>NC_091343.1:12521433-12696433 GCF_038502225.1 Cherax quadricarinatus | reverse complement strand
ACAGTGAAACATATAAGTGAACAGTATTTAGATAAGGCTAAAGAGGTCTTTGTGGCATTTATGGATTTGGAAAAGGCATATGACAGGGTGGATAGGGGGGCAATGTGGCAGATGTTGCAAGTGTATGGTGTAGGAGGTAGGTTACTGAAAGCAGTGAAGAGTTTTTACAAGGATAGTGAGGCTCAAGTTAGAGTATGTAGAAAAGAGGGAAATTTTTTCCCAGTAAAAGTAGGCCTTAGACAAGGATGTGTGATGTCACCGTGGTTGTTTAATATATTTATAGATGGGGTTGTAAGAGAAGTAAATGCGAGGGTCTTGGCAAGAGGCGTGGAGTTAAAAGATAAAGAATCACACACAGGGTGGGAGTTGTCACAGCTGCTCTTTGCTGATGACACTGTGCTCTTGGGAGATTCTGAAGAGAAGCTGCAGAGATTGGTGGATGAATTTGGTAGGGTGTGCAAAAGAAGAAAATTAAAGGTGAATACAGGAAAGAGTAAGGTTATGAGGATAACAAAAAGATTAGGTGATGAAAGATTGAATATCAGATTGGAGGGAGAGAGTATGGAGGAGGTGAACGTATTCAGATATTTGGGAGTGGACGTGTCAGCGGATGGGTCTATGAAAGATGAGGTGAATCATAGAATTGATGAGGGAAAAAGAGTGAGTGGTGCACTTAGGAGTCTGTGGAGACAGAGAACTTTGTCCTTGGAGGCAAAGAGGGGAATGTATGAGAGTATAGTTTTACCAACGCTCTTATATGGGTGTGAAGCATGGGTGATGAATGTTGCAGCGAGGAGAAGGCTGGAGGCAGTGGAGATGTCATGTCTGAGGGCAATGTGTGGTGTGAATATAATGCAGAGAATTCGTAGTTTGGAAGTTAGGAGGAGGTGCGGGATTACCAAAACTGTTGTCCAGAGGGCTGAGGAAGGGTTGTTGAGGTGGTTCGGACATGTAGAGAGAATGGAGCGAAACAGAATAACTTCAAGAGTGTATCAGTCTGTAGTGGAAGGAAGGCGGGGTAGGGGTCGGCCTAGGAAGGGTTGGAGGGAGGGGGTAAAGGAGGTTTTGTGTGCGAGGGGCTTGGACTTCCAGCAGGCATGCGTGAGCGTGTTTGATAGGAGTGAATGGAGACAAATGGTTTTTAATACTTGACGTGCTGTTGGAGTGTGAGCAAAGTAACATTTATGAAGGGATTCAGGGAAACCGGCAGGCCGGACTTGAGTCCTGGAGATGGGAAGTACAGTGCCTGCACTCTGAAGGAGGGGTGTTAATGTTGCAGTTTAAAAACTGTAGTGTAAAGCACCCTTCTGGCAAGACAGTGATGGAGTGAATGATGGTGAAAGTTTTTCTTTTTCGGGCCACCCTGCCTTGGTGGGAATCGGCCAGTGTGATAATATATAACATATATATATATATATATATATATGCAATAAGATCACAGTAAACAGGTGATTTCAAAATATGCAAAACAACCACTGAATCCAAGAATTTAAAAAAAAAAAAATTGTTATTTTTTCTTATGAAATCGTAGAGAATCTTTTTGTGAAGGTAATAAAACAATAAGTACGAAATTTGGTGGAAAATTGACGAAATTATGCTCTCGCGAATTTTGATGTGTCAGCGATATTTACGAATCGGCGATTTTGCCGACTTTGACTCCCATTTTTGGCCAATTACATTATTCCAATGAACCAAATTCTTAGCTATTTCACTAGTATTACTTCTATTCTATCGATTGAGCACAAGAAATCGCCAAGTCAACTGTTTCAACTACAAAATAAAGTGATCGGAAATTGTTAATTTGGCCAATTTAACACAAAGTTCAAAATATCCCAATTTCAAAATAGGCTCCAGAATAAACAATGTAGGTATTCCTGGAACTAAACTAACATTTCCTCTGTTCATTAGTTACATTTTGAGGCTTTACAAATAAATTCCATTTTGATTTTTTATTCACATAATGAATTTTTATTCACACCAAAAAATAGAAGATTTACTGTTATGCAATACTGTAATAATTATATAAATATCATCACCATATTTGTGAATGTATATTAGACCCACCAGCTGACGTGTATTAGATGTGTGAGGTCGTTTGTTTACTCTTGAATATTGGCAAAAATTTAACATTTCCGCTACTTTGAGCTCAGTTTCAAGCCATTTCCAGTGCTAAAACCAATCAAAATCATCTCTATTTCTGTAATATGTCTTCCATTCTATCAAATGAGACCAAGAAATCGCAAATACAACTATAAAAAACATACGAAAAAACACTGCAAAGTCGCTGTTTTAATCGAAAAATCATGATTTCAGTTTTTTTCTCTCATTATACACAGTGTGCTGCAGGATCTGTTTTATGTGGTGCACATATACCACATAGATGTATTCTCTCATATCTAGGCCCAAATGTACCACTCACAGTTTATCAGAGTGAGCTGAGCTCATGGCATAGATCTACGGTTTGGACACTCACCGTAAAGCCGTAGATCTACGGGACGGACCCTGAAAGGGTTAACTCCACGCCTCTTGCCAAGACCATCGCATTTACTTCTCTTACAACCCTATCTATAAATATATTAAACAAACACGGTGACATCACACATTCTTGTCTAAGGCCTACTTTTACTGGAAAATAATCTCCCTCTTTCCTACATACTCTAACTTGAGCCTCACTATCCTCGTAAAAACTCTTCACTGCTTTCAGTAACCTACCTCCTACACCATACACCTGCAACATCTGCCACATTGCCCTCCCCCCCTATCCACCCTGTCATATGCCTTTTCCAAATCCATAAATGCCACAAAAACCTCCTTAACCTTATCTAAATACTGTTCACTTATATGTTTCACTGTAAACACCTGGTCCACACACCCCCTACCTTTCCTAAAGCCTCCTTGTTCATCTGCTATTCTCTTGTCCGTCTTACTCTTAATTCTTTCAATAATAATTCTACCATACACTTTACCAGGTATACTCAGCAGACTTATCCCCCTATAATTTTTGCACTCTCTTTTGTCCCCTTTGCCTTCATACAAAGGAACTATGCATGCTCTCTGCCAATCCCTAGGTACCTTACCCTCTTCCATACATTTATTAAATAATTGCACCAACCGCTCCAAAACTATATCCCCACCTGCTTTTAAGATATATATATAATATATATATATATATATATATATATATATATATATATATATATATATATATATATATATATATATATATATATATATATATATATATATATATATATATATATATATATATAATATATATATATATATATATATATATATATATATATATATATATAATATATATAATATATATATATATATATATATATATATATATATATATATATATATATATATATATATATATATATATATATATATATATATATATATATATATATATATATATATATATATATATATATATATATATTATAGGTAGTAGGTTGGTAGACAGCAACCGCCCAGGGAGGTACTACCGTCCTGCCAAGTGAGTGTAAAACGAAAGCCTGTAATTGTTTTACATGATGGTAGGATTGCTGGTGTCCTTTTTTCTGTCTCATGAACATGCAAGATTTCAGGTACGTCTTGCTACTTCTACTTACACTTAGGTCACACTACACATACATGTACAAGCACATATATACACACCCCTCTGGGTTTTCTTCTATTTTCTTTCTAGTTCTTATTCTTGTTTATTTCCTCTTATCTCCATGGGGAAGTGGAACAGAATTCTTCCTCCGTAAGCCATGCGTGTTGTAAGAGGCAACTAAAATGCCGGGAGCAAGGGGCTAGTAACCTCTTCTCCTGTATATATTACTAAATGTAAAAGGAGAAACTTTCGTTTTTCCTTTTGGGCCACCCCGCCTCGGTGGGATACGGCCGGTGTGTTGAAAGAAAGAAAGATATATATATACAGTGGACCCCCGGTTAACGATTTTAATCCGTGCAAGAGGGCTCATCGTTATGCGAAATAATCGTTATGCGAATGAATTTTCCCCATAAGAAATAATGGAAATCAAATTAATCCGTGCAAGACGCCCAAAAGTATGAAAAAAATTTTTTTTTACCACATGAAATGTTAATTTTAATACACACAAACTGAAAAAGGCATGCACAATTAAATGACACTTACTTTTATTGAAGATCTGGTGATGATTGATGGGATGGGAGGAGGGGAGAGCATTATCTTCTTACTGTTTAGAAGGGGAATCCCCTTCCATTACGACTTGAGGTAGCAAGTCCTTTTCCGGGGTTACTTCCCTTCTTCTTTTAACCCTTTCAGGGTCCGTCCCGTAGATCTACGGTTTTACTTTCAGGGTCCAAACCGTAGATCTACGCCATGAGCTCAGCTCACTCTGATGAACTGTGAGTGGTACATTTGGGCCTAGATATGAGAGAATACATCTATGTGGTATGTGTGCACCACATAAAACAGATCCTGCAGCACACTGTGTATAATGAGAGAAAAAAAATGAAATCATGATTTTTCGATTAAAACAGCAACTTTGCAGTGTTTTTTCGTATGTTTTTTATAGTTGTATTTGCGATTTCTTGGTCTCATTTGATAGAATGGAAGACATATTACAGACAAAAAGATGATTTTAATTGGTTTTAGCACTGGAAATGGCTTGAAACTGAGCTCAAAGTAGCAGAAATGTTAAATTTTTGCCGATATTCAAGAGTAAACAAACGACCTCACACGTCTAATACACGTCAGCTGGTGGGTCTAATATACATTCACAAATATGGTGATGATATTTATACAATTATTACAGTATTGCATAACAGTAAATCTTCTATTTTCTGGTGTGAATAAAAATTCATTATGTGAATAAAAAGTCAAAATAGAATTTATTTGTAAAGCCTCAAAACATAACTAATGAACAGAGGAAATGTTAGTTTAGTGCCAGGAATGCCTACATTGTTCATTCTGGACCCTATTTTGAAATTGGAATATTTTGAACTTTGTGTTAAATTGGCCAAATTAACAATTTCCGATCACTTTATTTTGTAGTTGAAACAGTTGACTTGGCAATTTCTTGTGCTCAATCGATAGAATAGAAGTAATACTAGTCAAATAGCTAAGAATTTGGTTGATTGGAATAATGTAATTGGCCTAAAATGGGAGTCAAAGTCGGCAAAATCGCCGATTCGTAAATATCACTGACACATCAAAATTCGCGAGAGCATAATTTCGTCAATTTTCCACCAAATTTCGTACTTTTTGTTTTATTACCTTCACAAAAAGATTCTCTACGATTTCATAAGAAAAAATAACAAATTTTTTTTTTGAAAATTCTTGGACACTGGTGCGTGACTCCAGATTTGGGCCTTGGACCCTGAAAGGGTTAATGCCACTAGGACCAGCTTGAGAGTCACTGGACCTCTGTCGCACAACAAATCTGTCCATAGAGCTCTGTACCTCCCGTTCCTTTACGATTTGTCTAAAATGGGCCACAACATTGTCACTGAAATAGTCACCAGCACGGCTTGCAACAGCTGTGTCAGGGTGATTTTCATCTATAAAGGTTTGCAGTTCAACCCACTGTGCACACATTTCCTTAATCTTTGAAGTAGGCACAATGGATTCCACAACTGGCATAGGCTTCTCAGGGTTAGCCCCAAACCCTTCAAAATCTTTCTTAATTTCCATACTAATTCTCACCCTTTTTACCACAGGGTTGGCACTAGAAGCTTTCTTGGGGCCCATGGTCACTTATTTTCCAGAAACAGCACCGAAAATACTGTAATAATACGAAATATTCCGAGTGTATGCTTGGATGTTACCGCGGAGGCTGGCTGGTAAACAATGGGACGGAGCGGCACATGTGAGGCTGGCTGAGGGCACATTGGACGGGTCTCGGACGAAAATCGGTATGCGGGTTTTTAATCGGTATGCGCGGCAAAAATTTTGCGATAAAAGTAATCGTTATGCGGAAAAATCGCTATGCGATGCCATCGTTATGCGGGGGTCCACTGTATATATATATATATATATATATATATATATATATATATATATATATATATATATATATATATATATATATATATATATATATATATATATATATATATGCATGCATGCTGTAAAGAGTTTTTATGAGGATAGTGAGGCTCAGGTTAGGGTGTGTAGAAGAGAGGGAGAATACTTCCCAGTAAAAGTAGGTCTTAGACAGGGATGTGTAATGTCACCATGGTTGTTTAATATATTTATAGATGGGGTTGTAAAAGAAGTAAATGCTAGGGTGTTCGGGAGAGGGGCGGGATTAAATTATGGGGAATCAAATTCAAAATGGGAATCGACACAGTTACTTTTTGCTGATGATACTGTGCTTATGGGAGATTCTAAAGAAAAATTGCAAAGGTTAGTGGATGAGTCTGGGAATGTGTGTAAAGGTAGAAAGTTGAAAGTGAACATAGAAAAGAGTAAGGTGATGAGGGTATCAAATGATTTAGATAAAGAAAAATTGGATATCAAATTGGGGAGGAAGAGTACGGAAGAAGTGAATGTTTTCAGATACTTGGGAGTCGACGTGTCGGCGGATGGATTTATGAAGGATGAGGTTAATCATAGAATTGATGAGGGAAAAAAGGTGAGTGGTGCATTGAGGTACGTATATGTGGAGTCAAAAAACATTATCTATGGAGGCAAAGAAGGGAATGTATGAAAGTATAGTAGTACCAACACTCTTATATGGGTGTGAAGCTTGGGTGGTAAATGCAGCAGTGAGGAGACGGTTGGAGGCAGCGGAGATGTCCTGTCTAAGGGCAATGTGTGGTGTAAATATTATGCAGAAAATTCAGAGTGTGGAAATTAGGAGAAGGTGTGGAGTTAATAAAAGCATTAGTCAGAGGGCAGAAGAGGGGTTGTTGACGTGGTTTGGTCATTTAGAGAGAATGGATCAAAGTAGAATGACATGGAAAGCATATAAATCTATAGGGGAAGGAAGGAGGGGTAGGGGTCGTCCTCAAAAGGGTTGGAGAGAGGGGGTAAAGGAGGTTTTGTGGGCGAGGGGCTTGGACTTCCAGCAAGAGTGCATGAGCGTGTTAGATAGGAGTGAATGGAGACGAATGATACTTGGGACCTGACGATCTGTTGGAGTGTGAGCAGGGTAATATTTAGTGAAGGGATTCAGGGAAACCGGTTATTTTCATATAGTCGGACTTGAGTCCTGGAAATGGGAAGTACAATGCCTGCACTTTAAAGGAGGGGTTTGGGATATTGGCAGTTTGGAGGAATATGTTGTGTATCTATATATGTGTATGCTTCTAAACTGTGTATTCTGAGCACCTCTGCAAAAACAGTGATAATGTGTGAGTGTGGTGAAAGTGTTGAATGATGATGAAAGTATTTTCTTTTTGGGGATTTTCTTTCTTTTTTGGGTCACCCTGCCTCGGTGGGAGACGGCCGACTTGTTGGAAAAAAAAAAAAAAAAAAAAAAAAAAAAAACATACATGTGTGTGTGTGTGTGTGTGTGTGTGTGTGTGTGTGTGTGTGTGTGTGTGTGTGTGTGTGTGTGTGTGTGTGTGTGTGTGTATATATATATATATATATATATATATATATATAGGTAGTAGGTTGGTAGACAGCAACCGCCCAGGGAGGTACTACCGTCCTGCCAAGTGAGTGTAAAACGAAAGCCTGTAATTGTTTTACATGATGGTAGGATTGCTGGTGTCCTTTTTTCTGTCTCATGAACATGCAAGATTTCAGGTACGTCTTGCTACTTCTACTTACACTTAGGTCACACTACACATACATGTACAAGCACATATATACACACCCCTCTGGGTTTTCTTCTATTTTCTTTCTAGTTCTTATTCTTGTTTATTTCCTCTTATCTCCATGGGGAAGTGGAACAGAATTCTTCCTCCGTAAGCCATGCGTGTTGTAAGAGGCAACTAAAATGCCGGGAGGAAGGGGCTAGTAACCTCTTCTCCTGTATATATTACTAAATGTAAAAGGAGAAACTTTCGTTTTTCCTTTTGGGCCACCCCGCCTCGGTGGGATACGGCCGGTGTGTTGAAAGAAAAGATATATATATATATATATATATATATATATATATATATTATTTATTTTGCAGTGCTATTGATTCTTCAAATACTGCTGATAAAATATTTTATGTATATGATACAAAATGCATTAACAACACATGACAAGTCACAAAAAATAAAAAATTCATCACTACAAAATTACCATCTATGGAATTAGTGTGGCATTATGATTGTCATGATCATGTCTATTGCAAACTTTATTAACCTGTAAACTGGCCAAACATAGATCTGCGTTCACGTGCGTAGCGCTCCGAATATAAATCTATGTTTTTTTTTTTTACATGCTTTCAAATGGAGAAAATAAAGGTCAGAGCGCTACACACATGAACGTAGATCTACATTTGGACAGTTTAAGGGTTAAACAATTTCTTAACACAGGTGTTTGAGGTATGTTTGTTATGTTAATAGATGCATATGTCAAGCATTATTTTTAAAAACTTTTGTACACTGTTTGGTTAGTGAGCACTAGATGCAAGAAATCATTTTGTCTACCGCAATAAACAGAAGACATTCTTATGGACCACTATGTGAGCTCTCTCAGATGTATTAACAGCCTTTGATGGGATGCCGCCTGAAATAAAATATCACACCACAAGCATGTACAAATCATAGCATCAATCATAAAATTTACACACACACATTGCTTATCAGAAAAACAATTATAGTAACAAACAGATTTTCACTTCCAAATTTTGCATGTAATACAGCAGAACCTTGGTTTCCATGAGTAATTCATTCCAGAAAGTCTGACGAAAACAAAATTGTAAGAAAACTGACGCAATATTTCCCATAAGAAATAACGTAAATCCAATTAATCCATTCCAGACACCCAAAAATATTAACAAAAAATACATTTTATAGAGAATAACTATAGTTTTACTTACAAAAAAAAAATGAGAAATAAAGATAAATGACTAATGAAGTGGATAAATGAACATTTAACATCACTTTTACCTTTACTGAAGACTCTAGTTGGCATATGGAAGACGGCAAGGAGGGGAGAGGGAGGAGGAGAGGTTACTGTTTGGAAGGGGAATCACCCTCCATAAGGACTTCAGGTATCAAGGCCCTATTCAGGGTTACTTCCCTTCTTTGTCATTTACTGGCACTAGGACCAACTTGAAAGCCACTGGACCCCTGTCGAATAAAAATCTGTCCAGAGAGGTCTGTTTTTGGAGTCTCTAAGATTTGCCTAAAATGGGACAAGGCATTGTCATTGAACATGTTGCAGACATGGCTTGCAACAGCTTTGGTAGGGTGATATTTCTCCACAAAACTTTACAACTCATTCCACTTTGCACACATTCTTAATCACTGAAGAAGGCACATTTCTCACCTTCTTTATCAAAGGGCTGGCACTTGGAACTTTTTTTGTCCCCATGGTGACTTATTTAGCAATTGCACTCAATAAATAAGCACAAAAAACAATGGATTATTACGAAATGCTTCGGATGAACGTGTGGGGTAATGCTCACACAATGAGAAACAAAGCCAGAGTGAGTCAGAACACATGGGATGCTTTGTGTGGGAGTGGGCAGGCAGACGCGTTTGGTACAGCAGACCATTGTCAACTCTACGAAAACTGGGACAAAATTTCGATGAAAAGAGTCATCGAAAACTGAATTTTATGAAAACCAGGGCATACGAAAACCGAGGTTCCACTGTATTCTATAACCTTTTTCTTTTTTTGTAAAGCTACGTTTTCATATACCAAAAAATGAGAAAGTTTAAACCAACTTCATAAAAAAATATATTTGGTTGATAAAAGCCAAAGCACATTCAAGATCATAAAAAGATGTTGATAATTCACAGCCCCACACGTTTGGTCCACATCTGTCTACAGAACACACTTACTTTAAGTGACGAAGTGGATGCAGAATTGTATGGACCCTGCAAGTTAAATTGGTAAAGAATTATTTATATTAAATATATCTTAATAACCACCATAAGTGAAGGAACATTCAGAAAATAAATTACCAAAAAAACACAAGATACTTAAGGTATCATGAACACCGATCTGTGCAAAGTGAGAAACCACTTGAACAGAAATAAGGAACACAGGAACTAGTATGACACACTACTCCATTCACCCACTCAGCAAGCAGGTCTGCATATATACAGTGGTCCCTCAAGTTATAATATTAAATCCATTCCAGAAGGCATACTGTACCTTAAAACTATCATTACTCAAGCCCCAAAATACATGGTTTTGTGGTAATTTGATCTAAGACCCTAGAAGTGAAACTTTTACTGTATCTTGGACTTGAAGAGTTAGTAGTGTGGTTGGGGAGGATGTTATTGGATGGAACAAGAAGCTCCTTCCAACTGCTGCCTAAAAAAAAAAAAAAAATCTTACGAAATGATAGAGAATCTTCTTCCGATCATAATGAAACCAAAAGTATGAAATTTGATGGAAAAACTTGCGGAATTATGCTCTTGCGAAGTTAGCAGTCTCAACGCTGTTTACACTTCGGCGATTTTGCCTGCTTTCAGCCCTATTTTCGGCCAATTCCAATGTACCAATTGACAAAAATCATAACTATTTTGCTAGAACTCCACTTTTCTATCGAATGAGTATAAGAAACCGCCCATTTACCATTTCAACAATCCAATTTTGTCAATTTCATACAAATTTCAAAAGATGCCAATTTCCAAATAAGGTCCAGAATAAACAAGACAGACATTCTTGGCACTAAAATAACATTTTCTCTGTTCATTAGTCACGTCCCCACACCCCTCTTACATTTCTTTTGCTTTCTTCTTTGAATTTTTATTCTCCCCCTAAAAATTTGAAGATTTACCATTATGCAGACTACTGCATTGGTGTAGAAATGGTATAAATAATATCAGCGCACTTGTAAAAGAATATCAGACTCACCAGTTGACGTGTATTGGACGCATGGCATGATTTATTTACTTTTGAACTTTGGCAAAAATCGAACATTTCTGCTACTTTGAGCTCAATATCAAGGTACTTTTCATTGTGAAACCAATCAAAATCATCTTGATTTCTGTAACATGTCTTCCATTCTATAAAATGAGACCAGGAAAACTAGAATACAATCACAAGTACCATACGAAAACACACTGCAAAATTGCTGTTTTAAACCAAAAACACGGTCAGAGATTTTTTTATTTCTCATTATGCACTGTGTGCTGCAGGATTTTCTTTATACTGTGAACACTGACCATATAGACCCATTCTTTCACATGTAGGAAGACCAGCTTTCTCTCGCTAGATCTGAAGGCGCTAGAATTTACGCGTACTAGTACGGCACCAACCCTGGCATGCAAGCCGTACTAGTACGGCACCAATCCTGAAAGGGTTAAAAGCACAGGAAGTGAGTTCAGGTTTTTCCAATGTCTGGGTACTTTCTTATGATTCTTTTCACACCTTCCCAGTAAGTAAACAACTCCTGAATTTTGTCAGCCACTTTAATAATATTTATTTCTTTTTGCTTCATAAGAGTAGAGATTGTTGACTGTGGAAAGCTTCCTCAAGGACTAATCATGTTTATTCATAATTTCTTGCTTGATCTTCAGAGAAACTGCCTGTTTACCATGTACTTTGGTGGCCATGATGACTTGGTAACACAGAAGATGGCAGGAAGGGTAAATAATCCAGAGTTGGTGTGGGCAACATACACAGTAGCTTCAAACCAAAGAGGAAACAATAAACCATAGTTCCAACGCCACTACTGGCTGTGATGCTACCACAGAGACATTCATTCCCATTGCTGATTGGCTGCTAAGCCACCCCTACACACCCAAACTCATGCTGCTATTGACTCAGACACTGCCCACGAAGCAAGCTAGCACATCACTGGTTGACTGAAGCCCACCCACATATGCTGACCATCGTACACATATCATATCTCAAATTTTTCATTTCAACTCAAAACTAAATTCCTTTATGAGGGTCTATGACTGAGACTAAAATATACATAACTATTTTACCTGTGTTTCATCTTTTCAGTTCAAGTGGTTTTTCACTTAGCACACATGAAAAAAAACAAAAAAAAAATACAGCCTCTCCTTACTTAACGATGGAGTTCCATTCCTAGGACCATGTCAGTAAACGAATTTGTTGCTAAGTGAGGAGCATACTATAATGGTAGCAGGTTTGTGTCAACGAGTATGTAGCTAAGTGAGGAGAGGCTGTATTATAATCAAAAGCATGCTAAATTTATGAAAACATTAATGGGGGGTCTTATATGCAAACTTAAATAAGCAAGCTGAGTGATCACTGGATGACATAATTCACTGAGTGAGTACTAAGTAATGGAAATGGGAGAAAGCAAAAACAGACCATATGAAAAATATAGTATGTGTATATGACTCAAAATTCAAAATGTCAGACTGATAAATTATTTAGGAATAAATATAAACAACTGATTGCCAGATCATCACACAAATGTTTTAGTGAGAAAAACTCATACTTATCTGATACACACACCTTTGATATACCTTTACCTCTGATGAAATCTGAGAGATCTACTCCCACAGCCCAGTCATGGACCAAGAATATCTTGTGCTTGCCTGATCAACCAGGCTGTTGCTGCTGGCAGACCCTAACCCACATATCTATCATAGCCTAGCTGATCTAGAACTTGGCAGAGGAAATTGTCAAGCTTTCTCTTGAAGACCTTTACACTTGTTCTGGCAGTGTTTCTGATATCTGGCATAACATTAAAAAGTTTGGGGGCCACAGATGTTGATACAATGTTCTTTTATTACCCATGGCACATCATCCCTTCACTAGGTTTATTCTACACTTTCTCTCATATTTCTTATTTCAGTATGTTGTTAGGGCCATGTGAAGATTTGGGATCAGGCCCTCAAGCACCTTCCATGTATATATTATGTATCAATCTTTTCTCCTCTACAGCGAGAACATGCAGTATTTAAGACTCTGAAGGGTTTCCTGAAATTAAGTTGCTTTGTTGGCTCTATGTGAGGGCTGTAAATGATCTCTGAATCTGTTCCAGCCCTGATATCTTCCCTGCCCTGAATGGAGCAGTTAACACTGAATAATAATGCAAGCGGGAGTAAAAGTGACTTAATGGCAGAATCCAGCATTAACAATGTAAGAAGCTCAGTACCCTAAGGTACAGTTCTGGTGTCTTTACTGTTTATAGCAGACAAATAAAAATTCTCACCACTGTTTCATATCTTCATTTATGGATGATACCACTTAAGCATGAAAATCAGTCCTCAGTAGAAGACTGAAAAATTTCAGGAAGATATAGGCAAAGCCTTTTCAGTGGGCACTGAAGAGTAACATGATGTTCATTGGTAACAAATTCCAACTGCTTAGATGTGGAAAGAATGGAAAATTCAGAAGACACTATATACAAAATGCAAGAGGATTATCAGATAGAATAGAAGAAATAATGTCAGTTTTATTTTTTTTTGTTCAAAGAACACAATAAGGCAAATGTCATGATGGCCAGGAAAATGATGGGGTGGATAATGAGAGCTTTCAAAATAAGGGAAATAGTAGCATTGGTGATGCTATTTAACTACCATTCTTTGTGTTCTATCTGTCAGAAAGTGGAATATCCATTTGCCTATTTTTCCTGCTATACCCATCATCCTCATTTTGTGTGCAATTGTCCTATGATCACATTTATCAAATTTTTTTTTTTTTTTTTTTCAACAAGTCAGCCGTCTCCCACCGAGGCAGGGTGACCCAAAAAAAAGAAAGAAAATCCCCAAAAAGAAAATACTTTCATCATCATTCAACACTTTCACCACACTCGCACATTATCACTGTTTTTGCAGAGGTGCTCAGAATACAACAGTTTAGAAGCATATACGTATAAAGATACACAACATATCCCTCCAAACTGCCAATATCCCAAACCACTCCTTCAAAGTGCAGGCATTGCACCTCCCATTTCCAGGACTCAAGTCCGACTATATGAAAATAACCGGTTTCCCTGAATCCCTTCACTAAATATTACCCTGCTCACACTCCAACAGATCGTCAGGTCCCAAGTACCATTCGTCTCCATTCACTCCTATCTAACACGCTCACGCACGCTTGCTGGAAGTCCAAGCCCCTTGCCCACAAAACCTCCTTTACC
The DNA here is from genome assembly GCF_038502225.1 of Cherax quadricarinatus. NCBI lineage: Eukaryota > Metazoa > Arthropoda > Malacostraca > Decapoda > Parastacidae > Cherax > Cherax quadricarinatus. The sequence goes on along the minus strand of NC_091343.1, from coordinate 12,682,262 downwards.
CCCTCTCTCCAACCCTTTCGAGGACGACCCCTACCCCGCCTTCCTTCCCCTATAGATTTATATGCTTTCCATGTCATTCTACTTTGATCCATTCTCTCTAAATGACCAAACCACGTCAACAACCCCTCTTCTGCCCTCTGACTACTACTTTTATTAACTCCACACCTTCTCCTAATTTCCACACTCCGAATTTTCTGCATAATATTTACACCACACATTGCCCTTAAACAGGACATCTCCACTGCCTCCAACCGTCTCCTCGCTGCTGCATTTACCACCCAAGCTTCACACCCATATAAGAGTGTTGGTACTACTATACTTTCATACATTCCCTTCTTTGCCTCCATAGATAACGTTTTTTGACTTCACATATACCTCAACGCACCACTCACCTTTTTTCCCTCATCAATTCTATGATTAACCTCATCCTTCATAAATCCATCCGCCGACACGTCAACTCCCAAGTATCTGAAAACATTCACTTCTTCCATACTCCTCCTCCCCAATTTGATATCCAATTTTTCTTTATCTAAATCATTTGACACCCTCATCACCTTACTCTTTTCTATGTTCACTTTCAACTTTCTACCTTTACACACATTCCCAAACTCATCCACTAACCTTTGCAATTTTTCTTTAGAATCTCCCATAAGCACAGTATCATCAGCAAAAAATAACTGTGTCAATTGCCATTTTGAATTTGATTCCCCAAAATTTAATCCCACCCCTCTCCCGAACACCCTAGCATTTACTTCCTTTACAACCCCATCTATAAATATATTAAACAACCATGGTGACATTACACATCCCTGTCTAAGACCTACTTTTACTGGGAAGTAGTCTCCCTCTCTTCTACACACCCTAACCTGTGCCTCACTATCCTCATAAAAACTCTTTACAGCATTTAATAACTTACCACCTATTCCATATACTTGCAACATCTGCCACATTGCTCCTCTATCCACTCTATCATATGCCTTTTCTAAATCCATAAATGCAATAAAAACTTCCCTACCTTTATCTAAATACTGTTCACATATATGCTTCAATGTAAACACTTGATCTACACATCCCCTACCCACTCTGAAACCTCCTTGCTCATCCGCAATCCTACATTCTGTCTTACCTCTAATTCTTTCAATTATAACCCTACCGTACACTTTTCCTGGTATACTCAGTAAGCTTATTCCTCTATAATTTTTACAGTCTCTTTTGTCCCCTTTCCCTATATATAAAGGGACTATACATGCTCTCCGCCAATCCCTAGGTACCTTCCCCTCTTTCATACATTTATTAAACAAAAGTACCAACCACTCCAACACTATATCCCCCCCCCTGCTTTTAACATTTCTGTCATGATCCCATCAGTTCCAGCTGCTTTACCCCCTTCCATTTTACGTAATGCCTCACGTACCTCCCCCACACTTACATTCTGCTCTTCTTCACTCCTAAAAGATGGTATACCTCCCTGACCAGTGCATGAAATTACTGCTTCTGTTTCTTCCTTAACATTTAAAAGTTCCTCAAAATATTCTCGCCATCTACCCAATACCTCCCTCTCCCCATCTACTAACTCCCCTACTCTGTTTTTAACTGACAAATCCATATTTTCCCTAGGCTTTCTTAACTTGTTTAACTCACTCCAAAATTTTTTCTTATTTTCATTAAAATTTCTTGAGAGTGCCTCTCCCACTCTATCATCTGCTCTCCTTTTGCACTCTCTCACCACTCTCTTTACCTTTCTTTTACTCTCCATATACTCTGCTCTTCTTATAACACTTCTGCTTTGTAAAAACCTCTCATAAGCTACCTTTTTCTCTTTTATCACACCCTTTACTTCATCATTCCACCAATCACTCCTCTTTCCTCCTGCCTTTACAAAATCAGTGTACACACATTCACATTTGATTTTCTTCTACCTCTAATACCATCACAGTGGTTTAACAGCTGTGACAAGCATTATCTTCCTGTTCTAAATCCATGTTGGTTTGGTTTATGCAGATTTTACTGCTTCATATAAGTCATAATTTGGCGTCTCATCACCTTTTCGAAGACTTTTATGATGTGTGATGTTAGGGCTATTGGTCTGTAATTTTTGGCTAGTACTTTATTTCCTCCTTTATGCAAAGAAGCTAGGTCTGTGCTCTCCAAGGCCTCTGGAATTTCACCTAGATTTAGGCTCTTTACCCACATACGTATGTAGATAGTGAAATGCTAAACAAAGATATTCACAATGCGCATCAGACTCTACTTAAAATAAAATAAAAACCTCCATATTCGCAGGAGTTATGCTTCTAGAGATCTTGCGAGAATGCGGGAATCTCCATAAATTACTCTTAATACAATGCAAAACCAAAATTTCCACATTCTTGAATGACCTTCTTATAATAATAGTAAATTATAATAGTAATAATAATAATAGTAATAATAATAATATTATATTATTATTATTATTAATATATCCTTATTTCTACAAGTACATTTACAAGGTATAGAGGCCTAGATGACATCCATGACATACTACAATATAGAAAGCCCCTTGTTATGTACAGCATTTCGGGCAAATTAGGTCAATTTTTGTCCCAGGATGCGACGTACACTTCAACTAACACCCGGGTACCCATTTTACTGATGGGTTAACATCAACAGCAGGCGCCTTAACCCTTTCAGGGTCAACAGGCCCTCTCCCAGACTTGTTCTCAGGGTCGACAAATTAAAAAAAAAAAAAAAAAAAAAAAAAAAAAAAATTACTTTTTCTTATGAAAAGATAAGAGAATTTTTTCCCGATCATAATGACACCAAAAGTATGAAATTTGATGGAAAACTTACGGAATTATGCTCTCGCGAAGTTAATGGTCTTGACGATTTTTACGCATCGGCAATTTTGCCCACTTTGAGCCCTATTTTCGGCCAATTCCAGTGTACTAGTCAACAAAAATCATAACTATTTCGCTAGAACTCCATTTTTTTCTATCGAATGAGTACAAGAAACCACCCATTTACCGATTTGAACTATCCAATAAAGTGGTCAGAAATTAGCAATTTTGCCAATTTCACACAAATTTCAAAAGATGCCAATTTCCAAATAGGGTCCAGAATAAACAAGAAAGACATTCCTGGCCCTAAAATAACATTTCCTCTGTTCATTAGTCACGTCCCCATGCCCCTCTTACATTCTTTTGCTTTCCACTGAATTTTTATTCTCACAAAAAATAGAAGATTTACTGTTATGCAGACTACTGCATTAGTGTAGAAATGGTATAAATAATATCAGCGCACTTGTGAAAGAATATTAGGCTCACCAGTTGACGTGTATTGGACGCGTAGCATGATTTGTTTACTTTTGAACTTTGGCAAAAATCGAAGATTTCTGCTACTTTGAGCTCAATTTCAAGGCACTTTTCATTGTAAAACCAATCAAAATCGTCTCAATTTCTGTAATATGTCTTCCATTCTATAAAATGAGACCAGGAAAACTAGAATACCATCATAAATACTATACGAAAATACAGTGCAATCTTGTTATTTTAAACCAAAAACACTGTCAAAGTTTTTTTTTCTCATTACGCACTGTGTGCTGCAGGATTTTTTTATACTGCGCACAATGACCACATAGACCCATTCTTTCATATGTAGGCCTACCAGCTTTCTCTCACTAGATTTGAGGGCGCTAGAATTTAGGTATACTAGTACGTCAAAAACCCTGGTGCATAAGCCGTACTAGTACGTCAGAAACCCTGAAAGGGTTAAGGAAACACATCCTAATGTTTCCTGCCATACCGGGTAACTGAACACTGGACCTCAGTGTGAGAGCTGAGTGCACTAGGAATCGAGCTGTGGGACATCTTCACCAAAACAGATAAGCCCATCACACACCACATAGTACCTGCACTTTGAAAGAATGGTGGGTATTTGAGGTTTGGAGGGTCATTTGAAAAGGGATGTCTGTGCGCTTCTGGCAAGACAGTTATTGAATGAATGATGGGGAATGTATTTCTGTGTTTTTCAGGTTACCCTACATCAGTGGCAGATGACAGTGTTAAAACAAAACACAAATAAAGAACAGTAGGGTACAACTGCAAACCAAATAAACCAAAGTGCTAAAAAACATGCTAGAAAAACCTATTGGGTAAATTTCTTAACAAGAGAATGATAGATTGCTGGAATGGGACACGAAGTTTAAAGTTTGAAGACTATGAAAAAATTACAAGATATTTTGGAAAGTAAAAGCAGAAAAAACCATAAATTATGCTTTACAACCCAGAAGACCTAATAAAAATTCTCAAAATGCCATGTAAACTTAATTAAAAACTGCCAGTTTGTTAATGGTACAAAAAATAAAAGGATAACTTGCTTTGGAAATATTAACTTTAGGTTAATTAAAGTTTTATAATGAGATATTCATAAAAGCATGAGAAAACCAGATATACAAACACACAAAAAAATTATTTCGAGCAAGTAAGTAAATGAACAAGTAATAAAAGAACATAAAATACAATATTAAAAAAACAAATAAAATCATGAATATTTTATCAAATGAATACAGAATAAGAAATTTTACCTCCTGCTTCTCCAGCTTGTTTTGGTCTTCTATTCTTGTGATTATTTCAGTCATATTTGTCTCAAGAACCATTCCGCCCATCACCAGCTCATTCAGAATGTAATGAACCTGCAAATAACATTTATTAAAATATTATATTACATACTTTGCATAAATGTGCAAATATGTATTTGAGTTTGTAAGGGAAAGAGGAGGGAGTTCTAATTAACTTTCAACCACTCTACATGAAATATGTTACCAGTCCCATGGCCTGGTAGGCAACACTCTCGCCTCGCACAATGAGTGTCCATAGTTCGATCCCTGATCGGTTGGAAACATTAGGCATGTTTCCTGACACCTGCCATCCCTGTTCACCTAGCAAGTACAGTGGACCCTCCCTTTTCATCGATCTCTGATACTGCCGATTTCCATTGTCGCTGACTTTTTTTTTGTCAAAATATTGGTTCTGTTTTCGTTGATTTCCTCCATTTTAGTCAGTGGCACGGAACCTGTCTAGTGCCTAGAGTGCACACAAAGCTGCCTCCCACACGCATTCTCAGGCAATGTCGTGTTGTTTCTCGGCGAGTGAACATATCCTGCAAGGTCATATGAAACATTTCGTAATAATCCATTGTTTTTGGCACTTGTTTATTGTGTATGGCTGCTAAATAAGCCACCATGGGCCCAAAGAAAGCTTCTAGTGCTGGCCCTTTGGTAAAGAATGTGAGAAACATAATAGAATTCAAGAAAAAGTTTGTGGAAAAATACGAAAGTGGTGGTGGTAGAGGGTGGTAGTGGTTGTGATGGTGGTAGAGGATGGCAGTGGTTGTGATGGTGGTAGAGGATGGTAGTGGTTGTGATGGTGGTAGAGGATGGCAGTGGTTGTGATGGTGGTAGAGGATGGCAGTGGTTGTGATGGTGGTAGAGGATGGCAGTGGTTGTGATGGTGGTAGAGGATGGCAGTGGTTGTGATGGTGGTAGAGGATGGCAGTGGTTGTGATGGTGGTCGAGGATGGCAGTGGTTGTGATGGTGGTCGAGGATGGCAGTGGTTGTGATGGTGGTAGAGGATGGCAGTGGTTGTGATGGTGGTAGAGGATGGTGGTGGTTGTGATGGTGGTAGAGGATGGCGGTGGTTGTGATGGTGGTAGAGGATGGCAGTGGTTGTGATGGTGGTAGAGGATGGCAGTGGTTGTGATGGTGGTAGAGGATGGCAGTGGTTGTGATGGTGGTAGAGGATGGCAGTGGTTGTGATGGTGGTAGAGGATGGCAGTGGTTGTGATGGTGGTAGAGGATGGCAGTGGTTGTGATGGTGGTAGAGGATGGTAGTGGTTGTGATGGTGGTAGAGGATGGCAGTGGTTGTGATGGTGGTAGAGGATGGCAGTGGTTGTGATGGTGGTAGAGGATGGTAGTGGTTGTAATGGTGGTAGAGAGCAGTAGTGGTTATGGTGGTGGTAGAGAGTGGTAGTGATAGTGGTTGTGAAGGTGGTAGAGGGTAGTAGTGGTTGTGAAGGTGGTAGAGGATGGCAGTGGTTGTGATGGTGGTAGAGGATGGCAGTGGTTGTGATGGTGGTAGAGGATGGTAGTGGTTGTGATGGTGGTAGAGGATGGTAGTGGTTGTGATGGTGGTAGAGGATGGTAGTGGTTGTGATGGTGGTAGAGGGTGGTAGTGGTTGTGATGGTGGTAGAGGATGGCAGTGGTTGTGATGGTGGTAGAGGATGGCAGTGGTTGTGATGGTGGTAGAGGATGGCAGTGGTTGTGATGGTGGTAGAGGGTGGTAGTGGTTGTGATGGTGGTAGAGGGTGATAGTGGTTGTGATGGTGGTAGAGGGTGGTAGTGGTTGTGATGGCGGTAGAGGGTGGTAGTGGTTGTGATGGCGGTAGAGGGTGGTAGTGGTTGTGATGGCAGTAGAGGTTGTGATGGTGGTAGAGGGTGGTAGTGGTTGTGATGGCAGTAGAGGGTGGTAGTGGTTGTGATGGTGGTAGAGGGTGGTAGTGGTTGTGATGGTGGTAGAGGGTGGTAGTGGTTGTGATGGTGGTAGAGGATGGTAGTGGTTGTGATGGTAGTAGAGGGTGGTAGTGGTTGTGATGGTGGTAGAAGGTGGTAGTGGTTGTGATGGTGGTAGAGGGTGGTAGTGGTTGTGATGGTGGTAGAGGGTAGTAGTGGTTGTGATGGTGGTAGAGGATGGTAGTGGTTGTGATGGTGGTAGAGGGTGGTAGTGGTTGTGATGGTGGTAGAGGATGGTAGTGGTTGTGATGGTGGTAGAGGGTGGTAGTGGTTGTGATGGTAGAGGGTGGTAGTGGTTGTGATGGTGGTAGTAATGGAGACTTGTGCAATGTGGAATAGAATGGAAAGATTTGGCATTAAAAAACAAAGGGAAGTGACCCTGGATAAGGACTTCGTACCTAGAGTCCTTATGGAGGGGGATTCCTTCCAAAGAATAACCTCTCTCCCCTCCTCCCTGTCTTCAATCTGCCAACAACAGCCTTCAATAAAGGTAAGTGTCATGTTGAATGTTCATTCTTTTGAGTGTATAAATCTATCTTTAAGGTAAAAAAATTTTTTTTGTTAATACTTCTGGGTGTCTGGAACAGATTACGTAATTGGATTTACATTATTTCTTATGGTGAAAATGGTTTTAGTTTTCACCGATTTCTGTTTTCGGCAATCTCTCTGGAACGGATTAAACATGAAAACAGAGGGTCCACTGTAGGTACCTGGGTGTTAGCCGACCGGTGTGGGTCGCATCCTGGAGGGACAAGAATGAAATAAGACAAACAGTCCTTGATGACGTACTAACTTTCTTGGGTTACCCTAGGTGGCTAACTCTCTGGGTTAAAAATCTGAAAAAATATCATCTTAACTAATTCTGAACCCCCTCCTGTATGAAGCCAATGTACAATTCATACCACTTCTTTATTAAGTGGCTCTTGATATCCCTGTAACTCAATTGGGTTTGTAATTTACAACCATGCCTTTTTGTTCCTTTTTCTTCTCTGCTAAAGATACTCTCTTGATCCACCCTCTCTATGCCCCAGAGAATTTAGTGTATCAAGATCACATCACATCTTTTCTTTATTCTTCTTCTAGCTCTTGCATTCTTTCTTAACAGTTGATTTCCCCTTAAATCAGGCATAATTCTAGATATATTTCAGAATTCCTCATATTTCCTTCTGTTACTGGGTGAGTGCCATACAGGTGACTTATATTTAACCCTTTAACTGTGGCATGCCCAGAAAATAAATTTCCTGTGTGTAGCAAGATATTGAGAGAAAAAAAAAAAAAAAAAAAAAAAAAAAAAAAAACTTACAGTTCACCTGGAGAGAGTTCCGGGGGTCAACGCCCCCGCGGCCCAGTCTGTAACCATTTTTCAAAGATGATTAAAATGAGTAGAGTCTGATAAAAATTTATGATTTTATTGTGTTGAGGTTATTGAAAAAATAAACACTCATCAGCAACAGCAGCATAAATATGCCTGTGACATTTGAGTCTTACAGTTTACTGATGCAAAAATATGATTGTCTTCAGCTGTTTATTATTTTTAGTGTCTAATACTGTGTACACGAGTTTCTTATGATATTAGATGTATTTCCAGGTGTTTTAGTACTTCAAACAAGAGGTAAATGCCTAGCCCAACACTGCTCCACTTAAAATATACAGTATAAATTGGTGTTAATAACTGCTTTTTATTCTATTTTTTTACTACTCTCATCTTCCAACTTTGCGTACAAGTAATACATATGTTACAAAACATGAAAATAGGTTACACTGTCTCTACTGGGGTTTCCTAGGTTAATTATTGTGTTATATACAGTATTTAGGTTTGAGGGAATATCCTGGGTTATATAAATATATTTTAATTTCTAAGCCCATAACATTTATGTGCCTTCAGAACCACTGTAAACCATATAAAACTAAAGAAATCGTGAGACATCAGAACTGCTTCAAGGTGTAATACTTATTGAAATATGTCCCACGTAATGCATTGGCTTATCGTGGGTTAAATCTTCATGATGTGCTTTTTGGCTTGAGTGCACTGTTAGTATCATAAAACCATAATGAATTTGGAATGAATAAGGCATCTTCCTAACAGTTCCACAACATGTTTGCTGGTGGTGGAACAACAGGTCCTGATTTCATTATTTACTTATTCTAGTTTGAGTGTTACCCATGATACACTACTTGAACCTGTCTGGTTTTAGATTTTTTTAAAGGCATGAAGAGGCTGCAGGAGACCCAAACACTTGTGTTGAGGTCAAAAATATTGGTAGTTGGTATATTTGAAGACATGAAAAATTGTGCATATTAGTATGTCAGGCACAATCCTCACCTGAGTACTAGTACGCTGGATAAACTTGTAGGAATGAGCATTTATCTGAATGAGTTTTTATAATGAATCTGTTCAGGTTTCCAAGTGTCCCTTATATCTGCAATAAACAAATAACCAGCACATAGGAAAATGAAACCTGTGATGTTTCAGTCTGATCTGGACCATTAATTAGTCACACCAAGTTGGATAGAAACATTATCATAAGTTTCATTCTCCTATATGCAGGTTATTTGTGCATTGTTCCAGTCATAGTACTGTGCCTTTAGATTTTTATATCTGCAAGTTAACATGTGCTGCTGATTTATTCTGTGAACTCCAAGGGGCAGGTTTTAGGTAATAACTATTCAGAATTGTTTTCATGACCTGTTTCATGAGATTATTTCCCTGCCTTTCTGATGTTATTGTCTATCAGTATTATAATCTATCACATTATAACTGCTTTGCTGGGGTTAAAATTCCTTCACCATTTCTTCAAACCAAGTTCCTAAAGCCTAATAATGTGTTCCTGCAGCCTCCCTCCCTCCTCTCCAGCACACATTTCCTCATTGCTTTGATATCATCCACAAATAAGGAAGAGTATAAGCTTATATCCATTAGGTCATTAACCCTTTCACTGCTGGTTCCGTAATATTATGGCATGCGAGCCAGTGTTGGTCCCGTAATACTACGCCAAAATTCTAGCGCCTTCAAATCTGGTGGGAGAAAGCTGGTAGGCCTACATTTGAGAGAATGGGTCTGTGTGCTCAGTGTGTGCAGTATTAAAAAAAAATCCTGCAGCACGCAGTGCATGAGAGAAAAAACTCCGACTGTGTTTTTGGTTTAAAACATTGACTTTGCAGTGTATTTTCGTATGGTATTTTTGGTTGTATTTTTGTTTTCTTGGTCTCATTTGGCAGAATGGAAGATACAGTGGTACCTCGGTATATGTTCTTAATCCATTCCAGGACCTTGGACTTATACCAAACAGGACGTATACCAAACGAATTTTCCCATAAGAAATATATATGGGGAAAATTATTAATCCGTTCCCATGAAAAAATTCTATTGTTATTGGCATATTATACACTGATGGGGTTGTATAAAATCATTTAAACACTGCTTAACACGTACTAAAATATGTAATTTAAACACTGCTTAATACTAAAATACATACATAAATATAAAAGAATTAAATGAAATAAATGCAAATTTAACCTCACTTTACTCTGCTGAAAAGAGTCGAGTGCCTACTAGGATAGTGTTGAGAAGGGAGGAGGAGGAAATATTAGTGTTAGGAAGGAGAGTCCCCTTCTCTTTTCTGTCTATTTCCCTATCTAGACCTGGCTGAAGTTCACCAGGTTTGAGTTTTTCTAAAAATCTGTCTGTAGAACTTTGCTTCTGCCTTCTCCTCAGGATGTTATGGAAATGTGACACTGTCTGGTCATTCCAGACAATGCTACTATGGCCTGTGAAAATTCACAGAGTTACAGAGCAGGTTGTTCAATGAATGGCAGCAACGGGTGTGCTGACGCGAGTAGGCAGTCGTGGCTTTGTCTCGAGAGAGGGGTAAACAAGATTAGCGTGCGGTGTTGTTACTCATTTTGACCCATACAAGTTCTAGCACTCAAGTCATATTCCAAACAAAGGTCATATACCAAGCAAAAATTTTCGCATCCAAACAGGGCATATACGAAGTTGACCTCGTTCCAAAGTGGACATATACTGAGGTACCACTGTATATTACAGAAACAGAGACGATTTTGAATGGTTTTCAGACTAAAAGTACCTTGAAATTGAGCTCAAAGTAGCAGAAATGTTCGATTTTTGCCAATGTTCAAGAGTAAACAAATCACACCACACATCCAATACACATCAACTGGTGGGTCTAATATGCTTTCACAAATGTTCTGAAATTATTTATACCATTTTTACAATAATGAAGTAGTCTGCATAACAGTAAATCTTCATTTTTTTGTGTGAATAAAAATTCTAAACAGAAAGCAAGCGTAATATAAGAAGGACCTAGAGATGTGACTTATGAACAGAGAAAATGTTATTTTAGTGCTAGGAATGTCTGAACTGTTTATTCTGGCCCCTACTTTGAAATCAGCATTACTTGAATTATGTATGAAATTGGCCAAATTACCAATATCTGATCACTTTATTGGGTAGTTGAAATTGGTAAATGGGCAGTTTATTAAGCTCAATCGATAGAACAAATGGAGTTCTCGCAAAACAGCTACGAGTTTGGGAGACTGGAACAATGGAACTGGCCAAAAATAGGGCTCAAAGTAAGCAAAATCAGCAATGTATATCTCCAACACTGCTAACTTCGCGAGTGTAATTTCGTAAGTTTTCCATCAAATTCGTACTTTTGGTGTCATTACCATCGGGAAAAGATTCTCTATCATTACACAATTTTTTTTTTTTAAATTCTTTGACATTGAGAGGAAGTTTGAGAGCAGGGATTAATATACATAAGGCCCAATATGGATCCAACATGGGCTCTTCTGAGACTCCACTAGTTTGTTAGTAATAAAAATAATAAAAATAATAATAATAATAATAATAATAATAATAATAATAATAATAATAATAATAATAAAATAATCTGGGCTATATTCTTTTACAAATTTCATTTAAAAGTTCTTAATTCTTTTTTCTTTTAATTTATTCCTATAATGCTAAATTTGTTAATTTCTAATGAACTTAATTCTATTACAGTAGGGCCCCACTTATACGGCAGGTTAGGGTCCAGGCTACTGCCGGAAAGCAGACATCGCCGTAAAGCAGAACGCCATTTGTTTCCACTTATAAATGCCAGATAATAAGTTTACACTAACATATATTAAGTCAGCAATAGAACAAGGATTAAAAAAACAATAAATAGTAAAATACACACACAGAACACTCATTACTTACCTCAAAATATTTGTAGTCTTAATGTATGGAGAGAAGTGAATACAGTTGAACCTCAAATTTTGAATGTATCGCTTATCGAACTCTTTGAAAATCGACTGTTTTTTTTCAAACCAACTTTGTCCCTATTATTGAACTCGCCCCTTCTTTCGAACCGCTGGGTACTGGACCTGTCCGCCAGCCCGCTCTGTCCGCGTCGGCGCCGTGAGCCAGTCTGGCTTTGTTGATGCTTGAGTGAACACTAACCTGCGGTCTCATTAAAACATTTTACGATTAATTCATTGTGTTTAGTGCTTGTGGGACTGTGAAATAAGCTACCATGGGCCCAAAGAAACTTGCTAGTGGTACCCCTGTGGTAAAGAAAGTGAGAAACACCATAGATGTGAAGAAGGAAATAATACAGAAGTATGAGAGTGGTGTGCGACTTGTTGAGCTTGCTAGGATGTACAGGAAAAACAAGTCTACCATCGCTTCTATCCTGGCAAAGAAAGAACAAATCAAGGAAGCTGACGTTGCAAAAGGCGTTGATTTTTTTTTTTAACAAGTCGGCTGTCTCCCACCGAGGCAGGGTGTCCCAAAAAGAAAGAAAATCCCCAAAAAGAAAATACTTTCATCATTCAACACTTTCACCTCACTTACACATAATCACTGTTTTTGCAGAGGTGCCCAGAATACAACAGTTTAGAAGCATATACATATAGAGATACACAATATATCCCTCCAAACTGCCAATATCCCAAACCCCTCCTTTAGAGTGCAGGCATTGTACTTTCCATTTCCAGGACTCAAGTCCAGCTATATAAAAATAAAAGGTGTTGATATGCTAACCAAAAAAAAGACCACAGACAATCGATCAGGTTGAGAAATTGTTGCTGGTGTAGATCAAGGATAAAGAGATGGCAGGCGATAGTGTTTCAAAGACAATTATTTGTGAAAAGGCAAGGAAGTTGCATGCCGATTCCAAGATTAAGGAGATTTGCGCCAAGTGAAATTATGTCCAAATGTTTGCGGAGAAGTACCACCCTGAGCAAGCTGAAACAAGCCATCTTTGCAACAAGTTCAGTGACAGAACCATGTCCCTTTTAGGGAAATCTTAAAGAGGCACCAGAAACAGTTGACCGTGGACAGTTATTTTGCGAGACAGGGGTCAAGTGACTCTCAAGCTGGTCCTAGTGGCATTAAAAGACAGAAGGGAAGTAACCCCAGAGAAGGTTTTGATACCATATGGAGGGGGATTTCCCTTCTAAACACTAACCCCAACTCCCTCTCTTCTCCTCCCTATCTTCCAGATGCCATCACCAATCTTCAATAAAAGTAAGTAAAAATGTTATATGTTTATTTAAATTTATTAACAATTGTACACTACATTTGTTGTGTGTATGTAAAACTATAATGTAATACTATCTATAAAATGTATTTTTTTATGAATATTTTTGGGTTTCTGGAATGAATTAATTATATTTCCATTATTTCTTATGGGAAATACTGCTTCGCCTTTCAAACTTTTCGACTTTAGAACTAGCTCCTGGAATGGATTAAGTTCGAAATTTGAGGTTCGACCGTAGTGTTTTTTGTAAGAAGTTAGGCGTGGTAGGACTGGTAGCCAGCCAGGCTACCCCACCCCACCCACACATAATATACTTTGACATTTAAAGAGCCCTAGAGAAATAAAATGCATATACTACTAGTGTACACTCAATACTTACCTTAAAATATTTGTAGTCTTAATGGTTTTAATATAGGGTGCAAGGTAAATAGTAGGGTAGTTAGGTATCATAACCCCATCTGGCCACCCCACCCACACATTAAATACTAGGCATTTAAAGCGCCATAGAGCGATAAAATGCACATACAGTACGCTCATTAATTACCTTAAAATATTTGTTGTCTTAATGTAGGGCGAGAGGCGAGTAAACGAATAAGAGAGTGTCTTTGATATACCTTTGAAGAATTTCGAGAGTATATCTATTCTCTGAGCCCGGCCATGGGCCAGGCTCGTCTGGTCAACCAGGCTGTTGCTGCTGGAGGCCTGCTGCCCCACATATCCATCACAGCCTGGTTAATCTGGCACCTGGTGAAGATACTTGTCTAGTTTTCTCTTGAAGGCTTCAACACTTGTTCCAGCAGTGTTTCTGATATCTTCTGGTAAGATGTTGAAAAGTCTGGGACCCCGTATGTTGATACAGTGTTCCCTTATTGTCCCCACCGCACCCCTGCTCATCACTGGGTTTATTTTACACTTCCTCCCATATCTCTCACTCCAGTATGTTGTTATGGCAGTGTGCAAATTTGGGACCAAGCCCTCGAGTACCTTCCAGGTATATATTATCATGTACCTCTCCCCCCTCCGCTCCAATGAGAACATGTTCAAGACTTGCAGGCGTTTCCAGTAGTTTAGGTGCTTTACTGGCTCAATGTGAGCCATAAACGATCTCTGTATTTGTTCCAGCTCTGATATTTCTCCTGCTTTGAACGGGGCAGTCAGCACTGAGCAATATTCTAAGTGAGGGAGTACTAGCGATTTGAAGAGTGTCACCATCAGCAATGTTTCCCTCATTTTGAAAGTTCTCAATACCCACCCAGTCATCTTCCTGGCTGTCGTGATCTTTGTCTTGTTATGGTCTTTAAAAGAAAGGTCCGCTGACATAATTATTCCTAGGTCTTTTACGTGTTCCTTACGTTCTATTTGGTGATCCTCTTGAGTTTTGTATATAGTGCTCCTTTTGAGTTCATCATTCTTTCCATACCTAAGCAGCTGGAACTTATCACCATTGAACGTCTTGTTGTTTTCCACTGCTCACTGGAAAACCCTGTTTATGTCTTCCTGTACTTTTTCAGTGTCCTGTACCGTACTGACTTTCATGCTTATTTTAGTGTCATCTGCAAATGATAATACAAAAGTGTGCCAGGTGTTTTTGTCTATGTCTGCTATGAGGATGAGGAACAGCAGGGGTGCCAGGACAGTGCCTTGGGGCACTGAGCTTTTGACCTCGCTGATGCTGGATCTTGCCCTGTTCACTACTACTTTTTGTGTTGCGTGTGTTAGGAAACTGAAAATCCATCTGCCTACCTTCCCCGTAATGCCCATGGCCTTCATTTTGTGTGCTATCACTCCATGATCGCATTTGTCAAACGCCTTTGCAAAATCTGTGTAAATCACATCTGCGTTTTGGTCGTCTTCCAGTGCCTCCGTAATTCTGTCAAAATGGTTCAGCAGCTGTGATAGACATGATCGTCCTGCTCTAAAACCATGCTGGTTCGGGTTATGTTGGTTGTGCTGGTCCATGAAATTTGTAACCTGCCATCTCATCACTCTTTCGAAGATTTTTATGATGTGAGAGGTTAGGGCTACTGGTCTGTAATTTTTAGCTAGTGCTCTACTACGTCCCTTGTGCAAAGGAGCTATGTCTGCACTCTTTAAGGCCTCCGGTATTTCACCTAGATCTAAGCTCTTTCTCCAAAGAATACTGAGGGCTCATGCTAGTGGTACTTGGCACTTCTTTATAAATAGAGCATTCCATGAATCTGGTCCAGGTGCTGAGTGAATGGGCATGTTTTCCATTTCTTTTTTGAAATCTATGGGATTTGTACTAATGTCAGTTAGATGGTCTGTGCAGCCTTCTTCTGGAGTGAAAAATATTTCTGCATTTTCTACCTTGCTGTCATTTAGTGGGTTGCTGAACACCGACTCGTACTGTTCTTTTAGGATTTCACTCATTTCCTGTTCATCGTCAGTATACGAGTCTCCTCTCAGTAGTGGTCCAATTTTACAGGTAGTTCTTAGCTTGGATTTTGTGTAAGAATAGAATTATTTTGGGTTTCTTGCAATAACCTGTATGGCCCTTTGTTCCCTTTGTACTTCTGTGAGGTATGACATCCTAAGTTTTAGCTCTAATTCAGTGATCTCTCTGCTAAGTATCTTTCCTCTGTTGTAGCATATTTGTGTTTTTAAGCAGTTCAGTAACCCGTTTTCTTCTTCTGTACCATCTCCTACACTCTCTCTCTATATCTGATCTTCCTCTGGGTTTCCTCAATGGTACATGTTTCATACATACTTTGTATGCTTCTGTATTCAGCTTCTCTAGGCACTGGTGGGAATTTAGGGTGCTCATGTCTGATTCCCAGGGTATGTCTGATAGCTCTTGGGTTTATTTTTTCCCAGTCAATTCTATGGTTGTTAAAATTAAACTTACTGAACATCCCGTCTCTAACTTTAGTGATGCAGTTTCCTACCCCTGAGTTAATACTAGTTTGAACCTCTATGATGTTATGATCAGAGTAAATAGTTTTGTAAACTGTTATGTCTCTGATCAGTTCCTCGTTGTTTGTGAATATCAAATCCAGGATATTTTCATTTCTAGTGGGATCAATTACCTGTTGGTTTAAAGAGTACTTTTCACAAAACCTCATTATTTCCCTGTTATGTACCTGTTGAGCCAGAGTGCTTCCCGGGGATAGATAGAGAGATAGAGATAGAGTTATGTAAACAAACCAGCTGGACATGTATGGTTTTAGTTCATTCCACAAGTTGACTAGCAAATCATCTCATATTTATGTTAATTTATTCTACTGTGGGTACATTTATCATGTTTATATGTTATGCAGTGTGTTTATTATATAATTTTGAAAAAATATCATAGATGGATTATACTGCTATGTATGATAATCTATGTAACTGTATTTGTGTATACCTGAATAAACTTACTTACTCAGAGTGATTATTATTACAAATTATTACAAGTTATTATAATCATAATAAAAAAGAAGCGCTAAACCCACAAGGGTTGTGAATAGCTATACTAGACAGAAGGAATATTTTTCTACAGTTAAGTATGTAACTGGTGTTTGACTAGAGAAAACGTAATTCTTCCGACACTAATATAAACCACTTGGTAAACAAATCTCATATTTATGTCAATTTTTATACTGTGGGTGTATGTATCATGTTTATATGTTATGTAGCATGTTTATTATATAATTTTGAAAAAAATATCAGAGATGGATTAAGGGAAATGTCTATATTAACGTAACATACGACATTTAATGCGGCTAAGAGATTATTACACGGCGCTGAGTAGAGACTCTTAGTGATTTTAATGTGTACTTGCATGCCAGCACAGTGTGTAAGTATATTTAGGTACAGGTACACATTAGTACAATTATCAGAGTATATATAAAATATGCAATAACTTTAAAACACTTGAAATTTTGGAAATTTTCCAGACATAATAGAGAGATGTGCTCGTGAAGAATGTAAACAAACCAGGTGGGGCACACCATATAGCAAATTTTGGTCATAATTTGAAACTGCTATATTAGTGGAATGCCATAAGGCGAAACGCTGTAAAGCAGGGCCCTACTGTATATTTTTTGAACACTTATAACTCTGCCTTTGTACAGCAGGACTGAAAGAGGCATACCTTAAAGCAGATTTATTTTACATTCCATATCTACCTTCATCCTCCTTATTAAGACTTACATAGTAACACTTAACTCTTGTTTTATACATTATTCTTCTTTTAATCATTGCTTTCTAATTGCCACCCATGATAAATATTTTCCCAAAATATCTAAAGGATCATTAAAAAATGTGTAAGTGGCAAAATATATCTACCTACCTTATCAACGTGAAATATAAGGTCTAGCTCACACACATTTTCAAAGCACTTGTCGAGGGTTTCTACAAAAACTTGAATCAGGTCTAAAATTCCAAGTTCACTTTCTGAGGAGTCAACGCAAAAGACGAAGTACAAAGTGGCATAATGGCGGTATATTAACTTGTAGTCAGCTCCTCCAATCAAACTGCAATAAAAATCATTAAGCTGTTAGCTACAAAAAATTTAGAAGACTAGCATTTCCAAGATTACATGTAGAACCAAATACAGTATTCACTGGGGACAATCAGCTCCTGATCTGAAATCAGTTAGACGTGTAATAGATATTACTGATTAAATAAATTTGTAAGATAAATTATAGTAAACTTGTTAGTTTCTATCACCCATGAAAGTCTACCTTGGTTAAGAAATATGCAATACCCATTTTCTGTGTACAACATGTGCAACAGTTTGGCATCTTTATTTCTGATTGGTTTCACCTACTCGGCAAGCTTCTTCAGTCAAAATATTGAGGTGACTTAAATACCAGAGATAACAGAAATAGTGGAGAGGCAGGTATGAGGTTATCAGACCCTCAGCCTTGAGCAAGTTAGACTGAGATGGTCAGTCCCTCAGCCATAATAAGTGTTCAGCTCCATAGCTTCAATCAACATGAGGCTAAAGTGTGAGAAAACAGCCTTTTTATGCTGGAGCCAGAAGTGAGGTATGTAAGTGGGAAAGGTGTCACGGGGGGTGGGGCCCACCATTAGTATAATGAAATTTGTCTGACACAGCAACCCCACAGTTAAGTAAGTAAGTAAGTTTATTCAGGTATACACAAATACAGTTACATAGAATTATCATACATAGCAGCATATGTGTAGAGAACCTAGGATAACCCAAAAAAGTCAGAGTGACTTATTTCCATTGGGGTCTTGGTTACAGAGAACACCTACAGCTTTGTTGCTCAACCACTAGTTATAAATGAGAAGAATTGGATATGAGGACATGTCTAGCATGGACCAATAGGGCTGCTGCAGTACTTCTCAATTCTTAGGTTCATACTTAAACTACTGAGCCCTGCCTCCTGTGATGCAATCTCAACTTCGGCACATCACTTCTGGCTCCAGCATAAATGGCTACATTCTCATGCCTAAGCTTTATTTGACTGAAGTTTTAGAGATAAACACTTACCAAGGCTGAGGCTGACCATCTCAAACTACTGCTACTTCAAGGCTGAAAGACTGATCACCACCTATCTACCAGAGTGGGTGCAATGTCTCAGCAACAGATACCAAACCATGACATGTGTCTTACTCATCTACTTGTTGGTAGTATTGTATACTGTAGCATTAACATAACACCCATTTCTCCCCACCTTACGGTGTTCCGCTAATACATACATTTCAAATTATGACCAAAACTCACTATACAGCTCCACCCACCTGACTTTCTAATATGGTCACCGCACCCCACCCAGTTTGTTTACATTCTCCGTAACCTCTGTGTCTCTCCATTATGTCTGGAAACTTTCTGGAAACTTTCCAGAACTTCAAGTGTTTTAAAGTTATTTCATGTTTTATACATAAGTGGACCCCCGCATACCGTACGCATCGCATAACGTTCAATTAGCATACCGCTCGCTTTTATCGCAAAAATTTTGCCTCGCATACCGCTCAAAAACCCGCTCACCGCTCTTTGTCCGAGACGCGTCCAATGTGCGCCCTTAGCCAGCCTCACATGTGCCGCCGGTGGCATTGTTTACCAGCCAGCCTCCGCGGTAACATCCAAGCATACAATCGGAACATTTCGTATTATTACAGTGCCAACCCTACAGGAATAAGGGTGAGAATTACTATAGAGATAAAGAAAGAGATCATTGATAAGTATGAAAGTGGAGTGCGTGTCGCCGACCTGGTCAGGTTGTACAAGAAACCCAAATCAACCATCGCTACTATTGTGGGCAACAGAAAGGCAATCAAGGAAGCTGTTCTTGCCAAAGGTTTAACTGTGTTTTCGAAACAGAGATCGCAAGTGATGGAAGATGTTGAGAGACTCTTATTGGTGTGGATAAATGAAAAACAGCTAGCAGGAGATAGCGTCTCTCAAGCGATCATAAGCGAAAAGGCTAGGAAGTTGCATGAGGATTTAATTAAAAAAATGCCTGCAACTAGTGATGATGTGAGTGAATTTAAGGCCAGCAAAGGTTGGTTTGAGAGATTTAAGAAGCGTAGTGGCATACATAGTGTGATAAGGCATGGTGAGGCTGCCAGTTCGGACCACAAAGCAGCTGAAAAATATGTGCAGGAATTCAAGGAGTACATAGACAGTGAAGGACTGAAACCTGAACAAGTGTTTAATTGTGATGAAACAGGCCTGTTTTGGAAGAAAATGCCAAGCAGGACCTACATTACTGAGGAGGAAAAGGCACTCCCAGGACATAAGCCTATGAAAGACAGGCTTACTTTGTTGATGTGTTCCAATGCTACTGGTGATTGCAAAGTGAAGCCTTTATTAGTGTATCACTCTGAAACTCCCAGACCGTTCAGGCAAAAGAATGTCCTCAAGGAGAATTTGTGTGTGCTGTGGAGGGCAAACAGTAAGGCATGGGTCACTAGGGACTTTTTCTATGACTGGTTACACCATGCATTTGCCCCCAATGTGAAAGATTACCTAACTGAAAAGAAATTAGAACTTAAGTCCTCCTGGTGTTAGACAATGCCCCTGGTCATCCTACAGACGTGGCAGAGCGACTTTATGGGGACATGAAATTCATTAAGGTGAAGTTTTTGCCTCCTAATACCACTCCTCTCCTGCAGCCCATGGACCAGCAGGTTATTGCAAACTTCAAAAAACTGTACACAAAAGCTCTGTTTGAAAGGTGCTTTGTAGTGACCTCAGAAACTCAACTGACTCTCTTAGAGTTTTGGAGAGAGCACTTTAATATCCTCAATTGTGTAAACCTTATAGGTAAAGCTTGGGAGGGAGTGACTAAGAAGACCTTGAACTCTGCTTGGAAGAAACTGTGGCCAGAATGTGTAGACAAAAGGGATTTTGAAGGGTTTGAGGCTAACCCTGAGAGGATTATGCCAGTTGAGGAATCCATTGTGGCATTGGGAAAGTCCTTGGGGTTGGAGGTTAGTGGGGATGATGTGGAAGAGTTGGTGGAGGAGGACAATGAAGAACTAACCACTGATGAGCTGATAGATCAACTTCAACAGCAAGAGGCCAGACCTGAGGAAACTGGTTCGAAGGAGGGGAGAGAGAAATTGAAGAAATTGCCTACTACAAAGATTAAGGAAATCTGTGCAAAGTGGCTTGAAGTGCAAACCTTCATGGATGAAAATCACCCTCACACAGCTATTGCAAGCCGTGCTGGTGATTATTACACTGACAATGTTGTGAAACACTTTAGGGAAGTCATAAAGGGACGAGAGGTACAGGCCACTATGGACAGATATGTTGTGCGAAAGAAGTCCAGTGACTCTGAAGCTGGTCCTAGTGGCATTAAAAGAAGAAGGGAAGTAACCCCAGAAAAGGACTCGACACCTCAAGTCTTAATGGAAGGGGATTCCCCTTCTAAACACTTACACTCTCTCTCCCCTCCTCCCATCCCATCAATCATCACCAGATCTTCAATAAAAGTAAGTGTCATGTAATTGTGCATGCCTTTTTCAGTTTGTGTATTAAAATTAACATTTCATGTGGTAAAATTTTTTTTTTCATACTTTTGGGTGTCTTGCACGGATTAATTTGATTTCCATTATTTCTTATGGGGAAAATTCATTCGCATACCGATCATTTCGCATAACAATGAGCCCTCTTGCACGGATTAAAGTCGCTATGCGGGGGTCCACTGTACTCTGTTAATTATACTTATGTGTACCTGTACCTAAATAAACTTACACACTGTGTTGGCCTGCAGGTACACATTAAAATCACTAAGAGTGTCTTATTAGTCTTGAGGATGCCATATTAATAATGATAATAATAATAAGCAATAATAATCACCCTGAAGAGTATTAAATGTTGTATATTACATTAATATAAACATTTTCATTAATCCATCTATGATATTTTTTCCAAAATTATATAATAAACACACTATGTAACATATAAACATGATAAATACAACCAGAGTCAAATAAATTAACATAAATATGAGATATTACGTGTATGAACCAAAACTAGACACGTTCATCTGATGTTTACATAACTCCACATCTCTCTCCTCTCTCATTTACTCATTCTGTCTCTCTCGTCTATTCATTTTACCTTAGTTACTCACCTCTCACCCTACATTAAGACTACATATAAATATTTTAAGGTAAGTAATGAGTGTACTGTATATGCATTTTATCGCTCTAGGGCCCTTTAAATGTCATAGTGTATTATGTGTGGGTGGGGTGGCCTGGATCGCTACCATATCTCCTACCCCTGGCTTCCTACAAATAAATACTACTCACCTCTCACTCTACATTAAGACTACAAAAATTTTAAGGCAAGTATTGAGTGTACTGTGTGTGTATTTTACTTTTTATTGTTTTAAATGCCTAGTTCTATTGCTAAATTAATATATGTTACTGTAAACTAGTTATCTGGCATTTATATGCATTTATAAATGGAAAAAATGGCACTCTAGTTTCCAGCTATGTTCACTTTCCAGTGGTAGCCCAGAACCTAACTTGCCGTATAAGTTGGGCCCTACTGTGTGTGTGCATGTACTCACCTAATTGTGGATGCAGGGGTCGGGACTCAGCGCCTGGCCCTGCCTCTTCACTGAATGCTACTGTGTGTGTGAGATAGATAGATAGATAGATAGATAGAGATTATATATATATATATATATATATATATATATATATATATATATATATATATATATATATAATGCCGGGAGCAATGGGCTAGTAACCCCTTCTCCTGTAGACATTTACTAAAAAAGAGAAAAAAAACTTTATAAAACTGGGATGCTTAACCCTTTGACTGTCGAAGGGCCCAATCCTGAAGTTGCTCCTGGTGTCGCAAAATATTCGAAAAAAAAAAAAATTATTTTTTCTTATGAAATGATAGAGAATCTTTTCCCGATTGTAAAGACACCAAAAAAACGAAATTTGATGGAAAACTGACGGAATTACGCTCTCGCGAAGTTAGCGACTTCGGCGATATTTAAAAATCGGCAATTTCGCCCACTTTGAGCCCTATTTTCGGCTAATTCCGTTATTCCAGTCAACCAAACTCATAACTATTTCTTCAGAACTCTATTTTTTCTATCGATTGAGCACAAGAAACTGCCCATTTACCAATTTCAACTACCCAATAACATGGTCAGAAATTTGCAATTTGGCCAATTTCACGAAAATTAAAAAATACGACAATTTCAAAATAAGGTCCAGAATGAACAATGCAGACATTCCTGGCTCTAAAATAAGATTTTCTTTGTTCATCAGTCATGTCTCCAGGTCCCTGTGATATTACTCTTGCTTTTTATTTTGAAATTTTATTCAAACAAAAAATAGAAGATTTACTGTTATGCAGACTACTGCAATACTGTAATAATTGTAAAAATTACATCAACCCATTCATGACTGCGTATTAGAATGGCTATTTGGACATTTATTGGACAATGACATCATTTGTTTACTTTTGAACATCGGCAAAAATCAAACATTTCCTGCACATTGTGCTCCATTTCCAGGTTCTTTTTATAGTAAAATTAATCAAAATCACCTCCATTTCTATAATATAGTTTCCATTCTATCAAATGAGACCATGAAAACGAGAATACAACCACAAATACTATACGAAAATAGACCACAAAGTCGGCATTTTAATTAAAAAAAACGGTCGGAGTTTTTTTTTTCTCATTATGCACTGCGTGCTCCAGGATTTTTTTTATGTGGTGCACACTGACCACACACACCCATTCTCTCACATGTGGGCCTACTAGCTTTCTCCTGCCTGATCTGAAGCCGCTAGAATTTATGAGTATATATACGTCAAACACGGTACCTCACAAACGTATATATACGGCCGCGACAGTCAAAGGGTTAAATGTGCGTGGATGTAGTGCGGATGACAAGAAACAGATGATTGCTGATGTTATGAATGAAAAGAAGTTGGATGTCCTGGCCCTAAGTGAAACAAAGCTGAAGGGGGTAGGAGAGTTTCAGTGGGGGGAAATAAATGGGATTAAATCTGGAGTATCTGAGAGAGTTAGAGCAAAGGAAGGGGTAGCAGTAATGTTAAATGATCAGTTATGGAAGGAGAAGAGAGAATATGAAGGTGTAAATTCAAGAATTATGTTTACCTGGAGTTTACCTGGAGAGAGTTTCGGGGGTCAACGCCCCCGCGGCCCGGTCTGTGACCAGGCCTCCTGGTGGATCAGCCCCTGATCAACCAGGCTGTTGCTGCTGGCTGCACGCAAACCAACGTACGAGCCACAGCCCGGCTGATCAGGAACTGACTTTAGGTGCTTGTCCAGTGCCAGCTTGAAGACTGCCAGGGGTCTGTTGGTAATCCCCCTTATGTGTGCTGGGAGGCAGTTGAACAGTCTCGGGCCCCTGACACTTATTGTATGGTCTCTTAACGTGCTAGTGACACCCCTGCTTTTCATTGGGGGGATGGTGCATCGTCTGCCAAGTCTTTTGCTTTCGTAGTGAGTGATTTTCGTGTGCAAGTTCAGTACTAGTCCCTTTAGGATTTTCCAGGTGTATATAATCATGTATCTCTCCCTCCTGCATTCCAGGGAATACAGGTTTAGAAACCTCAAGCGCTCCCAGTAATTGAGGTGTTTTATCTCCGTTATGCGCGCCGTGAAAGTTCTCTGTACATTTTCTAGGTCGGCAATTTCACCTGCCTTGCCGACCTAGAAAATGTACAGAGAACTTTCACGGCGCGCATAACGGAGATAAAACACCTCAATTACTGGGAGCGCTTGAGGTTTCTAAACCTGTATTCCCTGGAACGCAGGAGGGAGAGATACATGATTAAAGTAAAGTAAAGGTTGGATGCGAAAAGTGGGTCATAATAAGCGTGTATGCACCTGGAGAAGAGAGGAATGTAGAGGAGAGAGATTTTGGGAGATGTTAAGTGAATGTATAGGAGCCTTTGAACCAAGTGAGAGAGTAATTGTGGTAGGGGACCTGAATGCTAAAGTAGGAGAAACTTTTAGAGAGGGTGTGGTAGGTAAGTTTGGGGTGCCAGGTGTAAATGATAATGGGAGCCCTTTGATTGAACTTTGTATAGAAAGGGGTTTAGTTATAGGTAATACATATTTTAAGAAAAAGAGGATAAATAAGTATACAAGATATGATGTAGGGCGAAATGACAGTAGTTTGTTGGATTATGTATTGATAGATAAAAGACTGTTGAGTAGACTTCAGGATGTACATGTTTATAGAGGGGCCACAGATATATCAGATCACTTTCTAGTTGTAGCTACACTGAGAGTAAAAGGTAGATGGGATACAAGGAGAATAGAAGCATCAGGGAAGAGAGAGGTGAAGGTTTATAAACTAAAAGAGGAGGCAGTTAGGGTAAGATATAAACAGCTATTGGAGGATAGATGGGCAAATGAGAGCATAGGCAATGGGGTCGAAGAGGTATGGGGTAGGTTTAAAAATGTAGTGTTAGAGTGTTCAGCAGAAGTTTGTGGTTACAGGAAAGTGGGTGCGGGAGGGAAGAGGAGCGATTGGTGGAATGATGATGTAAAGAGAGTAGTAAGGGAGAAAAAGTTAGCATATGAGAAGTTTTTACAAAGTAGAAGTGATGCAAGGAGGGAAGAGTATATGGAGAAAAAGAGAGAGGTTAAGAGAGTGGTGAAGCAATGTAAAAAGAGAGCAAATGAGAGAGTGGGTGAGATGTTATCAACAAATTTTGTTGAAAATAAGAAAAAGTTTTGGAGTGAGATTAACAAGTTAAGGAAGCCTAGAGAACAAATGGATTTGTCAGTTAAAAATAGGAGAGGAGAGTTATTAAATGGAGAGTTAGAGGTATTGGGAAGATGGAGGGAATATTTTGAGGAATTGTTAAATGTTGATGAAGATAGGGAAGCTGTGGTATATATACATATATTTATATATATATATATATATATATATATATATATATATATATACATATATCTATATATATATATATACATATATCTATATATATATATATACATATATCTATATATATATATATATACATATATCTATATATATATATATACATATATCTATATATATATATACATATATCTATATATATATATACATATATCTATATATATATATATACATATATCTATATATATATATACATATATCTATATATACATATATCTATATATACATATATCTATATATATATACATATATCTATATATATATACATATATCTATATATATATACATATATCTATATATATATATACATATATCTATATATATATATATACATATATCTATATATATATATACATATATCTATATATATATATACATATATCTATATATATATATACACATTATATATATATATACACATATCTATATATATATATACACATATCTATATATATATATACACATATCTATATATATATATACACATATCTATATATATATATACACATATCTATATATATATATACACATATCTATCTATATATATATATATATATATATATATATATATATATATATATATATATATATATATATACATATATCTATATATATACATATATCTATATATATATATACATATATCTATATATATATATACATATATCTATATATATATATACATATATCTATATATATATACATATATCTATATATATATATACATATATCTATATATATATATACATATATCTATATATATATATACACATATATCTATATATATATATACATATATCTATATATATATATACATATATCTATATATATCCTAGGTAGTAGGTTGGTAGACAGCAACCGCCCAGGGAGGTACTACCGTCCTGCCAAGTGAGTGTAAAACGAAAGCCTGTAATTGTTTTACATGATGGTAGGATTGCTGGTGTCTTTTGTCTGTCTCATAAATATGCAAGATTACAGGTAAGTCTTGCTACTTCTACTTACACTTAGGTCACACTACACATACATGTACAAGCATATATATACACACCCCTCTGGGTTTTCTTCTATTTTCTTTCTAATTCTTGTTCTTGTTTATTTCCTCTTATCTCCATGGGGAAGTGGAACAGAATTCTTCCTCTGTAAGCCATGCGTGTTGTAAGAGGCGACTAAAATGCCGGGAGCAAGGGGCTAGTAACCCCTTCTCCTGTATATATTACTAAATTTAAAAGGAGAAACTTCAGTTTTTTCTTTTGGGCCACCCCACCTCAGTGGGATACGGCTGGTACGTTGAAAGAAGAAGAAGATCTATATATATATATACATATATCTATATATATATATACATATATCTATATATATATATACATATATCTATATATATATATATACATATATCTATATATATATATATACATATATCTATATATATATATATATATATACATATATCTATATATATATATATATATACATATATCTATATATATATATATATATATACATATATCTATATATATATACATATATCTATATATATATATATATATACATATATCTATAAATATATATACATATATCTATATATATATACATATATTTATATATATAAATATGTATTACTTATTACCAAACCCCTTTCTATACACAGCTCAATTAAAGGCTCGCCATTTTCATTTACCCATGGCACCCCAAATTTACCCACTACGTCCTCCACAACATTTTTACCCACATTAAAAGAATATCGTCGACTACCTGAGACAAGAGAGATCTCTATCCCAGGTAGTCCACCATAAATGAGTGTAAAACGAAAGCCTGTAATTGTTTTACATGATGGTAGGATTGCTGGTGTCTTTTCTGTCTCATAAACATGCAAGATTTCAGGTACGTCTTGTACTTCTACTTACACTTAGGTCAAACTGCACATACATGTACACATTTATATACACACACTCATCTGAGTTTTCTTTGATTTTATCTTAATAGTTCTTGTTCTTATTGCCTTTCCCTTTATATCCATGGGGAAGTGGAATAAGAATCTTTCCTCCATAAGCCAAGCGTGGTGTAAAAGTCAACTAAAATGCTGGGAACAATGGGCTAGTAACCCCTTTTCCCGTATAGCCTACTAAAACGAAAAAGAAGAAAACCATCCAAGTGGGATGTTTGAATGTACGTGGATGCTGTATGAATGATAAGAAAGAGACGATTGTGGATGTTATGAATGAGAAAAACTGGATGTCCTGGCTTTAAGTGAAACAAAGCTGAAGGGGGTGGGAGAGTTTGTGGAAAGAAATAAAAGGGATTAGGTCAGGGGTTTCAAATAGAGTTAAAGCTAAAGAAAGTAGCTGGATGTATACAGAAATTTATGAATAAAATGACATTCACCTTCCTTAAATTAAAAAATCCAGAAAGTACTGCAAAATACTGAGAAAGATAACAAAATTAATTCAATGTATAAGGAATCTTTCAAAGGAAGATAGACTGAGGGACCTGAACTTTCACTCTCCTGAAATGTGTAGAATGAGGGGAGATGTGGAAGTCGGCCACAAATAAAGGAGACAAATAGGGTACTGAGGATATCCAACAAAGTAAGACCTCAAAGTAATGAATTCATTCAAACTGTAAAAGTTTGGATTTAGAAAGGATGTAGGAAAGTGCTGGGTTGGCATTAGAGTGGTTGGTGAGTGAAACAATCTGTTAAGTAGAGTCATTAACCCTTTGACTGTTTCAGGCCCCTCTCTGAAACTGTCATTCTATGTCGCTCATTTTTTGAAAAAAAAAAAAAAAAAAAAAAAAAAAAGAAAAAAAAAAAAAAAAAAAAAAAAAATCCTATGAAATGATAGAGAATCTTTTCCCGATGGTAATGACACCAAAAGTTCGAAATTTGGTCGAAAACTCATGGAATTATGCTCCTGCGAAGTTAGCAGTCTTGGCGACATATGCGTATCGGCGATTTCGCCAACTCTGAGCCCTATTTTCAGCCAATTCCATTGTTCCAGTTGACCAAACTCATAGCTATTTCTTTAGAACTCCATTTTATCTATCAGCTGAGTACAAGAAACCTTCCATTTACTAATTTGGACTACCCAATATGGTGGTCAGAAATTGGCAATCTGGCCAATTTCATGCAAACTAAAAAAGATGTCAATTTCAAAATAGGGTCCAGAATAAACAAGGTAGACATTCGTGGCACTAAAATAACATATGCTCTGTTCATTAGTCACATCTCTAGGCCCCTCTTATATTATTATTGCTTTCTATTTTGATTTTTTATTCATACAAAAAAATACAAAATTTACTGTTATGCAGACTACTGCATTATTGTAAAAATGGTATAAATAATATCATTGCACTAGTGAAAGAATATTAGACTCCTCAGTTGACGTGTATTGGACGTGTGGTGTGATTTATTTGCTCTTGAACATTGGTAAAAATCGAACATTTCCACTACTTTGAGCTCAGTTTCAAAGTCGTTTTCATCGTCAAAGTAATGAAAATCATCTCCATTTCTGTAATGTTTTCCATTTTATCACCTAAGACCATAAAAACGCGAATACAACGATAAATACTATACGAAAATACACCTCAAAGTCGGCGTTTTATTCCAAAAAAAACTATCAGTTTTTTTTTCTCATTACGCAATGTGTGCTGCAGGATTTTTTTTATGTGGTGCACACTGACCACACAGACCCATTCTCTCACATGTGGGCCTACCAGCTTTCTCCCGCTTGATTTGAAGCCGCTAGAATTATTGAGTATATATAAGTCAGAAACATTGGCTCGTAAGACGTATTTATACGTCGAAAACAGTCAAAGGGTTAAAGCTGTCACTTGTAACACAAGCCCTACTCTAAAAGGTTTGTTAGCCATTGTCAACAAGCAACAATTAAAATTTACAGATACTTAAGTATGTAACAAGTAATTTGCAGAATAAAAGTTCTTGGGAAAGACTCTTTTCAATCATTCTCTAATTAAAATGATATAACAGCATGGAAAGATAAGCAACATCTCTCACCTGCCACCCTCGAGAAAATTGCAAACATTATCATCTCTTTTGGACACCAGCTGGAACGTTTCTTTGATTATCTGTTGTTGCATTTCTTCATTCTAGAAAGAAAGGCAACATATTAGTTATAGCGTTAAATAGTCCCATACTCTAATACTATGCATGATATACTGAGCCTTCTTTTTATCCAATAACTCATTTTAAAGCATATAAAAATTATGATCTAATTAAAAACAAGGACATTATTAAGACTAATCTTTCAGGATAATGCTATAATTAGTTATATTTCAGCTGCTGTACAACCAAGTATAGTATATTCTTCCCAACCTTCAATAAATCCTGCCCCTAATCCTGGTATATCTCACAAGACAAAGACTGGCAGGAATTAGTCTTAACAGAATTGTTTCCCCTCTCTTTTCTCCAAATTTTGTGGCTTGGTTCATAGCATCCTCAACTCACACACTGAGGATCCAGGGATTGACCCTGGTATGGGTGAAAAGTTGGGCATGTTTCCTTACACTTGCTGCCCCTGTTCATCTAGCAGTAAGTAGGTACTTGGGTGTTTGATGACTTGTGGGTCACATCCTGGGGATAGGATGAACCTAAATTGCCTGAAATGCTCGGCATAACCTGGGACTTTCTATATACAGCCTCGCCTCACTTAACGATGGAATTCCGTTCCTAAGACTACATTGGTAAATGAATTCATCGCTAACCAAGGAGCATCCTACAATGGTAGTGAGTTTGTGTCAACCATCTTTGATATTGTTTTAATGTCACCTTTGCACCATTCAAAACTACCATTAGAAAACATCTTATCTCCCTGATACACCCCGTCAACTAACTACACGAATATCATCAGAGTAAAGTGCAGATAATACCCATAGTCCACCGTTAGTGTTATATTGTCATAAATTTGTGCCCCCCTAAAATTCTAATACTCCAACTACTTTTAATTGTCATTGTTGTATTCAACGACCATTCTACCTCATAGTCTTAATTGTATTTAATATCTACAGAATCTATCTCCTTTTTTACAACTTACCACATCACTGTTCCATCTTATTTTTTTTATAAACTAACCATAACTTGTCTTCAATAATTCTACCTCACTTTAAAAAATACTCAATTGCCCAATTTTATTCTAAATCCCTATTATTGCCCAATTTTACTTTAAACTATATTGATCAAACTTATTGTAAACTTCTTTTATTGACCATTTTTATTCCATACTTTTTTAACCTAGTATTTTCAACTACAACTTTTATATCATCCTGTCTACCATCTTACTAGCATATTACATATAACCAAGTCATTGCCATTTTTATTTTTATCATTTTTTTTATTATTATTTTGCTACCTTAATTTGTGTATTTTATCTTGTCAATTTAAATCTAATTATACTCTAATTCTTGCAAACAACTTATATAAGACCTTAGTGCAATTACAATCGAGAGTCTTGTTCCTTTATTATATTATTAGATTAATCACAGTTTTACTCTAGCTCATTCTAGCTCAATACATAGTCAAT
This sequence comes from Cherax quadricarinatus, assembly GCF_038502225.1. Lineage (NCBI taxonomy): Eukaryota > Metazoa > Arthropoda > Malacostraca > Decapoda > Parastacidae > Cherax > Cherax quadricarinatus. Next base: position 12,651,252 of record NC_091343.1, on the reverse strand, counting down.
ACCAAATTCACTATACTAGACCATAGTGCAATTACTAGTGAGAGACTGGTGCTATTTTTAATTTGTAATTTATTAGTAAATTTTGTACCATAGCTCATATCAAGACATAGACTTCACTATATTAGACCTAGTAGTGTACTATAGATTAAATTCAGTTGTACTCTTTCTAGCATAGTCAATACATAGTAGTGCAATACTAGTGAGAGACAAATTTGTATTTTTATATTATTAGACTACCTAGTACTATAGACACATAGTGACCATAGTGCAATTACTAGTGAGAGACTGGTGCTATTTTTAATTTGTATTTTTATATTATTAGATTAAATTCAGTTGTACCATAGCTCATTCTACCTCAAGACATAGTCAATACCAAATTCACTATATTAGACCATAGTGCAATTACTAGTGAGAGACTAGTGCTATTTTTAATTTGTACTTTTATATTATTAGATTAAACCTATTGTACTTTAGCTCACTCTAGCTCAAAACATAGACTCCACAAAAGTCATTATTAGACCTTAGTGCAATTACAAGTGAGAGTCTTGTTCTATTTTTAATTTGTATTTTTATATTACTAGTTTATACCTAGTTGTACTTTAGTTCATTCCAGCACAACACATAGACAACATCAACTTCATTATGTGTAGTAGTGACTATACCCTACATGACCAAAATACTCTAGCTATATACTTGTCCAAACTTCCTACCACTACAGATATCAGTAGTAGAACTCAACACACAACTCAGGATATAAATAACCATAATTTAAACCTAGAAGATGATTGATCACGTTGACCCTGATCTAAACCTCCATAATCTGACACCCAATCAAAACCTATTGGAAAGTAACTGCCTTTATTACACAGCATCACAAGCCACCACTATCTTAAACAATGCTAAAAGTCTATCAGTACTTAACTACAACATCAGGTCCTTAAGCAAACACTATGATGACCTCCTAGCACTCCTTGAATCACTAAAGACACCCTTCTCCTGCATTATTCTTACTGAGACCTGGCTTAAGCAGGACACAATAGATATCTACCCTCTACCAGGATACACAGCAATTCACAACTGCAGAACAAACCAAGTTGGGGGTGGTATTGCAATCTATTACTCTAACCAATTATCTTGTCTTAGCACCACTTGCTTTAGTGATGAATATGGGGAATACATTTTTGCTAATTTTACTGTAAAAAACCTTAAGACGCCTATAACAATCGGTGCCATTTACCGGATACCTCACACAAACATCCCAAATTTCAGTGAGAAATTAAAGTCACTAATAACAAACAGACAAATGAATAAGCACCACCTTCTCTTAGCTGGAGACTTCAACATCAACCTTGGCTTACTAGATGATCAGCCTGTAACTGATTTCATCAACAATATGAACAACACACTTCTCATACCAACAATAACTAAACCAACCAGGCTCACTGAGACAAGTGCAACCATAATAGACCACATATGGACCAATATACTAGCCCCCCTTAAATCAGGGATAATCACAGATAGCACTACAGACCACTACCCTACCTTCCTCCTGACAAACATTAGTAAACCACCACTTGAATACAACAAAGTCTCATTTAGACTCCATGACGAGGCCTCAGTAAGGAAGTTCACAGCTGACCTAGAGACTGTTGATTGGCCTACAGAATTCTCCAAGGCCAATGGTATTGATGACTGGACAGACATTTTTCTTAACAAATTACTTAGACTATACAACAAACATTGTCTTATAAAAACAAAACAGATCACAAACAAACGGCTTGGTTGCCCATGGCTAACCAGCACCATTCTGAAATCCATTGACAAGAAACACCAATATGAAAAGCAATATAGACAGGGCTTAATACACAAAGATACTCTTAAACACTATTCATCAGCTCTCACCAAAGTAATAAAAAAAGCCAAACAACTATACTACTCCAGTAGATTCACAGACACTAGAGGAGATATAAAAAAGACCTGGAAAACACTCTCAGATTCTAGGGACCCACAAACTGAGAAAAACCAAGAATATTGTCCTAACTAAACCTAATGAAACACCACTACATCCCACTGACACAGCTAACAAGATAAACGACTTCTTCTCAAACATAGGATCTAATCTCGCCAGTAAAATCCCACATACCAATGCCCATGCCGGGGACTACCTAGATGGAAATTTCCCTAATTCCTTCTATCTTGCACCAACTGAGCCCACGGATGTCATTGAGATCATAAAGTCACTTAAAAATAACTCGGGGAATCTGTCTCGTGTCCCACCATTACTGTACAAGCGAGCGGCCCATGTCCTTTCGCATGCTATTTCATTACTTTTTAACAAGTCAATAGAGACTAGCACCTTCCCGAAACTACTCAAGATGGCAAGGGTTACACCAATACATAAAGGTGGTGACCCTACAGACTTAAACAACTATAGGCCAATATCTAACTTACCATTGCTATCCAAAATCTTTGAGAAACTCGTGCACAGGAGACTGTATTCATTTATAACGGCTCAAAACATACTCAACCCCTGCCAGTTTGGATTCAGGAAAAATAAAAGCACTAATGATGCAATCATAAAAATGCTAGATCTGCTTTACACAGCATTGGAAAATAAGGAATATCCACTAGGAATTTTTATTGACCTAAGAAAAGCTTTCGACACAGTAAACCACGACATCCTACTCCACAAACTTGATCACTACGGTATAAGAGGCCATGCGCTTGCTTATTTCAAATCTTACATTACTAATAGGTATCAGTATGTCACCATTAAAGACACAGCATCAGCAACACGGCCACTCGATACTGGAGTTCCGCAGGGAAGTGTCCTTGGTCCCCTGCTCTTCCTCATATACATCAATGACCTTCCAAACGTATCCCAACACCTGAAACCCATTCTCTTTGCTGATGACACGACTTATGTCATCTCTCACCCTAATCTTGCCACCCTCAACACCATTGTGAATGAGGAGCTGATTAAAATATCGACTTGGATGACAGCCAATAAACTTACGCTTAACACTGACAAAACCTACTATATTATGTTTGGTAGCAGAGTAGGAGATGCACAAATTAACATTAAGATTGACAACACTCTAATTACCAGAAATAATGGGGGAAAATTCCTAGGCTTATACCTTGACAACAACCTGAATTTCAGCACCCATATCCAGCATATAGCCAAAAAAGTATCCAAAACGGTTGGGATCCTCTCCAAGATACGATACTACGTGCCGCAAAATGCCCTTCTCACACTATACCACTCACTTATTTATCCATACCTCACCTATGCTATTTGTGCTTGGGGATCAACTGCAGCAACACACCTAAAGCCAATAATAACCCAACAAAAAGCTGCAGTAAGAATAATCACTAAATCCCATCCCTGGCAACACCCCCCCCCCCCACTCTTCATAGATCTAAACTTACTCCCAGTTCAGTACATCCACACTTACTACTGTGCAATCTATATCTACAGGGCCTTAAACTCTAATATCAACCTTGACCTAAAACGCTTTCTTGATAGTTGTGACAGAACACACAGGCATAACACCAGACACAAACATCTCTACGACATTCCCCGTGTCCGACTAAACCTTTACAAAAATTCAATGCATGTCAAAGGCCCTAAAATCTGGAATACCCTACCTGAGAACTCTAGAACTGCAGACACATTCATCACCTTCAAAACTACCATTAGAAAACATCTTATCTCCCTGATACACCCCGTCAACTAACTACACGAATACCACCTGGTGGTTCACACTTACACTCACTGACTCATTTGACCATAAACAGAAATATTAATCTCAGTCTTAAAATAATGAATCCTGTGATACTCCAATACTGAAACTATGTACTGTGCCAAAACAAAAGCATTCACATTGCTAAACTCACAAACTAGTATTTAGTCACTTACCCATAATACCAACTTACCTCATAATTTGTAATATTTTACAATTAAGAATAAAACTAAGTATGCCCGAAATGCCTAGCCATGCTAAGCGTTCTAGTGGTACACTCTGTAATCACAATTTTACTACATGTAAACCAAACAATAACCAAATTTCTGTAAACTCAGCATTGTAATCCTTATAGAGAATAAACTTTGAATTTGAATTTGAATTTATAAAACTTTTAGTATACGTATTTTCAAGTGTTTATACAGTAGTGTACTGTATACTGTAAGAAACAGAATAGAGGAAATCAGCTCTAATATACATTATTTAGGTTTGCACACTGGTCAGACACACCATCGTAAGTCCGAGTTGTCGGTAAACAAGTACATCACTAAGTGAGGAGAGGCTGTAGTATGTCAATGATGTCAGGTAGGCCTGTAATAGTTTTATTATGTACTTGTAGAAATAAAGGACAGGGGTGTGCTGGAGAAATTTGGGAATATGGAAGTGTGTGTGAATCAGTACTGAAGAATATGTTAGCGAGTGAGAAAAGCATAGAGGTGACTTGGAAAAAGTGATAACTAAATTATTATTATTACATTCATGGGCAAGTCCTAAACCTGTAAGGGTGACACAGATGGACTAAAATCTGAAACCCAATCAGTTAAAAATACATAAATAATTGTGTGACTGGAATCTTTCAGTTTGCCAGTGTTTGTTTAAGTTGGAGTGATGGATAGTAATGTATTCTCCAGCAAGGTACAGTCCAAGTTTTTTTTTTTCCTGAGACTGTTGTCAGAGTTAGACTTCACTTACAGTGAGTTTTTCACATGTAACACTTTTGTGTGTTGGTCATCATTAAAATTTATACCATTAAAAGTTCAACCAAGAGATTAACTTTAATGCATATATGGAATTGCAAATGATTGAGAAACACACTATCCCATGTCTAGAACAACACTACTTCATATCTGAACTCACTCCACCTCGGAAAAGTTAGGGCTACCTGATTTATTGGTTGAGGATGACAAGTTTTCCTTTATTAGCCTGAAGTAATGTCAACAATTAGGTCTAAAAAGCTGCAAAAAAGTTTTATACCCCATATAGGAGAGCAGAAGGCTAACTTTTTTCACCTCCCTTATCAAAATTTTTGAAGAAAATCTAATCCGAGAAAAATGCAATTTATTGTGAGAGCTATTCTACTTTTTGCTTTCCAAATGTTTAAAGTTAGCTTTTCAATATCTTCCCATTAAATTTTAGGTAAATACCAGCAAACTATAACTACTTTGCCATGGTGCCCTGAGGCCTGGTGGCAAAAGCTCTCGCTTCACAAGGTGAGGATCCGGTTTCAATTCCCAATGAAGGGGTGGAAATATCAGACATGTTTCCTTTCACTGGTTGTCTATGTTCACCCATCAGTAAAAATGGGTACCTGGGTGTTAGTCGTCTGGTGTCGGTCACATTCTGGGACAAAACTGACCCAATCTGCCCGAAATGCTCTGCATGACAAGGGGCTTTCTATATAGTAGTAGGTCATTGATGTCAGCTAGGCCTATATGCCTTGAACAAGTAATTGTAGTTAAACAGATTTTTTTTTTTTAACCCTTTGACTGTCGAAGGGCCCAATCCTGAAGTGTCTCCTGGTGTCGCAAAATATTCGAAAAAAAAAATTATTTTTTCTTATGAAAATGTTAAGATTATTTTTCTGATTGTTTTAGTCCCAAAAAAAAAAATTTGCCCATGAGTACTTACTGAGATATAGAGTCCTGAAGTTTGCTGAAATTGATCTGCGAGCGGCAACAGCGGCGACTGCTGGTCACCCAGTAAACTTTGATTTACTTGTATTTGATGGTTTCTTGCTTTTTTCACTATTTTATTTTTTCACATAACTTTTGTGGCCTGTGAGACCAAATTATTGTGCAATGTTCAAATATACACTTGTTGAATGTAACACAATTATAGCAAAAACACTCGTATCATTATAATGTTGCTAAAACTTGTTTACACAAACAATGTAAACAAATGTTTATTACGATCGTTTTGTAATATATATACATATGTACAATCACTGGACACTTCTAGAAGTGCTGCAGCTTGCGGAATTCTTTGAAACATGGGTATAAGCACAATGGTGTCTTACACTCCTCACACACAAAACGAGTGTCTCTGCGTTTTTGTGGGCATTTTGTGGTATGTCCACAGACAAAACACCTCTTCTGAGCATTTTTCTTGGCAGTAGTAGCAGGCAGTGGTATGGGGTAGTGATCACCAGGCCTCAGACGAGAGGACGTGTGTTGATAATTTCGTGGGCGCTGGTCTATTGCAGGTGTTGTTTCTTGGTACTTGAATATTATTTGTCTGATGACTGAAACAAAATTCACCATATTTGGGTTTGTTCTTGGTCTTCAACTTATACATATTATAAGCATTCAGCATGGAAATGTCAAGAAGATGGAAAAACAGTTTTATATACCACTTATAACTCTTGCGAACACAGTCAGCAAACCCAATTTGCATGTCACATTTGTCCACTAAGTGCATATTGAGGTTATAATCCATCACAGCTGCAGGTTTTACAATGGGTTCATTGGTCTCTCTATTCTGCTTGCCAGTGTCTACCATTTCGTGTCGGTGAACTGATGTCAGCAGTGTGACATGTTTGTCATGCCACCGAAATGCCATGATGTCATTGGCAGCAAACACCTGCACTTCACCTCTACGACTGCCAGCATCGAACCTAGGCATATGTTTATGATTTCTACGCACTGTGCCACACACATCTGTCATGTTCACTCGCAAGAAATCACTGAGTTTAGGGCTTGTGTACCAGTTGTCAGTATATAAAATATGCCCCTTACCAAGATATGGCTCCATCATTGTTCTAACCACATCACCAGAGAAACCCAGTAACTTCCTGGTATCTTCCATTGTTTTACCGCCAGTGTACATAATTATATCCAAAACCAGACCAGTTTTGCAATCACACAGAACAAATAACTTTATACCAAAGCATTTCCTCTTGCTTGGTATATACTGCTTGAATGAGAGTCTTCCTTTGAACAAAATCAAAGACTCGTCAATAACAAGCTTCCTGAAGGGATAAAAATACATACAGCACTTTTGTTTCAGGTACATAAACACATGTCTGATCTTATATAACCTGTCGCTTCTGTCAGGCCTGGTTTTGTCTGAAAAGTGTAACATACGTAACAGTAACACAAACCTATTCACTGATATAATGTCACTGAAAGCAGGGGTTGAAATCAGGCGGTCTGTCGCCCAGTATGTGTTGACACTATGCTTATACACATGTGGCATAAGCATTATTGTGGCAAAGAACAGATACATCTCTGCCACAGTTGTGTCCTTCCACTGGTGTAGGCGTGATCTTGGTGACAGAATAGTGTTTGCCATGGTGTACTCATAGTATGTATTGCTTTCCCTGACAATAATGTCCATCAGGGGTTCATCGAAGAACAACTGAAAGCATTCCAGTTCAGTGGGATTGTTCCCAAGTGTACATGATGGCCGTATTCCACTTTGTCCTCCATCAAAGTCATGGGGATTGGGAACAAACTCGTCATCTTGCTGCCAATCCCAGATGTGGTCAGCTGGTGCGTTCTGGATATTGTAATGTGGTTGTGGTTGTGCAGGTTGTGGTTGTAGGAGTGTGGGGTCGGGCGAGGCTGGTTGTAGTTGTGCAGAGTCAGCAGCGCGGGTAGTAGCGTGGCCCGCTGCTGGTGTCACATGACTCATGCCACCATCACTATCATCACCACCGCCTCGCTCACATCATTTATACCCATCGTAACAATATCGTCATCTTTACTATCAGGACGTGGTGTAGGGCCAAGGGATGTGCTCCGAGATGTACTCCTTCCTCTTGGAAGAGCATATGGCACACTACCAGACCGCATGCGACGTCGTATATACTGCCGTTTCACTGGGGAATATTCACCCTCACTGTCACAACTAGAACTGCTTTCAATAACCTTGAAATCACTATCACTATCACTTGCATTGCTCACATCTGAGTCTTGTACACGGGCAAATAGTTTCCTCTTTCGACCTGGTACAGGAGAACATGAACGAGCCGGCCCAGCACCAGAGGTGGAAGGTTGTGGGTCATCTGGGTTTTCATCACTATGTTATCCTGGGTAATTTTCTCGGTCACACCCACTTCAAAACCAGGGAATTCACTTTCACTGACACTATCATCACTGTTTGAGCTATCACTTGGGAACAAAAGACCTCCAATCCGCCGAGGAGTGAGGAACTTCTTACTGCGAGGCATGGTGAAAATGGACTACCAACAAGGCATTCCCACAATGCACCGCTGAGTCCCAGATTTTTTTCATAGGGTGCACACCGACCACTGAGACCCATTCTCTCTCGTGTAGGCCTACCAGCCCTCTCCCGCTTGATTTGAAGCCGCTAGAATTTATGCGTAGAGATACGTCAAACACGGTATCTCCCATGACGTATATATACGACCGCGACAGTCAAAGGGTTAACAAGTCGGCCATCTCCCACCGAGGCAGGATGACCCAAAAAAAGAAAGAAAATCCCCAAAAAGAAAATACTTTCATCATCATTCAACACTTTCACCTCACTCACACAATCACTGTTTTTGCAGAGGTGCTCAGAACACAACAGCTTAGAAGCATATACAGTACCAATAAAGATACACAACATATCCCTCCAAACTGCTAATATCCCAAACCCCTCCTTTAAAGTGCAGGCATTGTACTTCCCATTTCCAGGACTCAAGTCCGACTATATGAAAATAACCGGTTTCCCTGAATCCCTTCACTAAATATTACCCTGCTCACACTCCAACAGATCGTCAGGTCCCAAATGCCATTCATCTCCTTTCACTCCTATCTAACACGCTCAGGCACGCTTGCTGGAAGTCCAAGCCCCTCGCCCACAAAACCTCCTTTACCCCCTCCCTCCAACCTTTTCAAGGATGACCTCTACCCCGCCTTCCTTCCCCTACAGATTTATACGCTCTCCATGTCATTCTACTTTGATCCATTCTCTCTAAATGACCAAACCACCTCAACAACCCCTCTTCAGCCCTCTGACTAATACTTTTATTAACTCCACACCTTCTCCTAATTTCCACACTCTGACAGGACATCTCCACTGCCTCCAACCACCTCCTCGCTGCTGCATTTGCAACCCAAGCTTCACACCCATATAAGAGTGTTGGTACTACTATACTTTCATACATTCCCTTCTTTGCCTCCATAGGTAACGTTTTTTGTCTCCACATATACCTCAACGCACCACTCACCTTTTTTTCCTCATCAATTCTATGATTAACCTCATTCTTCATAAATCCATCCGCCGACACGTCATCTCCCAAGTACATGTATCTGAAAACATTCACTTCTTCCATACTCCTCCTCCCCAATCTGCACTGGTCACCGTTGCCCAGCGGTGAGAGTAGCGACTCTCATTGCTGAGGTCCAGGTAATAAACCCTGGACATTAACATAAAAAATTTTTAATGAGGTAGTAGGTTGGTAAACAGCAGCCACCCAGGGGAATACTACCGTCCTGCCAAGCGAGTGTGAAACGAAAGCCTGTAATTGTTTTACATGATTCAAATTCAAAGTTTATTCTCTATAAGGATTACAATGCTGAGTTTACAGAATTTGGTTATTGTGTGGTTTACATGTAGTTAAATAATAATTACAGAGTGTACCACTAGAACACCTAGCATGGCTAGGCATTTCGGGCAGACTTAAATTAAATCTTAAGTTTAAAATACGTGTATTACAAAATTATGTGGTAAGTTGGTATTATGGCTAAGTGACTAAATACTAGTTTGTGAGTTTAGCAATGTGAATGCTTTTTTTTGGCACTATACATAGTTTCAGTAATGGAGTATCACAGGCCAACTTATGACTAGTTAAGATTCATTATTTTGAGACTGAGATTGATATTTCTGTTTATGGTCAAATGGGTGAGTGAGTGTAAGTGTTAACCACCAGGTGGTATTCGTGTAATTAGTTGACAGGGTGTATCAGGGAGATAAGATGTTTTCTGATGGTAGTTTTGAAGGTGATGAATGTGTCTGCAGTTTTAGAATTTTCAGGTAGGGTGTTCCAGATTTTAGGGTCTTTGACATACATTGAATTTTTGTGAAGGTTTAGTCGGACACGGGGAATGTCAGAGATGATTGTGTCTGGTGTTGTGCCTGTGGGTTCTGTCACAACTATCAAGAAAGCATTTTAGGTCAAGGTTAATATTAGAATTTAAGGTCCTGTAGATGTAGATTGCACAGTAGTAAGTGTGGATGTACTGAACAGGGAGTAGGATTGCTGGTGTCTTTTGTCTGTCTCATAAATATGCAAGATTACATGTATGTCCTGCTACTTCTACTTGCACTCAGGTCACACTACACATACATGTACATGTTTATTTATACACACTCATCTGAGTTTTCTTTGATTTTATTCTTAATAGTTCTTGGTCTTATTACAGTGGACCCCCGCATAACGATGGCATCACATAGCGATTATTTCGCATACCGCTTACTTTAATCGCAAAATTTTTGCCGCGCATACCGATTAAAAACCCGCTCACCGATTTTCGTCCGAGACGCGTCCAATGTGCGCCCTCAGCCAGCCTCACATGTGCCGCCCGTGCCATTGTTTACCAGCCAGCCTCCGTGGTAACATCCAAGCATACACTCGGAATATTTCGTATTATTACAGTGTTTTCGGTGCTGTTTCTGGAAAATAAGTGACCATGGGCCCCAAGAAAGCTTCTAGTGCCAACCCTGTGGTAAAAAGGGTGAGAATTAGTATGGAAATTAAGAAAGATTTTGAAGGGTTTGGGGCTAACCCTGAGAAGCCTATGCCAGTTGTGGAATCCATTGTGCCTACTTCAAAGATTAAGGAAATGTGTGCACAGTGGGTTGAACTGCAAACCTTTATGGATGAAAATCACCCTGACACAGCTGTTGCAAGCCGTGCTGGTGACTATTTCAATGACAATGTTGTGGCCCATTTTAGACAAATCGTAAAGGAACGGGAGGTAGAGAGCTCTATGGACAGATTTGTTGTGCGACAGAGGTCCAGTGACTCTCAAGCTGGTCCTAGTGGCATTAAAAGAAGAAGGGAAGTAACCCCGGAAAAGGACTTGCTACCTCAAGTCCTAATGGAAGGGGATTCCCCTTCTAAACAGTAAGAAGATAATGCTCTCCCCTCCTCCCATCCCATCAATCATCACCAGATCTTCAATAAAAGTAAGTGTCATGTAAGTGTGCATGCCTTTTTCAGTTTGTGTGTATTAAAATTAACATTTCATGTGGTAAAAAATTTTTTTTTTCATACTTTTGGGTGTCTTGCACGGATTAATTTTATTTCCATTATTTCTTATGGGGAAAATTCATTCACATAACGATTATTTCGCATAACAATTACCCCTCTTGCACGGATTAAAATCGTTAACCGGGGGTCCACTGTACTTTTCCTTTTATATCCATGGGGAAGTGGAATAAGAATCTTTCCTCCATAAGCCATGCGTGTTGTAAAAGTCAACTAAAATGCCGGGAACAATGGGCTAGTAACCACTTTTCCTGTAATAATTACTAAAAAGAATAAGAAGTAAATAAAGACATTATTAAAAAAGAACTTGACCATTTCCTCTAGCAAACACCTGCTTATCCATCTTGAAGTACCTGTCCTGCGCAGCAAGTTGCCAGCCTGAATAACCATATTAGATTCAGACTTCCAATTACTGAATTGCAAAGTATACAGTAATCAGAAAGTCCATACCTGGAGAGGGCTCCGGGGATCAACGCCCTCGCCGCCAAGGTCTGTGACCAGGCCCCGTGGTGGATCAGGGCCTGATCAACCAGGCTGTTACTGTTGCCGCATGCAAACCGACGTATGAATCCCAGCCCGGCTAGTCAGGTACTGACTTTAGGTGCTTGTCCAATGCCTGCTTGAAGACAGCCAGGGGTCTATTGGTAATCCCCCTTATGTATGCTGGGAGGCAGTTGAACAGTCTTGGGCCCCTGACATTTATTATGTTGTCTCTCCTCATTAGGGTATGCTGCATCATCTGCCGAGTCTTTTGCTTTCATAGGGAGTGATTTTCACAAGCAAGTTTGGTACTAATCCCTCTAGGATTTTCCAAGTGTTTATGATCATGTATCTCTCCAACCCGCATTCTTGGGAGTACAGGTTTAGGAGCTTCAAGCGTTCAATAATTGATAATAGATATGTTTTATTGCAGTTATGTGTGCCGTGAAGGTTCTCTGTACATTTTCTAGGTCAGCAATTTCACCTGCCTTGAAAGGTGCTGCTAGAGCACAGCAATATTCCAGCCTAGATAGAACAAACAACCTGAAGAGTGTCATCATGGGCTTGGCATCCCAAGTTTTGATGGTTCTCATTATCCATCCCGTCATTTTTCTAGCAGATGCGATTGATACAATGTTATGGTCTTTGAAGCTGAGATCTTCTGACATGATCACTCCCAGGTCTTTGACTTTAGTTTTTTGCCCTGTTGTGTGGTTAGAATTTGTTTTATACTCTGATGTACTTTAATTTCATCACGTTTTCTATAGGATGCACATTTCAGGGCTGGAGATCTATTCATCTGAATGGGCCAATGAGGCAGTGACCCTGGAACCAATATTACTTTATTATTTATTTGTTTGACATATAGACTTAAAATTTAAGTAATACAGTGGTCCCTCGATAATCGTAGGGCTCGAGAGTCGTAGATTTCGGAAATCATAGCAATATTTTCGTATAAACATGGGCTCACTAATCGTAGGTTGACTCGCAAATAGTAGGTCGTCCGGGACACGTAAGCACGGTGTGAGCCGAAGCAGCCTCCCTACCCAGCCGGTCTGGCATTGTTTACCAGTGAGCGAAGGTCCCCTCACGTGCTCCTACGAAATATTTCATAATATTCCACTCATTTTAGTGCTTGCAAGTACTAAATAAGCTACCATGGCTCCAAAGAAAGCTCCTAGTGCCAAGCCTTTGGTAAAGAAGGTGAGAAATACGACTGAATTTAAGAAAAACATCATTGAACAATATGAAAGTGGTTTAAGTGTGGCCGAACTGGCTAGGATGTACAACAAACCCTACACAACCATATGTTCCATCATGGCCAAGAAAAAGGAAATCAAGGATGCTGTTGTTGCAAAGGGGGTAAATATGCTGACAAAAATGAGATCACCAGTACTCGAAGAGGTTGAGAAGTTATTATTGGTGTGGATAAACGAGAAACAATTAGCAGGAGATAGTATTATGACGTCGATTATTTGTGAAAAGGCTAGGCAGTTGCACGATGATCTGGTAAAGAAATTGCCTGCAAATAGTAGTGATGTGAGTGAATTTAAGGCCAGCAAAGGTTGGTTTGAGAGATTTAAGAACCGTAGTTAGTGGCATACAGTGTGGTAAGGCATGGTGAGGCTGCCAGTTCGGACCACGAAGCAGCTGAAAAATATGTGCATGAATTCAAGGAGTACATAAGAGGCTGAAGGACTGAAACCTGAACTAGTGTTCATTTGTGACAAAACAGGCCTCTTTTGGAAGAAAATGCCAAAGAGGACCTACATTACACAGGAGGAAAAGGCACTGCCAGGACACAAGCCTATGAAAGACAGGGTGACGCTCATGTTCTGTGCTAATGCTAGTGGGGATTTCAAAGTGAAGCCATTACTAGTGTACCATTCTGAAAATCCCAGTGTGTTCAGGAAAAACAATGTTATGAAGAGTAAATTGTGTGTGTTTTGGAAATCTAATAGTAAGGCATGGGTCACGAGGGAAATTTTCGTCGAGTGGTTCAATGAAGTGTTTGGTCCTAGTGTGAAGAATTACCTCCTGGAAAAGAAATTAGATCTCAAGTGCCTCCTAGTAATGGACAATGCACCTGCTCCTCCTCCAAACTTGGATGACCTAATTTTCGAGGAGTTTGGGTTCATCACAGTAAAGTTTTTGCCCCCGAATACCACTCCTCTCCTCCAGCCCATGGACCAGCAGGTCATTGCAAACTTTAAAAAACTCTACACCAAAGCAATGTTTCAAAGGTGCTTGAATGTGACCTCAGACACTCACTTGACCCTAAGAGATTTTTGGAGAGAACACTTCAGCTTCCTCCATTGCCTTATAGGTATGGCTTGGGAGGGAGTGACTACCAGGACTTTGAACTCTGCTTGGAGAAAATTGTGGCCAGATTGTGTCAACAAGAGGGATTTTGAAGGGTTTGGGGCTGACCCTGATGAGCCTATGTCTGTTGTTAAATTTATTGTGGCACTGGGGAGTTCCATGGGGGTTGGATGTGAGTTTGGAAAATGTGGAAGAGTTGGTGGAAGACCACAATGAAGAGATCACCACTGAGGAGCTGCAAGAGCTTCAGCAGGAAGAGCAACAGATCGCAGCTCAGCATCTTGCTGCAGAGGAGGAGGAAGAGAGATGGAAGAAGGTGCCTTCTTCAGAAATTAAGGAGATTTTTGCAATGTGGGGTAAGATGGAAAGATTTATGGAGAAACATCACCCTGACAAGGCTGTTGCAAGCCATGTTGGCAACATGTACAGTGACAAAGTCTTAGGCCATTTTAGGGAAGTGTTAAAGAGACGCCAGAAACAGTGCTCTCTGGACAGTTATTTTGCGTGACAGGACTCCAGTCACTCTCAAGCTGGTCCTAGGGGCATTAAGAAACAGAGAAGAGAAGTAACCCCAGAAAAGCAATTGGTACCTGAGGTGTTGATGGAAGGGGATTCCCCTTCCAAACTGTAAACAATCCAATCTCTCTCCTCCTCCAGTCTCCCATACACTAAGAAGACTCTCCAATAAAGGTAAGTGTTATGCTGTTAATGTTTCAATTATCATGTCCCATTGTATTGTTTATGTACTACATGTATATTTCATGTAAAAAATTTTTTGTTTTAATACTTCTGGGTGTCAGGAACGGATTAATTGTATTTACATTATGTCTTATGGGGAAAATTCATTAAAAAATTGTAATTTCAATAATAGTAGCTCCTCCAGGAACGGATTAAATACGATAAACGAGGGACCACTGTATATACGTATTCAGAACTGAATAATTTGACACACTGCAGAGTCATTATGGATATGAACAAGCGACTATATGGCCCGGTGGCTAAAGCTCCACTTCACACACGGAGGGCCCAGGTTCAATTCCCGGTGGGTGGAAGCATATAGATGCGTTTCCTTACACCTGTCGTCCTGTTCACCTAGCAGAAAATAGGTACCTGGGTGTTAGTCGACTGGTGTGGGTCGCATCCTGGGGACAAGATTGAGGACCCCAATGGAAATAAGTTAGGCAGTCCTCGATGACGCACTGACTTTCTTGGGTTATCCTGGGTGGCTAACCCTCTGGGGTTAAAAATCTGAACGAAATTTTATCTTATCCTATGGTGACTAAAACTAGAATGCCCCTACAGTTTCTCCAAAGGTTATTATCTCACTGGAGTCCCTATTATTAGCTGAGGATGGACTAGGAAACAGTTTACATAAATGGACACTGAATACGTCAATAGCCTTGTCACAACTTACTTAAATATCAGATTAACTGTTTCCATAATAATGATAATGTAATGCTTTATTTCTATGAGCATACTGATAATTTAGATACTTGGGTATATACACAAGTAAAATAGTAGGCACCAAAGTAAGCCACTCATTAAGCATACCATTCATGAACTAGATAGTATAGTACTGTGTAGGTCTTCTTGTGTAGTTAAATGGAATTCATTACCTGTGAACATAAAAGAAACACTTTATAAATTCAAGTCTCTTCTTAAAAACCACTTACTCACCCACAACTAAATAAATACTGCATAACTGTATCTCATAAATTATAACCTGTGACCCTGTCAAACTTTGCTTTTTTAATTACATTACCTAATACAATACTTCATTCTCTTGAATGCACAGTAACTCATCAAATGACCATATGATCTGTGCTAAATTGTTATTTGTTTGCTCTCATTTTTACCACTGAATATATCATTGCTTAGTTAATCTTACGCTAATTTTAAGCCTGCCCACAATGCTCTGCATACAAAGGGCTTTTGGTATGTACACTTAACCACTGTATTTCTTTGTACATCTATGTATCATGTCCAAATTAATAATAAATAAATAAATAAATAAATGCAATCATATCTTCAACAAGGTAGCTAATGACAAACTGATCAATTACAAAACATTTGCATATTATTTAAATCCTGTAAATTGATTGCTAGCGCACTCAGCTCACACACTGAGGTTCCGGGATCGAGCCCCGGTATGGGTGGAACATTAGGATGTTTCCTTAAGGCACCTGCTGTCCATGTTCACCTATCAGTAAAATAGGTACCTGGGTGTTAGTCCACTGGTGTGGGTCACATCCTGGGGACAAAATTGACCAAAGTTGCCCGAAATACTCTACATAACAAGTGGCTTTCTATATAGTAGTATGTATGTCATTGGTGTCAGCTAGGACTGTATACCTTGTACATGTATTTGTAGAAATAATATTTAATGTTCAGCGATCTTCATTTTTATGACGTGATTGAACAGATAGTGAAGTTACAGCAACTTACTTTAATTACAGTTCAAATCTAACAGGAAAAGATAATATATATTACCAATTATATATGGGATTTGAGGAAGGCTGGAAGGATAACAGGGACATAAGTGGATGAGGACAAGTACTGTTAAGAATTAATCTAAGTTTGCCCGAAATGCCTAGCCATGCTAGGTGTTCTAGTGGCCCCCTCTGTAATTAGCATTTTATTACATGTAAACCACACAATAACGAAAATCTGTAAACCCCGCATTATAATCCTTATAGAGAATAAACTTTGATTTGATTTGATTGACTAGGGAACTGTTGTCTAATTACATTAAGATGAGATGCTTTTTAACCATAGCTTGAAGCGACAGTAGTAATGGAAGCCGCCTCTGCCAATACTCATTATCAACAAATTAAATTACAACAGCATTAAACTATAGCCTGAAAATCTCCACAATAAAGTTATCTTTCTCCATAATTTAAAATATAAATCATTAAATTAGGTTTCATTTTCTCAAATATAGTTGGGCTCTCAACCCGTCATCCTACATCCAATTACAACGTTAATTCAGTACCACTATCTCTTTAACACAACCTACAGGTGATGATACTTACAAAATATTGATAGAATTTAGTTAGCCTGGGTTTGCCATGATTATTGAAGACAAGTATAGCCTTGATCATGGTGGGAGGAGTGTCCAGACTGCTGCACCTCAGGTGTTGACACTCACTCAGCTGACGTCGACACATCATCCTCACATGTTAAACACTCCACTTTCATTTATTTCATTAGGGAGCGCTAACCCTTTAAGGGTCATACAGCACCTTGGGGAATGGGAAGCAATCAGATTCGATCCTAGGGAAGGGAGTGTAGCTTCCAAGGACCACTCTTGAAGGGATGTTGAAGGATAATAATACTGTACGTCAAAATAAAACTCCAATGGAACTTCCTTCACCTGAGACAGCGAAATTAACATCAGGCAATTATTTTATTATAATTCACACAATCTATCATCTGTGTTTCTATATCCACGTAGTTCTTTTTTATAATAATATAATAATATATCCACTTAAACGTATTTACCTACTTTGGGTCGGTCAAGACCCACATCCAGTTTGGACGGGCACATAAGTGCGTGTAAGTTTATTCAGGTATACACAAATACAGTTACATAGAATTATCATACATAGTAGCATATGTGTAGAGAACCTAGGATAACCCAAAAAAAAAGTCAGAGTGACTTATTTCCATTGGGGTCCTTTAAATTGGACCTGTCTGGAATGGGATAATAGGATAACTGCAGCGCTCCATTCTTATGTTCTAATCTATCACAATTTTAGATCTCAGGTTAAAAATGCGAACAAAATCTTATCTATGATTATTATTATAACCATGGGGGAGCGCTAAACCCGTAGGATTATACACCGCATGTGGGGAGGAAGAAGGTATAGACTCAATTCAGGGAACCGGAGCACAGATACAATTCCCTAGAATCTAGATCAAAAGACCTTCACCAGCATCAAGGAACCTCCCTTGAGGGGCTCATCTATGAATGAAGAGCCAAATGTTTGGCAATCCAGCAAAATCAGCAGACTTTGATGTACTTGAACACACACAGTTTAATATGTTTATTATGCACCCCATACCCATCCTGTGGGCGGTAGTCAAAAGATTACAGAGGTACATAATGGGTCCAGGGACTGGACCCCAAAGTTTTGATAGCTGAACTAGTTACAAAGTAATGAACTCCAGGTAGATCTGGTCACAATCTTGGCCAAGTTACAAAGGTAATGAATCATCTACACGTCTATACGTGGTTACAGTCATGGACAAATTACAAAGTAATGAGCCATTCACACGTCCACACCCGGTCACAACCTGCAAATGAAAACTTTATTAGGTAGAAGTGCGCGAAAGTTAAGGGTGCAAACAATAGGGGGATGCGAGGGTTGATTTTTTTTTTAGATTTTGCCACCGAAGTGGCTTGTTTATTGTGCACCCCATATCCATCCTGTGGACGGTAGCGCGAGAGCATATGGATACACAAAAGGCCTAGGAACTAATTCAATTCAATTCAATTCAATTCAAAGTTTATTCTCTATAAGGATTACAATGCTGAGTTTACAGAAATTTGGTTATTGTTTGGTTTACATGTAGTAAAATTGTGATTACAGAGTGTACCACTAGAACGCTTAGCATGGCTAGGCATTTCGGGCATACTTAGTTTTATTCTTAATTGTAAAATATTACAAATTATGAGGTAAGTTGGTATTATGGCTAAGTGACTAAATACTAGTTTGTGAGTTTAGCAATGTGAATGCTTTTGTTTTGGCACAGTACATAGTTTCAGTATTGGAGTATCACAGGATTCATTATTTTAAGACTGAGATTAATATTTCTGTTTATGGTCAAATGAGTGAGCGAGTGTAAGTGTGAACCACCAGGTGGTATTCGTGTAGTTAGTTGACGAGGTGTATCAGGGAGATAAGATGTTTTCTAATGGTAGTTTTGAAGGTGATGAATGTGTCTGCAGTTCTAGAGTTCTCAGGTAGGGTATTCCAGATTTTAGGGCCTTTGACATACATTGAATTTTTGTAAAGGTTTAGTCGGACATGGGGAATGTCGTAGAGAAGTTTGTGTCTGGTGTTATGCCTGTGGGTTCTGTCACAACTATCAAGAAAGCGTTTTAGGTCAAGGTTGATATTAGAGTTTAAGGCCCTGTAGATATAGATTGCACAGTAGTAAGTGTGGATGTACTGAACTGGGAGTAAGTTTAGATCTATGAAGAGTGGGGGGGGGTGTTGCCAGGGATGGGATTTAGTGATTATTCTTACTGCAGCTTTTTGTTGGGTTATTATTGGCTTTAGGTGTGTTGCTGCAGTTGATCCCCAAGCACAAATAGCATAGGTGAGGTATGGATAAATAAGTGAGTGGTATAGTGTGAGAAGGGCATTTTGCGGCACGTAGTATCGTATCTTGGAGATGATCCCAACCGTTTTGGATACTTTTTTGGCTATTTGCTGGATATGGGTGCTGAAATTCAGGTTGTTGCCTAGGAATTTTCCCCCATTATTTCTGGTAATTAGAGTGTTGTCAATCTTAATGTTAATTTGTGCATCTCCTGCTCTGCTACCAAACATAATATAGTAGGTTTTGTCAGTGTTAAGCGTAAGTTTATTGGCTGTCATCCAAGTCGATATTTTAATCAGCTCCTCATTCACAATGGTGTTGAGGGTGGCAAGATTAGGGTGAGAGATGACATAAGTAGTGTCATCAGCAAAGAGAATGGGTTTCAGGTGTTGGGATACGTTTGGAAGGTCATTGATGTATATGAGGAAGAGCAGGGGACCAAGGACACTTCCCTGCGGAACTCCAGTATCAAGTGGCCGTGTTGCTGATGCTGTGTCTTTAATGGTGACGTACTGATACCTATTAGTAATGTAAGATTTGAAATAAGCAAGCGCATGGCCTCTTATACCGTAGTGATCAAGTTTGTGGAGTAGGATTTCGTGGTTTACTGTGTCAAAAGCTTTTCTTAGGTCAATAAAAATTCCTAGTGGATATTCCTTATTTTCCAATGCTGTGTAAAGCAGATCTAGCATTTTTATGATTGCATCATTAGTGCTTTTATTTTTCCTGAATCCAAACTGGCAGGGGTTGAGTATGTTTTGAGCCGTTATAAATGAATACAGTCTCCTGTGCACGAGTTTCTCAAAGATTTTGGATAGCAATGGTAAGTTAGATATTGGCCTATAGTTGTTTAAGTCTGTAGGGTCACCACCTTTATGTATTGGTGTAACCCTTGCCATCTTGAGTAGTTTCGGGAAGGTGCTAGTCTCTATTGACTTGTTAAAAAGTAATGAAATAGCATGGGAAAGGACAAGGAGAAGGGTTAACAGGAATACATAAGGATTTATATCTACATATCTATACTTCACTTATCTGTTACAAGCAAATTTAGGAAATTTGCTTAGTATATTTGGTATCTTATTTTCATTAATAAGATATCTTGACATGTCACATAGGTTATTATACTGTCTGTCTCTGTATTCCTCAATAAGTGGACAATTAAGCACATAGTGTTCAAGAGAGTGACCATATGCCTGATCACATAATTTACATTTAGTTTGATCATCATCTGTGTGTCTCCCAAACTGCCAGAAGTACTTGTAACCAAGCCTAAGCCTGGCCACTACAACATCAGTCAGTCTGTTCACATTGCAAGTTGCTCCATAAACATACTTATCTACGTTCATGTTATCATAGTGGGTTATAGATCTACTCAGGCTTCTAACTGCATTCCTATAACAATCATTTTCATTATTTACTTCTCTCCTAATATTATTCCTAATGCTAGACACAGTTATACCAAAGTTATATTCTACATTCTCCTTCTCGATACTCTTCTTGGCTAACATATCAACTTTATCATGAAGGAGTAATCCAATGTGTGATGGGATCCATAGCAATTGTACATTAATTCCTTTGTCCCTAATTTTTGAGTATCTATACCTGGCTTCCCCAATGAGCATGTTGTTGGAGTCATTATATGAGCCAAGAGCCTTCAATGATGACATAGAATCAGTAATGATGATAGAGTCAAGCTCAGTGTCATAGGTTAGCTTTAGCGCCATTAGGATTGCAAACAATTCAGTTTGCAGTGTAAACGCCCAGTTGTTAATTCTTATGCCTAACTCAACAAATTTATTATCGTTCTTAACTAGGGAGGTGGCAACAAGAGCAGGTTGGAGTTTGTAAAGAATAGGGTTTGTGCAAGTGAAAAATCAAATTTATAGTTGGTGCAAGAGGTTAATTTTTAATAAAAAAAAAAAAGGAAAAAGGAGTCTCCTTCAAAGGTGAGGCCTTCAGCAAGGAAGTCAGTGTATGTGTTAGAGTTCCAAAGATTTCAGGAGTAAATCTTGCATGCCCGCTGAGAGACAAGTCTGTTAGATATAGTGGACTCAGGGCCGGATTAATTAAAGCATGGGCTTTAGGGGCTGCAGCCCAGGGGCCTCCGCTAGATGGATGGAGTCCAAATATTAAGTGAAAAGTGTTCACAGTTACTGCTGTAAGTTTATATTTATAGTATGTTATTACATCACATATATGATGAACTGTTGACTGTTGGGATTATTTTTTTTCCTTTTGAAAACATCACTGGGGAGCTCACAGTACCTGTAACCTAGGGGTTTACAAAATCTTAACCTGGTTTTTTGAATGGACTGACACTCCTCGGAGACCGCTGCCGGTTGGTTCTCCATGTGGTAACCATGAGCGAGTAGTGTTTGTCCGATTCGTAGTGGAAGATGGCTAGAATCCAAATCATGGTCTGATATATAACAACTTGTTTCATTCTAATTCGGACCATCGTTGTTGCCACTGGTTGCAAAACTGCTGAGATTAGTGAAAAATAGTCCGATAAGGAATACCTCAATGGAAGATTGTGAGTAGATGAATCTGCTTCTTCATTGCTTTAGACATCGGTGTATCCTAAGACCCAGAGAGAGAGAAAAAAAAAAGACTTCTTTGTGTTACTAGAAATGCAAAATAACTAAAGTTGTATACAAAAGACATGTAACAATGTGAATATACTGGCCGACTTTGGGAAATGACCTTGTATTATCCTTTCCGGTAAAAACCAGCTGCATATCCAACACCACTGAAAGATTTAGAACCATCAGTGTATACGGCTATAGTATGAGAATCAGACTGAAAGTATTCAAGAATGAGTGAGAGTTTTTGGGCATGGAAGTGGTGAGGAGTAAACTCGAATTGTTGGAACTTACCTTGAGGGTGTTTCGGGCTAGGGGGGAGGGGGTGTCAATGCCGCTATACTCTCTTACATTCCCTTTGTCTCCATGGATAACATTTTTTTTCTTTTTTTGTCTCCACAGACACCTTTTTCTTTATAAATTCCATGGTTAACCTCGTCCTTCATAAACCTATCTGCTGACAAATCTATTTCCAAATGTCTGAACACATTCGCTTCCATTCTCCCTCCCTCCAATATGACATCCAATTTTTCTTTACCTAACTCGTTTCATACCCTCATCACCTTTCTCTTATCTATGTTCACTTTCATCTTTCTTTACACACCCTCCCAAACTCGTCCACTAACCTTTGCAACTTCTCTTTAGAAACTTTCAAAAGCACAGTATCATCAGCAAAAAGTAACTGTGTCACCTCCCATTTTGTATTTAATTCCCCATAATTTAATCCCACCCCTCTCCCCAACACCCTAGCATTTACTTCTTTTACAACCCCATCTATAAACATGTTAAACAACCATGGTGACATTAAACATCCCTGCCTAAGACCTACTTTTACTGAAAAGTATTCTTCCTCTCTCCTATACATATATATTTATGTGTACTCGCCTATTTTTTGTTGCAGGGGTCGAGACTCAGCGCCTGGCGTGAGAGAGAGAGAGAGAGAGAGAGAGAGAGAGAGAGAGAGAGAGAGAGAGAGAGAGAGAGAGAGAGAGAGAGAGAGAGAGAGAGAGAGAGAGAGAGAGAGAGTAAATAACTGGAGGAACTGTCATCACTAAGGCCCCACAGATTGGCAGAGCTCAAGACACTGCATTTGGGAATTCTAACACAATTCCACTGACCACCCCAGAGGGAACAGATCCTCTTCCCAACAACGAAGAAAGCCTTGGATCACGGCGCGCATAACGGAGATAAAACACCTCAATTACTGGAAGCGCTTGAGGTTCCTGAACCTGTATTCCCTGGAACGCAGGCGGGAGAGATACATGATTATATACACCTGGAAAATCCTAGAGGGACTAGTACCGAACTTGCACACGAAAATCACTCACTACGAAAGCAAAAGACTTGGCAGACGATGCAACATCCCCCCAATGAAAAGCAGGGGTGTCACTAGCACGTTAAGAGACCATACAATAAGTGTCAGGGGCCCGAGACTGTTCAACTGCCTCCCAGCATACATAAGGGGGATGACCAACAGACCCCTGGCAGTCTTCAAGCTGGCACTGGACAAGCACCTAAAGTCGGTTCCTGACCAGCCGGGCTGTGGCGCGTACGTTGGTTTGCGTGCAGCCAGCAGTAACAGCCTGGTTGATCAGGCTCTGATCCACCAGGAGGCCTGGTCACAGACCGGGCCGCGGGGGCGTTGACTCCCGGAACTCTCTCCAGGTAAACGCCTGACATCTCTGCTTCAGCACCTACCAGTACACATACCATCTCTGATCCTACACCTCTCAGCACACCTGCCGGCACTATTCCAACATATGGCAGCATTGCTTCATCGGCAAGTAATGAGTCAGGATTTTCTCCACCAGGGATTGGTGCAGTTAATAATCACTGCACCTGAACACCTGCTGCGCCAAAGTACGAACAGCAAGGACACATCTGTCAGAACTGTACAGGGGTGTGGTAGAGGACGTGGTAGAGGACGTGGAAGTGGACATGGAGAAGGAAGACATCTATAACCGTCTCACCTTCCACCAACACAGTCCCGGCGGCAGAACCTGCGGACAAATCAGCAAAACACAGGAGGTGCAACAAATAATAGTCCACCCTCCCAGGCACCTAGGCAGTGCTCTCGCTGTCACCGGAAGGGGCACACCACTAACAAATGCCTGCTAGATACCAGGTGCAATTACTGCCACAAGAAAGGACATCAGGAGTACCAGTGTCGGAAGAAAAAGGAACTTGACGGACAGGACCACCTGTTTAGAGACCTGTTCTCGGAACAAATCAGTAGGATCTCTGAATTGGTGAACATACTCACACGTCACCCACTCAGCTACTCCTACCTCAGCCCAGCAGGTGGTATTGTGCCTTATACAAGACCACAGACCAACATCCCTGCAGCTGCCTTGGTGCCCTACCTCTCTCAAGGGCAGGCACCTTACATGCCTTACACACCCACCACCTCAAGCTGAACACATCACGAGGAGCCAGTCTATCAGCATCCTGTCGGCCAACATTAGAGGTTTCATTACTAATGTTGGAGAGCTCACATACAGTTTTGTGAACACTCGACGTCCCGACATGATAGCTGTTGTTGAAACATTTTTGGACGACAGGACTCCAGAAAATTTTGCAAGAATAGCTGGCTACACCTCATGGATGATTATTATTATTATAATCAGAAAGAAGCACTAAACCACAAGGGTTATACAGACCTCATGGATGAGAAGAGACAGGCACGGGCAAGAAGGTGTTGATGTGTGCTTCTCTAAAAGTGTACATGCCCAGCACATTGATGTTGCCATCCTTACTCATCTTGAAATGATGTTCTTCAAGCTATGCATAAACACTAGTACCTCTGTACTAACATGTCCAATGTACAGACCTCAGTGGCAACATGCAGACCCCATCAACTGTCAACATATCATAATTGTTGGTGACCTTAACAAACACCTATACAGAGAGACTTTGATGACCTTGCAGTATTTGACATGAGAAACTGTTGATTTCCCTACTCACATCTCTGGCTCCTCCCTTGACCCAGTGGTGAGTGATCTGGCAGAAGGTATAGTCACTTGTCAACCCCTCGGCTGCGTTGAACCATCTGACCACATGGCTGTTTTTTACGACACTTAAGATCCCAACAGAACGAAGTGAGGAGTCCATACGCACAACCTAGCTATGGGAAAAAGGTAATTGGCCAGCCCTTTGCTCTGAGCTCGCCACCCCCGATTGGAATGCTCTTCTCCAAGGGGATGTTGACAACCAAGTGAAAGCCTTCACTGGACACATCCTTAATCTACAAGAACACATTCCTCACCGGCAATATGTGACGAAGCCTACAGATCAGCCTTGGTTTGACTTTCGTTGTAGAGAGGCTGATACTGCTAAGTACAAAGCATAGCGAAGGTATAAGAGACATCCTACCACCTAAAACAGGAACTTGCCCAGGCAAGCCTGTAGGCATATCGGTGACGTTCAAAAGTGGGCCATCGCTAAATGGGAGGCGGACACAAAAAGAAAGCTAGCATCAGATAGAGTAGGCTCCAAAACCTGGTGGTCCCTGGCCAAGGACAGACAAGGATATCTGCCTGATGAACTCATTCCACATCTTAACCGACAGGATGGGACCATCTCTATCAGTAGTCAAGAGAAAGCGGACCTCTTTGCCGAACACTTTACTGCCAAAATGCAAGTTCCTGATCCAGTAAGGGACCCTCCTTCATTAGCTGCAAGAACTGTGTCAAAACTGTCAGTGGTGACAATAAGGCAGGAGGGCGTATTTCCTTCTTAAATCGCTTGACCAAGAAAAGGCTGTGGGCCCAGACAAGTTGAGCCCAAGATTACTGAGATGTGCAGACCAGCTAGCAGCACCTCTAACTCGCATCTTTCATCACTGCCTACTACAGTGTAAATGGCCTTCTATGTGAAAAGAGGCCAATATAGTCCCTGTTCACAAAAAGAAGAGCAGAGCAGAAATCAGCAACTACAGACTTGTGTCACTGCTGTCATTCACTGGCAAGGTCCTTGAGACAATAATCTCAAGACAAATGACAGTTTTTTAACTACCACTCACTACTTTGTGACCGTCAATATGGCTTCAGGAAAGGTTACTCTGCTGCTGATTTGTTGTTAAACCTCTCCACTAAGTGACATCAGTCACTGGATGAATCCAAAGTCAGCTGTGCGGTAGCACTGGACATTGCTGGTGCTTTCGACCGGGTGTGGCACCAGGGCCTCTTAGCAAAACTGCAAGCTCCTTCCTCCCCCCCATTTGTACACACATTTGTACACATTCTACGTCTTTCTATAGAATGTATATTCAGTGCCTTCAAGTATGTCAGGTCTGATATATAACAATGCTGATATTATTATTATTATAATCAAAACTAAGCGCTAAACTAACCAGGATCATACAGCACACTGCTTATATGCTTTATACTCTAACTTTATATTGACATATAAATAGTTATCCTATGTAGTTTGCAAGATTTATCCTGTAACCTACATTAAATGAATTATTATTAGGATATTCACAGTGAAGTGCTAAGTCCATAAGGGTAATTCTGCAGCTATCAAATGGGATACCTAGCTTCCTTGCTTCTCTGTTTACTTAAACAGGCAACAGAACACGTAGTCAAAACAAGGTAATTTATTGATAATCAAATGTGACACGTCCATATATAAACAAAATTTCTTTATTCGTGCACACACAAAAAAATGCAGCTTGCATAGCTAAAAAATAATAATACAATAGTATACATAATATAGTATGAAATGTTCATTTAATCCTGAATTATTAATAACCAAGGTGCTGTTTGCTTATGCATAAAAAACGTGATTTGAAATCAATTTTGCAATTAGAAAAAATATGTCCAGAGGCTCATTACAATACCTGAGAAAGGGTTCTCGTCATACTGCAGTCTACTAAACACAAGTTTATCAAGGCTCTCGTACAAACAACGCATTTCCATCATATTTCAATATGAAGCGACTGTGGTGTAAACTATAATACCTATATTTTTATTTGCGTGTGTTATTTTGATTTTATGTACTTCTGGCTCACTGGTTCTTAACATGCTTTTACAGTACTATACTTAATTAATCTGACCTCAATACATCGCATGCACATATATCGTTTTTTCTTGTGAAAATCAGTTACATTTGATCTCGTTAGTTTTTATATATTTTCGTACAGAATTAATAGTATAATGTACTAGCATTCTATAATAATTTATTGAGTACCTAATCTAACACCCTTATTCTGTTCATCTGTTAGCTTTCATTATTCATCACTACGATGTATTCACTCCCGGATGCTATTCGTTAGAGAATGAGTGCATTCATAACTTTATGTTAAACATAAACAGCGTCAGTTTACTGTAACTACAGTTACTTCCAAACTATTTCTTCTCAGTAAACATAACTGAAACATCTAATTCCGCTAGCTGAAAATATTAACAAGCTATGTGGAAATTATATCATACTATAAGTATAGATATATCCTCCAGGTTGAACATGTGGTAAGAAATGTATTGGAATTATTCTGAAATAAATTTCCATTTTTTATATACTTGACGTTGCAAGAGAAGGATATTGAACAACGCAAAGTAAGAATAGTTTTAGCTAAGTCTTGTAATACTGTAATTATTTTCCATTGTTAATGACCTGTTCAGGACGCATGTGGGATAATTCATCTCGTAGCATTTCAAGGCGTTTTTGAAGAGAAGCTTCGTAAAACTGTAAGTCTTCATTAATTTTCTTCAGCCTGTCAACCATGAGTTCACACTCTTTCCTGGAACAAAGTATCTGCATTAGTGTTATTATAATCAAAACTAATCTCTAAACACACAAGGGTCATATAAGCGCTGAGGATTAGGGTTAAAATAACTGAGATACTAATACGTATTTAGTCGGTGCTTACTGGAGACAGATAACCTGAAAATCCCTTTCGTTCCTCTTAGAAGCAAAAGGGTGACTAAAGTTATGTAAATTCTTGGATAGGCAAATGGAACTATTTTTTTACTGCGATAATTTCTGAAAGGTTGGTTTTGGTGCAGAATTAAACATTAACATGGCTTAATTTTGATATTTCCAAAATAAGACTTGTCGCCTATGACTTAACACGAATTATCGATATAAATTGTGGAAGGCGGTTTGTATATACTTCGAACTGTTTTTAATATACTGATGCTGATTAATTTGATACGGTAGTAAATGGCCAGCGATCTTCATGACTTTCTACAATCAATCAGGAAAGCTTTGATAATAAATTAATTGATTTATAGTAATTTATACTCTGAGAAACTACAGACTGCAAATTCTTGGTGTCCTTAAGAAAATTACATTATTACATTCATGGTGAGCGCTAAACCTGTAGAGGTCATACAGCGCTTGGGGAATGGAAGGCATTCAGACTAGAATCAAGGAACTGGAGCACAGCACGAGTCCGATTCCTTAGAGTTTAGTTTAATATGTTTATTATGCACCCCATACCCATCCTGTGGGCGGTAGTCAAAAGATTACAGAGGTACATAATTGGTCCAGGGACTGGACCCCAAAGTTTTGATAGCTGAGCAAGTTACAGAGGTAATGAACTCATAATTTACAAAGGTAATGAACTCACAATTTACAAAGGTAATGAACTCCAGGTAGGTCTAGTCACAATTATGACAAGTTACAAAGGTATTTACAGATTACAGAGGTACGTAATGGGTCCAGGGACTGGATTTTTGAAGAGTCCCACACCAGCATAAAGGAACCTCCCATTAGGGACTCTAAGAAATGCTCATGAATATGCCTGTTTGTCCTGGTGTAATTATTAGATGAAGAATGAGAGATATGTGCAACATTTGGGTATTTTTATTGTGGAAACGTATCGTCAGCCAGAGGTTTTATCAATCCAATACACAGAAGAACGGTGGAAAATGAGGAGTTTGAGGAAAACAGTCCCTCAGCCTGGGTTCAGTGTTGAGTCCCTCAATCTTGATATGAAAGGAGGGGTTTATATACTGCCGAAAGGTGAGAGAACCCAAAGAAACATGGGAGCCAATCTGCACCAAAGAGATGTAGTTTTTCATCTCCATGTACCAGACCAGATGAATATTCAGCATCCTCTCCAACACAACTTGCAGATGCTGCTCGTCCGAGATCGGGCAGTAGCTCACAGATAGCCTGGGGTCTCGACCTGACTTGGGAATTACGTGGAGATTACCTGGAGAGAGTTCCGGGGGTCAATGCCCCCGTGGCCCGGTCTGTGACCAGGCCTCATGACGGATCAGAGCCTGATCAACCAGAATGTTACTGCTGGCCGCACACAATCCAACGTACGAACCACAGCCCGGCTGGTCAGATACCGATTTTAGGTGCTTGTCCAGTGCCTGCTTGAAGACAGCCAGGGGTCTATCGGTAATCCCCCTGATGTATGCTGGGAAGCAGTTGAATAGTCTTCGGGCCCCTGACACTGCGTTGTCTCTTAACGTGCTAGTGGCACCCCTGCTTTTCATTGGGGGATGTTGCATTGTCTTTTGCTTTCGTAGGGAGTGATTTTCGTGTGCTAGTTTGGTACTAATCCCTCTAGGATTTTCCAGGTGTATATAATCATGTATCTCTCCCGCCTGCATTCCAGGGAGTACAGGTTCAGGAACCTCAATCGTTCCCAGTAATTGAGGCGTTTTATCTCAGTTATGCGTGCCGTGAAGGTTCTCTGTACATTTTCTAGGTCAGCAATTTCACCTGCCTTGAAAAGTGCTGTTAGTGTGCAGCAATATTCCAGCCTAGATAGAACAAGCGCCCTGAAGAGTGTCATCATGGACTTGGCATCCCTAGTTTTGAAGGTTCTCATTATCCATCCTGTCATTTTTCTAGCAGATGCGATTGATACAGTGTTACCTGGAGTTTACCTGGAGAGAGTTCCGGGGGTCAACGCCCCCGCGGCCCGGTCTGTGACCAGGCCTCCTGGTGGATCAGAGCCTGATCAACCAGGCTGTTGCTGCTGGCTGCACGCAAACCAACGTACGAGCCACAGCCCGGCTGGTCAGGAACCGACTTTAGGTGCTTGTCCAGTGCCAGCTTGAAGACTGCCAGGGGTCTGTTGGTAATCCCCCTTATGTATGCTGGGAGGCAGTTGAACAGTCTCGGGCCCCTGACACTTATTGTATGGTCTCTTAACGTGCTAGTGACACCCCTGCTTTTCATTGGGGGGATGTTGCATCGTCTGCCAAGTCTTTTGCTTTCGTAGTGAGTGATTTTCGTGTGCAAGTTCGGTACTAGTCCCTCTAGGATTTTCCAGGTGTATATAATCATGTATCTCTCCCGCCTGCGTTCCAGGGAATACAGGTTCAGGAACCTCAAGCGCTCCCAGTAATTGAGGTGTTTTATCTCCGTTATGTGCGCCGTGAAGGTTCTCTGTACATTTTCTAGGTCAGCAATTTCACCTGCCTTGAAAGGTGCTGTTAGTGTGCAGCAATATTCCAGCCTAGATAGAACAAGTGACCTGAAGAGTGTCATCATGGGCTTGGCCTCCCTAGTTTTGAAGGTTCTCATTATCCATCCTGTCATTTTTCTAGCAGATGCGATTGATACAATGTTATGGTCCTTGAAGGTGAGATCCTCCGACATGATCACTCCCAGGTCTTTGACGTTGGTGCTTCGCTCTATTTTGTGGCCAGAATTTGTTTTGTACTCTGATGAAGATTTAATTTCCTCGTGTTTACCATATCTGAGTAATTGAAATTTCTCATCGTTGAACTTCATATTGTTTTCTGCAGCCCACTGAAAGATTCGGTTGATGTCCGCCAGGAGCCTTGCAGTGTCTGCAATGGAAGACACTGTCATGCAGATTCGGGTGTCATCTGCAAAGGAAGACACGGTGCTGTGGCTGACATCCTTGTCTATGTCGGATATGAGGATGAGGAAAAGGCCCGGGCCGGGAGAATACCGGCGAATCTTTAATAATAAATAATTCGAAAAGGATACAGTTACGTATTGACAGAAATGCTAGTTACAATTTCTTTATAAATTTATCAATATATGTCTGTTACGTGTTGTTGATAGAAATGCTGGTTACAATTTCTTTATAAAATTTACCAATATCAAACTCGAGTTATTTAGTCCGAGTCATATGTGAAGGTGTGTACTATGTTCATGTGTGTCAATTCACCTTTACGTGGTTGCAGGGGTAGTCTCAGCCCCTGGCCCCGCCTCTTTACTGGTCCCAAACTAGGTTTACTCTCCTGGCTCTGAGTGCCTTATTTCCAGGTATACCTGGTATGCCACTGGAAATAAGTCACTCTGTCTGACTTTTTTGGGTTATTCTAGGTTCTCTACACATATGCTGCTATGTATGCTAATCTGTGTAACTGTATCTATGTATACCTGAATAAACTTACTGGGAGCATTTCATGCCGTCTTTTGCTTTCGTAGGGAGTGATTTTCGTGTGCAAGTTTGGTACTAATCTCTCTAGGATTTTCCAAGTGTATATTATCATGTACGATCCACTTCCTGATTACTATAAGTGTGTGTGTGTGTGTGCGCGCGCGCGTGTTCGTGTGTGTGTGTGTGTGTGTGTGTGTGTGTGTGTGTGTGTGTGTGTGTGTGTGTGTGTGTGTGTGTGCATATATTTGTACGCTCGTGTGTATATGTCTGTGCGTGCGCCCTCGTGTGTGTATGTGTGTGTGTGTGCGCGCTAGTGTGGGTGTATGACCCACTTAATATTTGTATTTATAACTCATTACAATTGTGACCAGGTGTGGACATATCAGTGGCTCATTACTTTGTAATTTATTCATAATTGTAACCATGTATAGGAGTGAGGCTGATTCATTACCTTTGTAAATTGCCATGATTGTGACCAGATCTAATAGGAGTTCATTACCTTTGTAACTAGTTCATCTATCATAACTTTGGGGTCCAGTCCCTGGACCCATTATGTACCTTTGTAATCTTTTGACTACCGCCCACAGGATGGGTATGGGGTGCATAATAAAGATATTAAACTAACGATCCACTTCCTGATTACTATAAAAAAAACAGAAGATAAACTTTCCTAATATCTCTGCGACTCATCACAGGGATGATGAGTAACTCTTACAATCGTGAAGCACAGTGTTAAATTTACTACTTTTGAGAGCATGTTTAATATTAATATTTAAATATATCGGCTGGTATCGGTAACTTTTTCACCGATACCATAAAAATAGCCGATACCCACCAATACCAATACTTCAGCACTCAGCAAACCTAAGCTGACCATAAGCTTCATTGTAAAGTCTACTGCAAACCCAACAACCAACATGATCTCCACTTCTATTCACACCATAGTACTGAGAATAAATGTAGCTTCATTATTATCTTCCTGCCATACCCTCCGTATTTACAGAAATGAGTTCCTTGAAGAAAATGCTCTTTCTTCAAACTAGTGTTTTCTAAATTTTACCATTCTCCTCATTTCATCAGAAATTGCAAATGCCGTACACACATCTTTAACTCACAGAGGCGACACACTACCGAGAGGAGATACAGAGTCATCCCTAACAATTCCTTTGTCAAACACTTCAACATTCTCTCCAACACCAAACTCCAAGTAGCCACCCCTGCCTTCACTAGTCAAAAATATCACCGGCAAGGGACACCATCATATTCAATCTACTGCAGCGGTATATACAATCATTTGAAACGATTGACAAAATGTGTAGACAAAACATTCAGAGACTTACACACATTTCTGAATACCAATATGCCAGAATTGACGACTTGAAGAACGGCCCACAACCACTTAGTTACAAGGACGCACGACTCATCGCAAGGAGGAAGACATCCAGAGACACAGGATCTTAGAGTCATCACTCATCAGCATATCAAACAATTTCAGCCAGAACAACAGCTTCTACAATTACCTTCTTGCCAGGAAACCTCCTGATCCGTATCCTAGATAGGAACAATTCATGGTATGGAGGAACACTGCAGCAGGCCTATTAACCCATGTTAAGAAGACTTTTCAAATACAACACTGCTTATCCAACCTGTTTTTAAGCTACTTAAGGTAATAACTTCAACACACTCAACCTGACTTCTCACCTCACTACATACCGTATATACAGTTTCATTCTTTTTCTCTAGGCAGATCTGTTTGTGATTTGATGGAATTCACTGTGTGGCGCGGGCGAAATGTTATCAATAAAGAATCGCATCATACTGCATTTGTCTCTTTCCCAAAGAGAGTAAGACAAAGACTCAAACACCTCTAATTCCCAGGAGCAAAATGAAAGGATACATGGGTGAAATACTCGGTTCTTAAGTTGGGCACAGCCGCTCAAACTTCATGTTAAGGTGGCCCAAGGGAGGTGAGAAAGAACAAAATGAATGTCATAATAAGATATAAAATATAAGTGGATTATAAAGTGAATGTAAGGAGAGGATTGGATGTCGCTTAAAGGAGAATGTATAAGAGGTAAAGAGGAGACAGAAAGTTTAGAGTAATTAAGTGCTAAGTTAAATTTGGAGGAGTGCAAGACATAAAGTAGATAAAGTGGTATGGACCATCCTAATTAAAAATTAAGAGAGATCTTGCATAAGACGCTTATATACAGGAGTGAATGTGAAGTGATATCGATAAAAACAAATCATTTACGCACAGGAATAAGTAAAGAAATTCATGCATAAATTAACTTTGTAAAATTAAAAAAAAAATTGTTTTACAGTATTACTGAGGTGAAAATTAATTTGCCAGTTCTTAGCAAGTTCAAACAATAACTTACACGATGTTTTTCATGGTCTCTGTTGGCAAACGCTTAGGAGAGGAAGAAGCGAGAGCATTTTTCATTGAGTTAAGTCGTTCTACCTCTGCCTGCTTCTCCATCTTCTGGTCCAGATCATCGTCCGTGAAGACACCTTCATCCTGCTGCGATACAAGCCACAATTACAAACATTAGCTGATACTATATATACAATATTTTTTTGTGTTGTATATATCATTGATACGGCACATTTGAGACTATATGAATTAGGTACCTATACATTGCTACTTATACCTGATGACAATGTAATAAACAGGCCTAAATTTATAAGAATGCTGGTAATTAGTATTGTAATATTTACCCGCTCTCTCAGCCTCAAGTTGCTGTATTCTCTCGCAATGTCGTGAGAACTAGCTTCAAACTTTCTCCTGTCGTAAAAAAAATATATATATACTTAATTCACAATGAAAATATTTACAATTAAAAAACGCAAACTTATAATTGATAGGCAATATGGTGGATGTAAGTTAAGACACATGTGCAACATCTGGATATCTTTATTGTAGACGTTTCGCCATCCAGTGGCTTTATCAATACAGATTCTAGGAATCCCGCCTACCAGTGACTATGCCCTCGTCTGCTACACGTCCTTGTCCACTGACACCTATATAACCGCCAGTTTGAACATTAAAATGGTATAAAATACCGACAGGTTGTTAGGTAAGACACATATGCAACAGTTAGGTATCTTTATTTCGAAACGTTTCGCCTACCTAACTGTTGCATATGTGTCTTACCTCATAACCGCCAGTCTTCTTGCCTTCGCTCTGATGTGACCTAGCCTGCTGCCAGCTACTCAAGATTCAAGACTTCAACTACCACAAGTTCAATGCAACAGTCCCTGCTATTCCTGTTCTCAAGTCTGCCCCACGATCGCCTTAGCTGCTAGGTTAAGCCCTGGCTCTATTTCTATGACTAAGAACACTCCTCTCCAGAGCTATTCTTCATCTGTCCCGTCTTCCCCGCTCATCCCACTGGGATCTTACCTAAACTTGTTTGCTTTGCTTTTGCTTTGCCTTCGCTCCCCACTCCTGGTCCGTCGTGCTGTCGGATCACACAGTTGCTCTACACTCAAGAAGCCTCCCTTCAACCCCGCCGGGGTGGGGAATTTATATTCTACAAACGTCACATCCTTTTCATACTGCTGTCGCATCGCGTTAAAATCAAGCCTGTGAATGGTGCAATAAATGACTCCTCGAAGTTAGCTTTAGCTACCGTCGTTAGGACCTGCCTGCAGGTCAAATTTACGGCAATCCACTCTCTGAAGGACTCTTTCATTGTCGTCTGCACAGACGACACGGAAGCATCAAAACTAATGGACGACTCTTCAGTCAGGACCCTACAAATAAATAACAAAAAGGCACAATACCGTGACTGGAACGATACACAAATAACTCGCACATAAAAGAGAGAAGCTTACGACGACGTTTCGGTCCGACTTGGACCATTGACAAAGTCAATGGTCCAAGTCGGACCGAAACGTCGTCGTAAGGACCCTACAAACACAACAATTCACTCTATGTTAGGTAAGACACATATGCAACAGTTAGGTATCTGTTTCAGACAACGGAACAATGCTCTTCTCCAGACTGAGGGACTGACCACCTCAAAACTTTAAGGGTGATGGACTGATTACATCGTCTTCAAGTATCTTCTGCTTCTATCAACTTTTCTGTACTCGACTGAAGAAGCCTACTGTGTAGGCGAAACGTTTCGAAATAAAGATACCTAACTGTTGCATATGTGTCTTACCTAACAATCTGTCGGTATTTTATACCATTTTAATGTTCAATTCACTCTATCCCCGTCTCCATTCTTGAAGTCGAAACGTTTGGTCTTTGTGAAAAGACTGGACAATATGGTCACCTCCCTCTCTACTGAAGCACTGAAGACATCTATTGAGGAACAAAACACCTGGGCCTCGGTAGACAGCATCTCCAAGATTCCCAACGCCTCATCTATGCTAAAGATTACATTCACAGACATCTCAATGGCTGCCCAAGCTCTCTCTGACGGTCTGGCCATCTCATATTACCACATTCACCCTAGTCATATAGAACAAGAATGTTTCACATACATCTCCCACTGCTGGACCTGCCACTCCTATAAACACACCACCAAGGACTGCCCCGTCAAGGATAAGAAGTTTTGTTCAAAATGTGGGAATGATGGACACGATTTCAGATCCTGCACCATTACTACAGCACCATCATGTCTTAACTGCAAGGGTAATCATCATACTCTTGCAGCTAAGTGCCCACTCAGGAAAGAAATATTGAAGAAAACGAAAGTTCCTAAGAACACCTCCAATTCACCGACATATGCTACAATAACCAAACCACAAACCGACACCACCAAGACTTTACACGCTAATCTACAAGCACCATCGCCCAGCAACTCCCTCTCTCCACTCCCCGACGGTGCTTCCTCCAAGGTGCCGTACTGCATGGTGTATGCACACCTTGCAAACGCAGCAATCCCCGGCACTTTCAACACCACTATCCTGAACACATCGACTCCAGGCTGAGGGACTGATTACCTCATACTCCTCCTCTCCTTACGCCTTCCTCTTTGTATTGGACTGATGAAGCCACTGTGTGGCGAAACGTTTCCTGAATAAAGATTCCCATATGCTGCATAAGTGTCTCAATCTTCAACTTGTCGGTTTTTCAAACCATTCATCACATACCCAAGAGTTGCACATGTGTCTAATTTATCAACATGTCGGTTCTCTCAACCATTCATCTAAAAACACCACTATCAACGAACTATTCCGTCTGAACAACATGCCTGCCTTCAATTTTCCGGACTCCACACCTTCAGCAGACACTCAAGATCCTTCCCAACGTCCTGAACTTTACTGCACCTACAGACCTGTCTCCTGCCCAAGCAACTGCTCCAGTAACTTCTATGTGTGTGATGAATGGTTTGAAAAACCGACAAGTTGAAGATTGAGACACTTATGCAGCATATGGGAATCTTTATTCAGGAAACGTTTCGCCACACAGTGGCTTCATCAGTCCAATACAAAGAGGAAGGCGTAAGGAGAGGAGTATGAGGTAATCAGTCCCTCAGCCTGGAGTCGATGTGAACAATAAAATGGTATAAAATACCGACAGGTTGTTTAGGTAAGACACATGTGCAACAGTTAGGTATCTTTATTTCGAAACGTTTCGCTTACACAGTAGGCTTCTTCAGTCGAGTACAGCAAATTTGATAGAAGCAGAATAGACTTGAAGACGATGTAATCAGTCCATCACCCTTAAAGTTTTAAGGTGGTCAGTCCCTCAGTCTGGAGAACGGTATTGTTCCATTAAGAGTGATGGACTGATTACATCGTCTTCAAGTCTCTTCTGCTTCTATCAACTTTGCTGTACTGGAGTCGATGTGTTCAGTCCATCAATCTTGTAGAATGGTGGACTGAGCACATCGACTCCAGGCTGAGGGACTGATTACCTCATCTCCTCTCCTTACGCCTTCCTCTTTGTATTGGACTGATGAAGATGCTGTACTTTCTACAAGATTGATGGACTGAACACATCGACTCCAGGTTGAGGGACTGATTACCTCATTCTCCTCCTCTCCTTACGCCTTCCTCTTTGTATTGGACTGATGAAGCCACTGTGTGGCGAAACGTTTCCTGAATAAAGATTCCCATATGCTGCATAAGTGTCTCAATCTTCAACTTGTCGGTTTTTCAAACCATTCATCACAACTGTCAGACACTGCAGCATCATGGGATCTTGTTACAAAGAATTCTTCAACACTTGTTCAACCTTTGGACGAAGACCTACTTCGACTAGTGGATGGTACCACTATGACCCCGCCTCCATCTGCTTCACGTCACCTCACTACAGTATATAAGCCACGTCTACGGCCCTATGCTGTACATTCTACAAGATTGATGGACTGAACACATCGACTCCAGGTTGAGGGACTGATTACCTCATTCTCCTCCTCTCCTTACGCCTTCCTCTTTGTATTGGACTGATGAAGCCACTGTGTGGCGAAACGTTTCCTGAATAAAGATTCCCATATGCTGCATAAGTGTCTCAATCTTCAACTTGTCGGTTTTTCAAACCATTCATCACAACTGTCAGACACTGCAGCATCATGGGATCTTGTTACAAAGAATTCTTCAACACTTGTTCAACCTTTGGACGAAGACCTACTTCGACTAGTGGATGGTACCACTATGACCCCGCCTCCATCTGCTTCACGTCACCTCACTACAGTATATAAGCCACGTCTACGGCCCTATGCTGTACATTCTACAAGATTGATGGACTGAACACATCGACTCCAGGTTGAGGGACTGATTACCTCATTCTCCTCCTCTCCTTACGCCTTCCTCTTTGTATTGGACTGATGAAGCCACTGTGTGGCGAAACGTTTCCTGAATAAAGATTCCCATATGCTGCATAAGTGTCTCAATCTTCAACTTGTCGGTTTTTCAAACCATTCATCACAACTGTCAGACACTGCAGCATCATGGGATCTTGTTACAAAGAATTCTTCAACACTTGTTCAACCTTTGGACGAAGACCTACTTCGACTAGTGGATGGTACCACTATGACCCCGCCTCCATCTGCTTCACGTCACCTCACTACAGTATATAAGCCACGTCTACGGCCCTATGCTGTACATTCTACAAGATTGATGGACTGAACACATCGACTCCAGGTTGAGGGACTGATTACCTCATTCTCC
Organism: Cherax quadricarinatus; assembly: GCF_038502225.1. Classification (NCBI taxonomy): domain Eukaryota; kingdom Metazoa; phylum Arthropoda; class Malacostraca; order Decapoda; family Parastacidae; genus Cherax; species Cherax quadricarinatus. The sequence goes on along the minus strand of NC_091343.1, from coordinate 12,612,843 downwards.
TCCTCTCCTTACGCCTTCCTCTTTGTATTGGACTGATGAAGCCACTGTGTGGCGAAACGTTTCCTGAATAAAGATTCCCATATGCTGCATAAGTGTCTCAATCTTCAACTTGTCGGTTTTTCAAACCATTCATCACAACTGTCAGACACTGCAGCATCATGGGATCTTGTTACAAAGAATTCTTCAACACTTGTTCAACCTTTGGACGAAGACCTACTTCGACTAGTGGATGGTACCACTATGACCCCGCCTCCATCTGCTTCACGTCACCTCACTACAGTATATAAGCCACGTCTACGGCCCTATGCTGTCAGTCCGATCATACAGTTGCTCTACACCGCAAGAAGCCTCTCTTCGACCCCGTCGGGGTGTAGAATTTATATTCTACAAACGTGATATCCTTTTCACAATGCTGTCGAATCGTGTGAAAATCAAGCCTGTGAATGGTGCAATAAATGACTCCTCGAAGTTAGCTTTAGCTACCGTCGTTAGGACCTGCCTGCAGGTCAAATTTACGGCAATCCACTCTCTGAAAGACTCCTTCATTGTCGTCTGCACAGATGACACGGAAGCACTAAAACTAATGGACGACTCTTCAATCAGGACCCTACAAACACAACAATTCACTCTATCCCCGTCTCCATTCTTGAAGTCGAAACGTTCGGTCTTTGTGAAAAGACTTGACAATATCGTCACCTCTCTCTCTACTGAAGCACTGAAGACATCTATTGAGGAACAAAACACGTGGGCCTCGGTAGACAGCATCTCAAAGATCCCCAACGCCACATCAATGCTAAAGATTACATTCTCAGACATCTCCATGGCTGCCCAAGCTCTCTCTGACGGTCTGGCCATCTCATATTACCACATTCACCCAAGTCATATAGAACAAGAACGTTTCACATACATCTCCCACTGCTGGACCTGCTACTCCTATAATCACACCACCAAGGACTGCCCCATCAAGAATAAGAAGTTTTGTTCAAAATGTGGGAATGATGGACACGATTTCAGATCCTGCACCATTACTACAACACCAACATGTCTTAACTGCAAGGGTAATCATCATACCCTTGCAGCTAAGTGCCCACTCAGGAAAGAAATCATATTGAAGAAAACTAAAGTTCTGAAGAAGACCTCCAATTCACCGACATATGCTGCAATAACCAAACCACAAACCGACGCCATCAAGACTCTACACGCTAATCTACAGGCACCATCGCCCAGCAACTCCCTCTCTCCACTCCCCGACGGTGCTCCTTCCAAGGTGCTGTACTGCATGGTGTATGCACACCTTGCAAACGCAGCAAGCCCCGGCACTTTCAACACCACTATTAACGAACTATTCCGTCTGAACAACATGCCTGCCTTCAATTTTCCGGAATCCACACCTTCAGAAGACATCCTCAAGATCCTTCCCAACGTCCTGAACTTTACTGCACCTACAGACCTGTCTCCTGCCCAAGCAACTGCTCCTGTAACTTCTATAACCACTTCCACCGCTGACAACGTTGATCAAGTTGCCTCAACCACCGCCTCCCACCTCTCCCAGCCTGCTGTTACACAACCATTACACCTCACAGCTGCTCCTGTCGAACCTCAGTCACCTGCTACCACCATTGTAGATTCTCCCAGTGAATCCACTCCAGAAGAGGAAGATAACGACGACTCCAGTAAACCCTCATGGGAAAACCTTACCTTTTACACTTCTCCTTCAAATACTGACACCATGACCTGTACTGAACTCTACAAAAGCCTCGGTGCTGGAACAGTCAAGTATGCATGTGAATCACCGCTTCACTTCACACTCACCCAAGTTCTTGAGTTCATCAAGCCTCTACGTTTCACCTTCAGCAACAAGGCTAAATTATACCACCTATCTAGAAGCAGCTTCAAAAAGTTTGAAAATGGCTCCATTGCTAACCTGCCTCCTCAGTTACTCCTATAACTCCCATATATGTTCTACCCTCTGATGTGACCTAGCCTGCTGCCAGCTACTCAAGATTCAAGACTTCAACTACAACAAGTTCAATGCAACAGTCCCTGCTATTCCTGTTCTCAAGTCTGCCCCACGATCGCCTTAGCTGCTGGGTTAAGCCCTGGCTCTATTTCTCTTACTAAGAACACTCCTCTCCAGAGCTATTCTTCATCTGTCCCGTCTTCCCCACTCATCCCATTGGGATCTTACCTAAACTTGTTTGCTTGCTTTGCCTATGCTGTACTTTCTACAAGATTGATGGACTGAACACATCGACTCCAGGTTGAGGGACTGATTACCTCATTCTCCTCCTCTCCTTACGCCTTCCTCTTTGTATTGGACTGATGAAGCCACTGTGTGGCGAAACGTTTCCTGAATAAAGATTCCCATATGCTGCATAAGTGTCTCAATCTTCATCTGTCCCGTCTTCCCCGCTCATCCCATTGGGATCTTACCTGAACTTGTTTGTATGTTGTTTTGCCTTCGCTCCAGATTCTCCTCCACCACGATGCTGTGAACACTAGCTCCAAGGCTGAGGGACTGATTACCTCATAAGAACATAAGAATGGAGGAACATTGCAGAAGGCCTACTGGCCCATGCAAGGCAAGTCCTTATCAAACGACCTCTACCTAAAGCTACCCAAGAAATAAATCTCGTACCCACTGACACCAATCAAACCCAGCCCCTCCCACTCATCATTTGTATATAGTTCTCTGTTTTCTAATTATGTCCTAGAATCTGTATTGATAAAGCCACTGGATGGCGAAACGTCTACAATAAAGATATCCAGATGTTGCACATGTGTCTTAACTTCATACTGTCGGTATTTTATACCTTTCTTGCACAATGTGGTGGATGCCTCGTCCTATGACGAAACGTGCGAACTATAGGTTTGCCCCATTTATGCAGTAAATAATTTTATGTAAGATGAATGGATAATTAAATCAGAAACTGACGTACATGAACATTATCAGGAATATCTTACACTAGCTGGTCTGTGGCCTGACGAAATTCGTCTCTGCGTGCTCGTGACTTGGCTAGCTTGGTCTTGACAGCAGTCAAATCTGCATTGCTCTGCTGAATCCTGGCCAGCTGCAGTTTCTCCTGCTCCTTCAGTTCGGTCTCTTTGGCTGCGGAGGGGAAGGGCCACAATATAACGGTGATACTTGCTGCTCCCTGCCTGCCGCCACACACACGCTCGCACGCACGTCTCACGACGACGGCGACGGCGGTGACGAGGGCGACATCACAGCAAGTCCCGGGCCTGCGCCCCTTCCCTTCCTGCACAACATACATACATACATGCAGGCTGGAGGAAATATCCTCCAGCCTGTTGTGCAGGAAGGGAAGGGGCGCAGGCCCGGGACTTGCTGTGATGTCGCCCTCGTCGTGAGACGTGCGTGCGAGCGTGTGTGTGGCGGCAGGCAGGGAGCAGCAAGTACCAAGAGCAGACATGTTGGGATAACGGTGATACTTGGCATGGATGAGGGACAACCTTAGCAACGGACTTCAAATTTTCAAATATATCTGCAATGTGTTTATTGTATTTTCATGATTGCTGAAAGAGAACATAAGAACATAAGAAAGGAGGAACACTGCAGCAGGCCTGTTGGCCCATACTAGGCAGGTCCTTTACAATCCATCCCACTAACAAAACATTTGCCCAACCCAAGGGAAATGTAGATAAGGTGAGAATAAGGGACGGTTGAAGTCAAGGATCTCCTTTGAAGGGAAGAGAAAAAAAAAACTTTTAAAAATATTTTGAGAAAAATAAAGAAAGGTATTTTAAAAATATTTTATCTACAAGAAGCAATAACGTAAACACTACTATTGGTTGTTAGGTAAGACACATATGCAACAGTTAGGTATCTTTATTTTGAAACGTTTCGCCTACACAGTAGGCTTCTTCAGTCGAGTACAAAAAATGTGATGAATGGTTTAAAAAACCGACAAGTTGAAGATTGAGACACTTATACAGCATATGGGAATCTTTATTCAGGAAACGTTTCGCCACACAGTGGCTTCATCAGTCCAATACAAAGAGGAAGTTGTGCAAGAAAGGTATAAAATACCGACAATATGAAAGTTAAGACACATGTGCAACATCTGGATATCTTTATTGTTATTTGCCCTCGTCTGCTGCCCGTCCCTATCCACTGACGCCTATATAAACCGCCAGTCTTCTTGTCTTTGCTGACGTGTGCTTACCTAACACATCGACGATCTCGCCTCTCTCGAATTACCCCGTGTTGAGTAGTGCTTTGAGTAGTGCTTGCTGGACCTTCGTCTTCCTCTCCACCATCAGGATTGGTGCGTCGGTGGTTGCCGACCGAAGGGCAGGAAGCCTCTTGCTGCCTGAATTCTCTTCGCCTGTTGACTGCACGCCATACAGCCAGTCTCGCCACCACTCAGGATATACAGTGCTCCATCAAGCTACAGTTCACCTCCTCAGTGTCCTGCGCCAGGCAAGTACGTGTGTCTACTTACACGTACTTGCCTAGCTGAGTACTCTCACTTTTTGGCCGATTGTCACCTCCAATTACATCTTTTCGTAATTAGACGATGCCTTCGTTGCCTTCCACCTCCCACCCCCCTTCCACTCTCCCCCAACCTCCCACACCTGCCTCTGCTTCTACTAAATCCAATTCCTTCTCGCTAAACCTCAAATTTTCTAATCCTGATGCCACTATCTGTCCGGAAAATTTATTATATCAGATCACTGGTGCACCTCAACTTAAAGTCTTCAAAACCAACTCAGGCTTCAAACTCCTTCTTGACAAACATTCCTACGAAGCGTACACCTCAAGCGATACCAGACAAAAACTTCTCAACGCAGGCTTCACCATTATTTGGACTCCTGAGCACCGTGCCAAAAGCACAGTCATTGCTAAACACGTAGACTACTCTCTCCTGACAGCCTATGACACAGACAAAGAAGACTTAATAAAAGATATCAGTACTAAGAACAAAGTCTCTGTTGACGATATTTACAGACCAGAAAACTCTACCATTCTCAAAATACGCTGTTCTACTCCTGCTGACGCCTCTACACTCTTCAGTCAAGGAATCTTTGCCAAGACCATCCGCATTCCTCCAAACGCTCTCTTCACTCCGAACTTCCACCCAATCACACAATGTCTTAAATGCTACAAATTCGGCCACGACAAAAACACATGCACATCTACACAAGTCTGCTCCAGATGTTCAGCAACTGGCCACTTCTGGAATACTTGCAACCTCCCCCTTAAATGTTCTAACTGCGGCGGGTCACACACTGCAGTTGCAAATTCCTGCCCTTCTAGAAAGCACATTCTCTCCTCCCTCAGAGCAAGCCAACCTCCCTCCCTCCCCAACCCCTTCCCTGCTCCTCCCTCCCCTTCCTTACCTCCCTCCCCTTCCACACCTCCCTCCCCTACCCCCAATGCCTGGGCCTCCCCACGCACTTGGTCTACCTCTTCTACTCTACACACATCAAACACCAACACACAGACTACAAGCACTTCTCCTTCTACACCCACACTAGACTACAAAACTAACTGTCAACTTGCCACTGCTGCCCACTCTGCGATGGTAATCTCACAAGCTTACCAATCAGACTACTCACATGTCCTTAACCTAATCTTGTCTGCTAACAATCTTCCCTCTTTAATTATCCCTCCTTCCTGCTTCTCTTCCAAGCCTCCTACAACCTCTCCCTCCTTCCTCTCTCCCACCCCCCCACTTCCTACTCCCACCAGCTCTCCTCCTCCACTACCTCTCTTCACTACTTCTACACCTCCCACCAACACCCCTACTGCTACTGCTACGACCACCCCTCCCCCCACTTCCTTACCCACTTCATCCCCTTCCAAAGCTTCCACTTCCTCACAGCTTACCAAAACTTCCACTTCCTCTGCATCCACCTTCGCCCACTCCACCACAACCAAAACCTCATCCAGGTCCAACTCCACCTCCTCCAGACAAAATCCACTCAAACCTAAACCTACCCCAACTTCTGACGGACAGACCAAAGAACATAAAAACAGATCCATCTCTTCCTCCCCCTCCAGGAAACGGGTCCGTAGCACCTACAAACACACATCCACTGATGGCACCACTATCACGGGCTTTAATCCAAACTCCTCCCCCGACATTAACTTTGCTAAGACGAAACCATTAAATCACGTTTAAGGTGATTCAGTTCAACGTACGTTCTTACTTTACAATTAGACACCTACTGGCCGAGCTCCTTGAAGCAGAGAGGCCAGATATTGTTTTGCTAAACAGTACCTGCCTCAAAGCCCCTCAATGTATCCGCCATTATGGTTATACTGCACTACAGTCCCCCTATGATCCCCACGATGGGGTTGCCATCCTTGTCAATTCCAACATAAAACATGAATTTCTCCCAATCCCTTTTATTCACCAACACTGTCTTGCGGTCAGAATACACACCCACCTTGGCCCCTTTATCTTTTTCACCACCTATGCTCGCCCAAACACTACTCTCAACATACACGACCTCTCCTTAGTCTTCAACTACACCAACACACCAACTTACCTACTAGCTGACATGAATGCCAAACACACTGCCTTTCATCACACCAGTAACAACCAACTTGGTCACCAATTACTCAACTTCACAAACCATAAACACCTAATTCATCTTGGCCCAGACTTCAATACCTTCTTCAACCACACGGGCCAAGGCAAACCAGACATCATTCTGGCAAACCGAGCCAGCTCTCTATTTCAACATTACATCTCACCTGGCCCTATTACAGGCTCTGATCACATCCCAGTCATCTTACACATCTCCTCCAACCCTATCCTCATTCCAACCACACCTTCATTCTCCTACAAGAACGCTGACTGGGATGCTTTCAAACAACACATAGACAATATTAACCTCACCTATGACTACAACAACAAACCTATCTCTGACATCGATACTCAACTTGATCTCATCCAGGACACCATTACACAAGCAGCCAACATCGCAATACCAAAGAAAACTCACACCACTCGTTATTCCTTCAAACCGTCACTCAGAACAAGAAGACTAATTATCTGCTACCACAACCGCTTCCTCTACAACACACATAGATTTAATCAAGTCCGATTAGATCTCACTTACCTTAGAAACAACATTTTACACAGCCTAGACCAAGACCACAACAATCACTGGTCACGACTAATACAACAAGCGGACAGGCAGCGTGTTAAAAACACTAAAGCCTTCTGGAACTTTATCAAAAAAATCAGAGGCACTACTCCCACCAACAAATTCAAACACATCACCCACAACAACACACACATCTCAGACCCACAGGCTGCTACCAACATCTTCAAACACATCTGGGAGAACATCTTCCACCCTCACCCACCTCGCCCTAACGTTATTCAACACATTCAGAACATAGAACACTGGAACACTGCACACACACAAGAAACAACACCAGACAGCCACATACATCTAGACACTCTTACCTCCTCCCAAGAACTCGACACTCCTTTCACCAACACAGACATTAAAACTCTCCTCAGACACCTTCCTCCAAAGGCTCCTGGTGCCTCTGGCCTAAACCATATTATCCTGAAACACCTTCCTGACTCTATCATTACTGCCTACACAAACCTCCTCAATGCCTCCCTTGCCTCTGGATACTTCCCTTCCCTCTTCAAAGCTGCTACTGCTATCCTCCTTCCTAAACCCAATAAAGACCACTCTGACCCTAGAAACTATCGCCCTATCAGCCTCCTCGAAACTTTAGGAAAACTCTTTGAAAAACTCATTAATCATCGCCTTCGCAGATACCTGGAACATAATTCTCTACTTTCAGATGGCCAGTTTGGCTTCAGAACACACAGATCCACACAGGATGCCATTAACATCATTCTCAACTACATCCACATAAACACAAAACAAAGAAACAGGACAGCCCTGGTTGCAAAAGACGTTGAAAAAGCTTTTGACACTGTGTGGCACGAGGGGCTCAAGTACAAACTCTGCACTAACTTCAACCTGCCTCTCAATACTCGTAAACTCCTCTGCAACTTCCTAGACGGCCGTACCATGAGAATCAAATTCCAAGGCTGTTACTCTGACTACTTCACACTAAATGCTGGAGTACCCCAGGGATCTGTCCTTTCCCCTACCCTCTACATTTTATACACTAACGACATTCCAACACCTGTATACCACAACTCCATCACACTAGCCTATGCAGACGACATTACACAACTTATCACTCATGCCAATATAGATACACTCACACACAAAACACAAAATGAGGTTGACAGGATAGCCATCTGGGAACAAAAATGGAGGATCAAAACCAATGCAGCAAAATCCAGCATTACGTATTTTAACTACAGGAAACGTGATCCTCCATTACCTGTCGAACTCAGAACAGCTGACACCCGCACTTACTTCCCTATCACACAATCTGTCACTGTCCTTGGCGTTAATCTTGACTACCTTCTTCGTTTACACGGACACATTCACTCAAGGCATGCAATAGCTAGTAAGGCCCTTGCGGGCCTCTACAAGCTGAAACATGCCTCTCAACGCACCAAACTACACCTCTACAAATCCCTAATACGTCCTCTGATAACTTACTCTCCTCTAGCCCTCTCTCTTGCAGCAAAAACAAACTTACTTAAACTGCAGCGTGTCCAGAACAAGGCGCTGCGCTGGGTGCTTGATGTCAGATGGGAGGACTTCGCCACAAGCGAGTCTCTCCATGCCCAGTTAGACGTCCCTGCGCTGAATCTGTACTGGAAGAGGCTCAGTGACAGACAGATAGACAAACTTGAGACACGACATGACTACTGGACCTCTCTCCTTGACGAAGACATTCGCAGACCCACAAACCAACACAACCTTTTCTACTCCTTGCATGATCCTGCTCCTAACCCTACTTACAAATAACCTTGGATCCGCTGACAGGTACCTTCTAAGACAGGTACCATTCTCTGACCCACGTTCGCCTTAGCTTTTTTGGGTTAAGACATGACTCAGTTCTGCACTCCTCTCTAGCTCTAAACGTCGCAAGTCCCTTACTCCCAGCTCACCCCACCGGAGTCCCAACAGAAGAACCGGAATTTCTCTTTTCAATATCTGTCCCACGATCGCCTTTGCTGCTGGGTTAAGCCCTGGCTCTATTTCTACGACTAAGAACACTCCTCTCCAGCACTATTCTTCGTCTGTCCCGTCTTCCCCGCTCATCCCATTTGGGATCTTACCTGAACTTTCGTTCGTTCGTTCGTTCGACTTTTCTCCAGATTCTCCTTCACCACGATGCTGTGAACACTAACTCCAAGGCCGAGGGACTGATTACCTCATCTTTTGTATATAGTTCTACTGTCTTCCTATTATGTCCTAGAATCTGTATTGATAAAGCCACTGGATGGCGAAACGTCTACTACAATAAAGATATCCAGATGTTGCACATGTGTCTTAACTTTCATATTGTCGGTATTTTATACCTTTCTTGCACAACTTGTCAGACACTGCAACATCATGGAATCTTGGTTCAGAGGACATCTACAAGACCTTCACGGCTGCTGCAACTAACCCATCTCTTTGGGAAGGACCTACTTCCACTGGGGAATCCCGCCTACCAGTGACTTTGCCCTCGTCTGCTGCCCGTCCCTATCCACTGACGCCTATATAAACCGCCAGTCTTCTTGTCTTTGCTCCAGATTCTCCTCCACCACGATGCTGTGAACACTAACTCCAAGGCCGAGGGACTGATTACCTCATCTTTTGTATATAGTTCTACTGTCTTCCTATTATGTCCTAGAATCTGTATTGATAAAGCCACTGGATGGCGAAACGTCTACTACAATAAAGATATCCAGATGTTGCACATGTGTCTTAACTTTCATCAGTCCCTCAGTCTGGAGAAGAGCATTGTTCCGAAGTTTGAAACAATATGAAGTTGAAAGGACAGAATGGAGCCTTATATAGCGCCAGGAGGTGAGACGCAGGTCACTTTGGGAGGTCAGGTCCCTCTCAAATCCAGCCGTTCTAACTAGTAGAGGTTGTCAAAGTTGATTTCAGGTCTGTACCAAGATACCCTTGTGTTGCAGTGTCTGACAGACCTGCAATCAACTTTGACAACCTCTACTAGTTAGAACGGCTGGATTTGAGAGGGACCTGACCTCCCAAAGTGACCTACGTCTCACCTCCTGGCGCTATATAAGGCTCCATTCTGTCCTTTCAACTTCATATTGACCTCTCAACTTCGATAACCTCCACTAGTGAGAATGGATGGATTTGAGAGGGACCTGACCGCCCAACATCTGAGTTCTTACCTCTTCTAGTGACCTACGTCTCACCTCTTGGCGCTATATAAGGCTCCATCCTGCCACTTCATCTCCATATTGTTTCATACTATGGCACAATGCTCTTCTCCAGACTGAGGGACTGACCACCTGAAAACTTTAAGGGTGATGGACTGATTACATCGTCTTCAAGTATTTTCTGCTTCTATCAACTTTTCTGTACTCGACTGAAGAAGCCTACTGTGTAGGCGAAACGTTTCGAAATAAAGATACCTAACTGTTGCATCTGTGTCTTACCTAACAACCTGTCGGTATTTTATACCATTTTATTGTTCAATCTGTCAGACACTGCAACACAAGGGTATCTTGGTACAGACCTGCAATCAACTTCGACAACCTCCACTAGTGAGAACGGATGGATTTGAGAGGGACCTGACCGCCCAACATCAGAGTTCTTACCTCTTCTAGTGACCTACGTCTCACCTCTTGGCGCTATATAAGGCTCCATCCTGCCACTTCATCTCCATATTGTTTCATACTATGGAACAATGCTCTTCTCCAGACTGAGGGACTGACCACCTCAAAACTTTAAGGGTGATGGACTGATTACATCGTCTTCAAGTATCTTCTGCTTCTATCAACTTTTCTGTACTCGACTGAAGAAGCCTACTGTGTAGGCGAAACGTTTCGAAATAAAGATACCTAACTGTTGCATATGTGTCTTACCTAACAACCTGTCGGTATTTTATACCATTTTATTGTTCAATCTGTCAGACACTGCAACACAAGGGTATCTTGGTACAGACCTGCAATCAACTTCGACAACCTCCACTAGTGAGAATGGATGGATTTGAGAGGGACCTGACCGCCCAACATCTGAGTTCTTACCTCTTCTAGTGACCTACGTCTCACCTCTTGGCGCTATATAAGGCTCCATCCTGCCACTTCATCTCCATATTGTTTCATACTATGGAACAATGCTCTTCTCCAGACTGAGGGACTGACCACCTCAAAACTTTAAGGGTGATGGACTGATTACATCGTCTTCAAGTATCTTCTGCTTCTATCAACTTTTCTGTACTCGACTGAAGAAGCCTACTGTGTAGGCGAAACGTTTCGAAATAAAGATACCTAACTGTTGCATATGTGTCTTACCCAACAACCTGTCGGTATTTTATACCATTTTATTGTTCGACTTCAAGGGTGATGGACTGATTACATCGTCTTCACATCTCTACTGTTCCTGCCTACTTTCTGTATTCGACTGAAGAAGCCTACTGTGTAGGCGAAACGTTTCGGAATAAAGTTGTCTAACTGTTGCATATGTGTCTTACCTAACAACCTGTCGGTATTGTATACCATTTTGATGTTCATCTTGTCAGACACTGCAACACATGGCATCTTGGTACAGAAAACACCTTTGACAAGCTTTTCAAGTGAGAAGTGTTGGATCTGAGAGGGACATGACCTCTCAGTGGCTACATTCTCACTACTACTACTTCCGACAGTTTTTAAGTCTCCGCACTGTCGCTTGATCTTCAGATAGTTCCTGACTATGGAACTGAACTTCTCCAGGCCGAGGGACTGACAACCTCAAATTCTACGACTTCAAGGGTTTGTAGATGAATGGTTCAGAGAACCGACGTGTTGATAAATTAGACACATGTGCAACTCTTGGGTATCTTTATTGAGGAAACGTTTCGCCACACAGTGGCTTCATCAGTCCATACGTAGGAGAAACTTGAAGAACAGGAGAAGAATGTGGTAATCAGTCCCTCAACCTTGAGTATTCAAGATTGATGGACTGAACACATCGACTCAAGGTTGAGGGACTGATTACCTCATTCTTCTCCTGTTCTTCAAGTTTCTCCTACGTATGGACTGATGAAGCCACTGTGTGGCGAAACGTTTCCTCAATAAAGATACCGAAGAGTTGCACATGTGTCTAATTTATCGACTTCAAGGGTGATGGACTGATTACATCGTCTTCACATCTCTACTGTTCCTGCCTACTTTCTGTATTCGACTGAAGAAGCCTACTGTGTAGGCGAAACGTTTCGGAATAAAGTTGTCTAACTGTTGCATATGTGTCTTACCTAACAATGAATCCCTTGTAAAGTAAAAGGACACAAGTGCAACTAATGTGACATTTATTGTGGCAACGTTTCGCTCTCCAGGAGCTTTATCAAGCGAATGAACATTAAAATGGTATAAAATACCGACAGATTGTTAGGTAAGACACATATGCAACAGTTAGGTATCTTTATTTCGAAACGTTTCGCCTACACAGTAGGCTTCTTCAGTCGAGTACAGAAAAGTTGATAGAAGCAGAAGATACTTGAAGACGATGTAATCAGTCCATCACCCTTAAAGTTTTGAGGTGGTCAGTCCCTCAGTCTGGAGAAGAGCATTGTTCCGTTGTCTGAAACAATATGAAGTTGAAGTAACAGGATGGAGCCTTTATATAGTGCCAGGAGGTGAGACGTAGGTTGCTTTGGGAGGGCAGGTCCCTCTCAAACCCAGCCGTTCTCACTAGTAGAGGTCGAAGTTGATGGTCTGTACCAAGATACCCTTGTGTTGCAGTGTCTGACAGAATGAACATTATCAAGCCTTGATAAAGCTCCTGGAGAGCAAAACGTTGCCACAATAAATGTCACATTAGTTGCACTTGTGTCCTTTTACTTTACATATTGTCGGTAATTCTACCAACTTTATTACAATGAATCCCTTGTTAATAATTTAGAAGTTTCAGAGGAACTGGGTGCTAGCGACCACAAATCAATTACATTTAGAATTGAATGGAAGTATGATAGTAGGGATAACTCAGTAACAGTCCCAGATTTTCGCTTAGCAGATTACGATGGGCTTAGAGAACACTTATCATCTGTTGACTGGGTTAACGAAGAGAGCTATCAATATGACAGTTTTCTGAACACCATACATGCTGCTCAAAGAACGTTTATTCCGTATAAAGAAATTAGATCAAATAGAAATGACCCAAAATGGATGAATAATAGGCTGAAATATCTACTAGGGCATAAGAAAGGAATTTATAGGCGTATCATAAGAGGTGAGGGTCATCTTATGAATCAGTATATTGACATTAAGAGGGACATTAAAAAGGGGATAAGAATAGCTAAAAGGGACTATGAAATTAAAGTTGCTTGGGATTCTAAAACTAACCCAAAAAGTTTTTTCCAGGTATATAGAACAAAAGTCAGAGATAAGATAGGTCCCCTTAAAAATAACTATGGGCATCTTACTGACAAAGAGAATGAAATGGGCTCGATTTTAAATAATTATTTTCTCTCGGTTTTTACACAGGAAGACACTAATAATATTCCAGTAATTAATTTTTATAGTGGGCCAGAAGAAGATAAATTATGTAACATCACAGTCACTAGTGAAATGGTTGTGAAGCAGATAGACAGACTGAAGCAAAATAAGTCACCGGGTCCTGATGAGGTTTTTTCAAGGGATCTTAAGGAATGCAAAATAGAACTCTGTGAACCATTAACTAATATTTTTAATTTATCTCTTCAAACAGGTGTAGTGTCTGATATGTGGAAGATGGCTAATGTAATTCCTATTTTTAAAACAGGGGACAAGTCGTTACCGTCAAATTACCGCCCAATAAGCCTGACCTCAATTGTAGGCAAATTACTAGAGTCAATTATAGCTGAGATTATAAGAAGCCATCTCGATAAGCGCAGCTTGATTAATGATACTCAGCATGGATTCACAAGAGGCCGGTCTTGTCTAACTAATTTATTAACTTTCTTCAGTAAAGCTTTTGAGGCTGTTGACCACGATAAAGAATTTGATATTATTTACTTAGATTTTAGTAAGGCATTTGATAGAGTTCCGCACCAAAGACTGTTAAAGAAAGTAGCAGCTCATGGCATTGGGGGAAGGGTGCTCTCGTGGATCGAATCATGGCTCACAGACAGGAAGCAGAGAGTGTCCATAAATGGGGTTAAATCCGAGTGGGGATCAGTAACAAGTGGCGTTCCACAGGGATCAGTTTTGGGCCCGTTGTTGTTTATAATATATATCAATGATCTTGATGAAGGAATTACTAGTGATATGAGCAAATTCGCCGATGACACAAAGATAGGTAGGATAATTGATTCAAACGTAGCTGTTAGGGAACTTCAGGAGGATTTAGACAAACTCTACTCTTGGTCAGAAAAGTGGCAGATGCAGTTCAATACAGATAAATGCAAGGTTCTGAAGCTCGGGAGTGCCCATAACCCTAGCACTTATAAGTTAAATGATGTAGAACTTAGCCATACAGATTGCGAAAAGGACTTGGGGGTTATGGTGAGCAGCAACCTTAAACCAAGACAGCAATACCTAAGCGTACGTAATAAGGCAAATAGATTACTGGGATTTATATCAAGAAGTGTAAGCAACAGAAGTCCAGAGGTCATACTGCAGCTTTATACATCATTAGTAAGGCCTCACCTAGATTATGCATCTCAATTCTGGTCTCCATATTACAGAATGGACATAAATTCGTTAGAAAACATTCAGCGTAGGATGACTAAATTAATATATAGCATTAGAAATCTTCTTTATGAAGAAAGATTGAAGACTCTTAAGTTACATTCACTTGTTAGACGAAGAATGAGGGGAGACCTGATCGAAGTGTATAAGTGGAAGATAGGTATTAATAAAGGGGATATTAACAAGGTCTTGAGGATATCTCTCCAGGAGAGAACCCGCAGTAATGGATTTAAATTAGATAAGTTTAGATTTAGAAAGGACATAGGAAAGTATTGGTTTGGAAATAGGGTAGTTGAGTGGAACAGTCTACCTAGTTGGGTTATTGAGGCTAGGACTTTGGGTAGTTTCAAATTTAGGTTGGATAAGTACATGAGTGGGAGGGGTTGGATTTGAGTGTGACTTTCACACCAGAGCTTCTTTCTTGTGTAGCATTGAAAATTGGGTTGGACAAATGTTTCGTTAGAGGGATGAATTGTAAAGGACCTGCCTAGTATGGGCCAACAGGCCTGCTGCAGTGTTCCTCCTTTCTTATGTTCTTATCATTTTCTTAGCAGATGTGGTATATACAGTGTTGTGAGCTTTGAAAGTGAGATTCTCTGACATTATCACTCCCAGGTCCTTCACATTATTTTTTCGCTCTGATGATAAATTAGACACATGTGCAACTCTTGGGTATCTTTATTGAGGAAACGTTTCGCCACACAGTGGCTTCATCATTCCTACGTAGGAGAAACTTGAAGAACAGGAGGAGAATGAGGTAATCAGTCCCTCAACCTTGAGTCGATGTGTTCAGTCCATCAATCTTGAAAAGAATACGGCATATCAGCGGAGAAGCAGCTTATAAACCGCTCTATTGTATGGTTGGAATTTGTTTTATACTCTGATACAGTTTTAAATTCCTCAAGTTTTCCACATCAGAGTAATTGAAATTTCTCTTCATTGAACTTCATACTGTTTTCTGCGGCCCAATTAAAGATTTGGTTGATGTCCGTTTGAAGTCTTGCAGTGTCTTAGATGGACGGTCATGCAAATTCGGGTGTCATCCGCAAAAGAAGACACGGTACTGTGGCTTACATCTTTGTCTATGTTATATGTGAGGATGAGGAACAGGATGGGGGCTAGTACTGTGCCTTGTGGAACAGAGTTTTTCACTGTAGCCACCTCAGACTTACTCTGTTTACCATTATTCTTTGTGTTCTGTTAAGAAGTTGTAGATCCACCTACCAATTTTTCCTATTATTCCTTTATCAGTCATTTTGTGCTCTTTTACACCATAGTCGCACTTGTCTAAAGCTTTCGCAAAGTCAGTGTATACTACATCTGCATTTTGTTTGTCCTCTAGAGCATCCAAGACCTTGCCATAGTGGTCCAGTAGTTGGGGGCAGGCAGAAGTGGCCTGCTCTAAACCCATGTTGATACCGACAAGTTGTGGAAAAGGACGTTATGTAGATTTTAGGACATTTAGTAATGTCCTGAACTGTACTTAAGTGTCCTTATCCATGTCTTACACTTCAGGCTGACTGACATTTATTACTTCCTTACACAACCCGTGATGGAATGTTAGAAAACTATCTTCAGTGATGGATATTAGGTAAACGGCTCTAGTTGCAAACACTAGAAAATGTTATACAGAGAGCGCAGCCTCTCAATGTTATGTAACTAATTCTGATAATCACAGTAGAAAGTAAATTTACAATAATTTTGCAAAAGACAACAGGATGCGTATCTAATGGAAGGGTGCCTGGTTTTAGGGATAATGAGGCTAACTACAGTGGAGGCCTAGTCTTGGGGGCAGCTAAACTTTAAAAATAAATATAGTAAACGTACTCACCAATGAACGCGCGGATCTCAGCACGGAGGGCTTCAATATGTTCACGCTTAGCTTCTACTGTCTTCTGCAACATTTCTTTCTGGACTCGCTTCTTTTCCATTTGTTTATTCTGGTTTACAAACGTGTTATGATAATGGCAATGATACTTATTTTAATAACACAATTATTATAATAAAAAAGTAGCGCCAAACCCACAAGGGTCGTACTGCGCTGCAGGGCAGGGGGTGTTGCTGGATCATAGAGTAGGAAGGGTGGAAGAGCACAGTTAAGATGATTTTATGGGTATTAAAATTAAAAAGATGCAGTAATAATAGTGACGCAGCCAACATTTCAATAAAGTAAGGGAGGCTTAATTAAGCTACGATTTCAATCAAGGAGGGGCTTAAATAATCGTATGGTGAAAAACATATAATTTTCAGTATGTGAAATTTCTTAAACTATCGTGGTTACTAGTCAATGTAATACGATGGAATTTTGTTATTAATGGGGCCTTAGCCCCATTGGCCCCGCCTCCCATGGCTGCGCCAATGATTGTAAAAAAGTAATATAATTACTGTTATTATTATAGCAGCACCACTAGCATACACACTTCAGAGCGATTTTGTAAAACTATTTTTAAGATGTTGGAATTTTTATTATTAAATAGAACACGTTTATTTTAATGTTCATTGGAAAATTTGACTGCTGCCAACCCAGTCAGTCTCATGAAAACATGTGATTTGCTTTAATATAAAGTGATTAACCATTAGAAGTCTCACTCCACTTTATAACATGTACAGGAGGCCCCGCGCATATAGCTCCCTCTTTTCGATATTCCACGTTTTCGCTGCCTTTCAAATGAGCAAAAATTGTTCACTATGTTCAGTGCTTTTACCGCTTTTCCGCCATTTTCGTACAACAGATGAGGAAGGGAAGGACGATCGGCGCCGTATTATTTAAGTAAATATTGGATGTACTGTGTATTTATTTCACTTTTTATGCCTAGCTGTATTGAGCACTTAATATATAATAGTGTCAACACATTATCAGGTCCTTTAGACGCATTCAATAATGAAAAAATCGCTCTTTTCCACCCGCCGGCGATTTTCGCTTACCGTTTGGGGTCGCGAAACCTCCGAGTCGTACAAACGGGAGCCCTCCAGTACAATGCACAAGTTCTCTGAGTAATAGGACATTATTATTCTTACTGAACTATTTATGTTCAGTAAAAAAGAAGCTAGTTAAATAACCCCTCTCAGTCGTGGATGGGAATACTAAGAAAAGTTTATTTGAATGTCATTTCGATCAGAACGAGATGTACTTATCAAATCCTGTACGACATCCATAGTCTTCATTATCATCAGGAATATTACATGACTATCAGACAACCAACATTTAATCTGGAAATTTCCCATGTTTGCTGGCTAGAGATCAGAGGCGTCGCTAGGGTTGGTATCACCCGGGTCGGAATCTTTGGTGTCACCCCCATGAAATCCAAGGGTGGTGGGGTAGGGGTAGTAAACTCCAGTTACATCACTGCTGCATGCCCAGTGGCTTCAACTTCAACTTACGACCAGAGCTTTGGTAAGGTGGGTAAGGAAGAAGGATGGATAAGGATAGAAATATGGAAAAAGGCTGGGAGGGGGAGCGAGGTAGGATGTAAAAGGGAAGTGGCCCAACCACTTTGGTGCAATTTAAAAAGTGTATGTGTAATAACAGAAAAGTATTGGAGGGAGTATAACACTTACTCATCAGAGTCACACAGATATAACAGATATGTTAGGTAAGACACATATGCAACAGTTAGGTATCTTTATTTCGAAACGTTTCGCCTACACAGTAGGCTTCTTCAGTCGAGTACAGAAAAGTTGATAGAAGCAGAAGATGCTTGAAGACGATGTAATCAGTCCATCACCCTTAAAGTTTTGAGGTGGTCAGTCCCTCAGTCTGGAGAAGAGCATTGTTCCATGGTATGGAACAATGCTGCAAATTGCGTTATAATTGTATCGTTGAACTCCGGTTGAGGAAGATCATTCACATAAATATTGAATAGAATTGGACTAAGACATGAACCTTGTGGGACACCAACTGTCGGTATAAAAGACTCTGTCGACCTGCCGTGAAAGGTAGGAATGATTTTTCTTTGAGTTAAGTTATATATAAATCTGAGAAAGGTCGTTATGGTCAGGTAGGTCAATAAGTTTATATATAAGAACATCATGCCATTAGCTATCAAAAGCTTTATGAACATCTCTGGTGGGAATTAGAGCAAGATTGCCCTGATGTTTCAGGCTCGCTACAGCATCGAAAATATTGCATGATGGGTACCTCTATGAGTCCTAAAACCGAACTGCTTTTCAGTAAAGAGGTGGTTAAACTCCATATAATAGTTCAATCTTTTGGAAATGATCTTCTCAAGAACTTTGCCAGTGACTTCAAGTAAGGATATAGGTCCATAGTTCCCAGGTTGGTGGATGTCTTTATGGGGTTTAGCAAGAAAGATCATCCTCGCAGTCTTAAAAACCACTGGAAAATGTCCGGAGGCCAAGATGGCATTAAAGATATTGACCAAAGACTGTTTACAATTTCTGGGTAGAAACTTTATTTGTTTCACTGTTATTCCAGAGACCAGGGGCTCTATTTCGCAGTCTTCCAATAACCTGACTCATCTCAAGTAGTGTAATAGGTCTAGTAAGAGGGTGGGCATCTTCAAGAGTTGATGTATCGATGGAAGGTAGTGATTGGAGATCAGCTAAGTTCTCATCTCTCCAGACATTGCCCAACTGATAGTAGTTATTATTAAATCGACGACTGTTATTGTGGGAGAGAATTTTCTCTCACACATCACCCATCAAATTAGCCTGGTTCTGTGGATCATCAAGTTTTATCTCAACATCCTCATCATCATCAGTGAAGGTATGAATTAGATAACTGGGAGCCTTGTGCTTTGCCCCTAAAAGTTGCCGAATCTTGCTCTAAAATTTTGCAGGCTGACGTTTATACTGATTAGCTTGGAGAACTAGAAATTTTCTTAAGTCTTTTTTGTGATGACTAATCATAGTAATTAAGTCCTGCCTCAATCTATACAGTGTAGCCTGTGGTGGTTGTTGCGTTTGAAGATTCCTTCGACATTCTGTTTGATAATTTTTCAGTCTCTAATTTCCCTAGTAGGTTTATATTGTTGGTAGATCTTTGTGGAAGCTAACTGGCAAGCTGCATTAGTAGCATCAAGTATTCGGTTGTGAAGGGAGCTGATCGCGTCGTCAATTGCACTGGAAGGTAAATTTTCCAACGACACAATTTCATCGTCACCAAGAAATGCCCTGAAGGGGTCAAATCCTAGGGTGTTGAGATTGGGTTTAGGAGGTACAGGTATTCTAAATGGAGGAGTTTGTAGTTGTATTATAACAGGGATATGGTCAGATCCTACGTTCCCACCAGGAGAGACTCGACAATGGAAGAGGTCAGTCTCTGTTGGTAAGGACTATATCTGGTGTCCCCGGATGAGGACCGACATATGATTTAAAGAATGGGCCTTAAGATAAGATAAGATTTCGTTCGGATTTTTAACCCCGGAGGGTTAGCCACCCAGGATAACCCAAGAAAGTTAGTGCATCATCGAGGACTGTCTAACTAGCTAGGTGAACAGGACAACAGGTGAAAGGAAACGTGTCGAAATGTTTCCACCCGCCGGGAATCGAACCCGGGCCCTCCGTGTGTGAAGCGGGAGCTTTAGCCACCAGGCCACCGGGCTGTCATGATATTAAATAGTTGTTTTCCTTTCAAGTCGCCCAGCGGATACCAAAAGTCTTCAATTTACCAAGAACGTCCTGCTTAAGCAGTTGGAGTAACTCTTCTTCAGAAGAGAGAAGTACTGCCCCAGCGTAGGTTTGAAAAACATCCACTGGAGCAATAGTTGAATTTGAACAAATACATTCGAGAATTTCCTTCTTAGACTTTTGACTGTCATCGACACGTATTCGTGCCATGATGTCCAGGAAGGTACATCTGACACAGAAGTTACTTTAACAAAAAAGGCTTTCCTTGGTGGTAGCCCTAAACATCCTAAGTCAGCTGACTTATGAAGGTCAGCCCCCAAGATAGCCTACCCTCGAGGAGTGAGGGGGAAAGGGCCCAAGGCAAAGATCGGCCGGATTTTAAAAAACCACACGGGTTACCGGAAAGTCAAAATGCCTTGTGTTAACTCGCCAAAGGCGAAGTTGCCGAAAAAGAAGATAGGAAAGTCAGAAGGACAACAATGTAAGCAGAGTGTTAGTGTGTGGGCCAGTATAGATGTTTGGGTGAGGGGAGGAAGGGGCAGGATGAGGGGATGGGGAAGAGAGGGGTGAACAAGCAAGCAAGTCACCGCCTTATCCTCTTGAAAGGATGGTGCTCGAAGTGACTGCAAGCAAGTTTCCTCTCAGCTCTGGTCCAGAACTACTCAGGATAACCCAAGAAAAAACTCGAGGAACAGTGCTCAGAGCTGCTCTGATCGAGAATTACTCAGGATAACGCCCAGTGACTAATGTTTAGCAATGAGAACGTTTAAAGGCCATAAACCGAACTTTATTAATGATAAAATAAATAATCGTAGTAATATTGAGGAAACTCAAATACCACTTTGAGTATAGGCAACAGATTCTACATTTATTCATCTTCAACAATGAAAAAAAAACTTGAAAAATAAAGAAAAAAGAAAAACGAGTTCCGATTTGACCTTGAGTACATGTAACATCTCAAAGAATCTGCTATTTCATTTCCTTGCCTTCAATCCTGCAAAATCATCTATCACATCATCAAAATCAATGATTTTCCCTATACAGGCCTATTTGTACTCTGTAATCCTATAATAGGCTATATAGAAACGAATAATTTTTCTCTTAGGTTGCTGCAGCATGGTTTTGGTCATTAGTGTTACCTTCTTTAGAGGCTCTATGGTGTCACCCCCTAAATGGCGTCACCCGGGGCGGCCCCCCTTCCCCCCTTACGACGCCCCTGCTAGAGATGACTATGTACGTTTCAATGACTTGAAAGAACATATTTACCCCTGGGCAACACTAGGTTGCATACAATTACAAGATTTAACTAGGATGCCCTTTACAAGCATCAAGGCATGTATCATGTATATACCTGTGTATATACATTTTTGTGTACATACGATACATACCTCTGTATATAGGATACACATATATGATAAATACCTGTGAATTCACGATACATACCTAATATATGTATGGTACATCGCATATGTATATACGATACATCTATATCCACTAAATAAACGTATATTCATATGCAGTACATACATACTTCCCATGGAAAACGCCTGTGTACGTACACTGAAATACATCTGTGTATACCTCTGACTCCCTGACTAAGAAATCACATTCATAGGAGAGAGTTAAATCCGCAAGGGACATACAGAGCCTGGGGTATAGGAAGTAATCAGGTTTGATCCGTGAGGATAACTCCGACTATTTGGAACAAGGTACCGTCGCCTAGCACCTACACACCGGCTTGAGGAATCTTACTGTATTTTCGTGCAGAAGCGCTAAACCCCTAAGGAAACTGGAGTGGGAGGTAACCAGGTCTGATCCGCGAGATGAGGAGTGGCTCAAATGCCCTACGTGGCATCTCCCTTGAAGAGTAAATTTATGGTTCAGTAACATATCACGGCTGATATGGAAATCTGATGCCTTTCGAGAAATCAAGCATTATTCTTTTTTTCTCTTTTTTTTCAAAATACAAGCATGATACCACATTTTGATTTCTTGTGCAAATTACTTTGGGAGATATTAGCAATAACAGTAAATTTATTTTGAAACCTGCATTATTATTATAATTATATTATAATCAAGGGGAAGCGCTAAACTCGTATGATTATACAGCGCCTTGGGGGGGGATGTGGAAGGCATTCTGGCTTAATTCGGGGAACTGGAGCACAGATCCAATTCCCTAAATCAAGAGCCCCTCACCAACATCAAGGAACCTTCCCTGAGGGGTTGAAACCTGCAGCACTAAATTTAAGGCCAATCAATGGTTAGTAGTGTTGCTCCTGGACACTCACAACGAACGTAAACGAAGATGCGCAAGTCCCATACCTAACGCTGGCGGAGTAAGGTTATTATAATCAAGGGGGAAGCGCTAAACCCGGAGGATTATACAGCGCCTGGGAGGGGGATGTGGAAGGCATTCAGGCTTAATTCGGGGAACTGGAGCACAGATCCAATTCCCTAAATCAAGAGCCCCTCACCAACGTCAAGGAACCTTCCTTGAGGGGATAACGCTGGCGGAGTAAGGTTATTTTAAGGTTGGGTTTATGTAGGTTAGTTTTAAGTTTCTTATACCTGCACAACATAAAACAATGGCCAAACTCATAAGGACCGGATCTCCAAAATTACCCAAATCACTCACCATAACAGTCAGTTCGTTGCCAAAGTCGCTGACTGTGCCCTTCAAGTCATCCATCCTCGGATTAGGCAGAGGCAAGACAGCTTGGTTTACCTTCTCACTTGCCATTATTCTTCCTGTGGCAAGCAATGTAACTTCTTGAATGCAGTACGTTCTCTCTTGCTACGTTGCAAGCCAAGGTTGTAAACACCTGCTCCACCACATGTAAAACTGGTCGCTTAGATGACAATACAAAATATTACTAAACTGTACATCTTTGCTATTATTATTAATATTAATGTTATTATTATTTTTACTATTATTGTTAATAATAATAATAATAATAATAATAATAATAATAATAATAATAATAATAATAATAATAATAATAATAATAATAATAATAATAATAATAATAATAATATTATCATTATTATTATTATTATTATTATTATTATTATTATTATTATTATTATTATTATTATTATTATTATTATTCCTTGCAGTATAAATATAATGTTCAAAATCTATTGTGTTATATGTCCCTATAAGTTAAATAAATATTGCGGACACCCATTTATTATTTCTTCCACCCCCTTAACTATTTATTATTTTATACCTCTTCAGAGAGAATTCTTGATGCCTGTGAGGACTTTTTGGTCCAAGAAATCGGATCAGTTCTTTCCTTCATAGGATCGAACTTGATTGCCTCCCATTGAATATATTATCTATCTATCTATCTATCTATCTATCTATCTATCTATCTATCTCTCTCTCTCTTTCTCTCTCTCTCTCTCTCTCTCTCTCTCTCTCTATATATATATATATATATATATATATATATATATATATATATATATATATATATATATATATATGTATATATATATATATATATATGTATATATATATATTGAATATCAGATTGGAGGGAGAGAGTATGGAGGAGGTGAATGTATTCAGATATTTGGGAGTGGACGTGTCAGCGGATGGGTCTATGAAAGATGAGGTGAATCATAGAATTGATGAGGGGAAAAGAGTGAGTGGTGCACTTAGGAGTCTGTGGAGACAAAGAACTTTGTCCTTGGAGGCAAAGAGGGGAAGGTATGAGAGTATAGTTTTACCAACGCTCTTATATGGGTGTGAAGCATGGGTGATGAATGTTGCAGCGAGGAGAAGGCTGGAGGCGGTGGAGATGTCATGTCTGAGGGCAATGTGTGGTGTGAATATAATGCAGAGAATTCGTAGTTTGGAAGTTAGGAGGAGGTGCGGGATTACCAAAACTGTTGTCCAGAGGGCTGAGGAAAGGTTGTTGAGGTGGTTCGGACATGTAGAGAGAATGGAGCGAAACAGAATGACTTCAAGAGTGTATCAGTCTGTAGTGGAAGGAAGGCGGGGTAGGGGTCGGCCTAGGAAAGGTTGGAGAGAGGGGGTAAAGGAGGTTTTGTGTGCGAGGGGCTTGGACTTCCAGCAGGCATGCATGAGCGTGTTTGATAGGAGTGAATGGAGACAAATGGTTTTTAATACTTGACGTGCTGTTGGAGTGTGAGCAAAGTAACATTTATGAAAGGGTTCAGGGAAACCGGCAGGCCGGACTTGAGTCCTGGAGATGGGAAGTACAGTGCCTGCACTCTGAAGGAGGGGTGTTAATGTTGCAGTTTAAAAACTGTAGTGTAAAGCACCCTTCTGGCAAGACAGTGATGGAGTGAATGATGGTGAAAGTTTTTCTTTTTCGGGCCACCCTGCCTTGGTGGGAATCGGCCAGTGTGATAATATATATATATATATATATATATATATATATATATATATATATATATATATATATATATATATATATATATACATATATATATAAAGCAAAAGACTTGGCCGACGATGCAACATCCCCCAATGAAATTGCAGGGGTGTCACTAGCACGTTAAGAGACCATACAATACGTGTCAGGGGCCCGAGACTGTTCAACTGCCTCCCAGCATACATAAGGGGGGTTACCAACAGACCCCTGGCAATCTTCAAGCTGGCACTGGACAAGCACCTAAAGTCGGTTCCTGACCAGCCGGGCTGTGGCTCGTACGTTGGTTTGCGTGCAGCCAGCAGTAACAGCCTGGTTGATCAGGCTCTGATCCACCAGGAGGCCTGGTCAGAGACCGGGCCGCGGGGGCGTTGACCCCCGGAATTCTCTCCAGGTAAACTCCAGGTATTTATTTATTTATTTTTCAACAAGTCGGCCGTCTCCCACCGAGGCAGGGTGACCCAAAAGGAAAGAAAATCCCCATAAAGAAAATACTTTCATCATCATTCAACACTTTCACCTCACTCACATATAATCACTGTTTTTGCAGAGGTGCCCAGAACACAACGGTTTAGAAGCATATACATATACAGATACACAACATATCCCTCCAAACTGCTAATATGCCGAACCCCTCCTTTAGAGTGCAGGCATTGTACTTCCCATTTCCAGGACTCAAGTCCGGCTATATAAAATAACCGGTTTCCCTGAATCCCTTCACTAAATATTACCCTGCTCACACTCCAACAGATCGTCAGGTCCCAAATATATATATATATATATATATATATATATATATATATATATATATATATATATATATATATATATGCAAAACAACCACTCTGAAAGAATAGAGAAATTCCAAGAGCTTTCGTGACTACTCACATTATCAAGGAACTATATAGTTCCTTGATAATGTGAGTAGTCACGAAAGCGCTTGGAATTTCTCTATTCTTTCAGAGTGGTTGTTTTGCATATTCTGAAATCACCTGTTTACTGTGATCTTATTGCATATATATATATATATATATATATATATATATATATATATATATATATATATATATATATATATATATATATATATATATATATATACACACATATGTGTGTGTGTGTGTGTGTGTGTGTGTGTATGTATGTATGTACATACATTAACCTTCAAAATATGCTATTATGGAAAATTAACGTTACGTTATTATTATAACGGGGAAACGCTAAACAATACAGTGTCCTTATACAATACCTACTGAATGAAAGATGATAAAGTTTGATGTGAATAAAGGGAGGGTAGTTCCAAGTCCTCAGATCACGAGCCCTTCACCAGCTATAACTATGGTATGAACTAGCAGTTTGTTTACGTACAGCATATAACTATTTAAGACACCACCTGCCTATTTGTTCGGATTTTTAACCCTGAGGATTAGCCACCCAGGATAACCCAAGAAAGTCAGTGCGTCATCGGGGACTGTGTATCCTATTTCCATTGGGGTCCTGTGATCTTGGCCCCATGGAAGCGATGCACATCAGTCGACTAACACCCAGGTACCTACTTACTGCTGAGTGAACAGGGACAGCAGTTGTAAGGAAATTCCCATTTACTCGGCCGGGGACTGGCCCACGGACATTTAATGTGTGAGGTGCCTGTCGAGCTATCTATCTTCGTCAATTCCATAAGCCCTGTATTTTATGCCATGGTCCTAGAATGATACCTGTAAAGATTTCATAACTATTGATCCCATATTGTATATGTACACACACGTACACATACACACACACACACACACACACACACACACACACACACACACACACACACACACACATATTCTCACACACACACACACATACACACACACACACACACACACACACACACACACACACACACACACACACACACACACACACACACACACACCTTAGAGGACGGAAACCCAGAGATCTGGTGGACGAACCAGGGAGGAAAGACTGGGAGCTAGAGCTCCAAAAAAGGGAGGAAGAGTGGGGAAGGAAGATAGTAGAGCTTGGTAAGAAAATGGAGGAGCGGATAGCTGAAGAGTGCAGGAAGTGGGAAGTACAGGTTTTAGCAGCAGAAGCTAGGATACAGTGCTTAGAAGAGAAACTGCAAAGCCTGAAACAGATTAGAGAGACAAATGACAATTCAGGTGTGACATCAGGAAATTCAAAGTCAGGCGCAGACAAGGGGATGGTAAGCAACAACGGAGACATGCCGAACATGAAGGCCCTATCAGACCCACGTGGGGCCAGGGAAAAGACGACGAGCACACTAAGATCAAACGACAGGTCCGAAGACAATGAAGGTATGCTATATGCAGAGATTCTAACAGCCAACTGCAGTAGCAAGGGACAGCTGGTCAGGAAAGACAGACCACTGAGAATAGAAGTTTCAGATATGACAGGGACTGAAGGCAAGAACATGTCAATGGAAGGAAATAAAATGCCTCAGAGGACGCAGATGGAGACTCAGTGGGAGGAGGAAAGGGCGAGGTCAGTTTTTGTGTACGGGCTCCAAGAAGCCAAGGGGGCCAACTTTGAAGAAATAAAACAGGAGGAGAAAAAAATGATTGAAGGCACCATGAAAACAATAGGGGAGGGCAATATGACCCAGGTGACAAATTTTCAGAGAATTGGGTGGTTTGCGAGTGGAAGGATACGGCCTGTCAGAGTAACTTTCAAGGAAGAATCAGTTCGAACCAGGATTCTGCAAGAGAAAGCAAGACTGAGGGACAAAGAGGGGTACCAGAGAGTATACCTCGACTGCGACAGAACACAAGAAGAAAGGACTACACTGAAAGAGAGGGTACAGAGACGCAAGGAGGAACGAGAAGCAATGAAAATGAGCAGGACCCAGACACAGGAGGAAGGGCAAACACACCCCACAGAATCTCCCACCAAAAGACTCCACCCGCGACATTCCCAACGCAACTGAGCAACCTATACTACAACCCACTCACTGTTCCCTCTGCCACCAATCCCCATATCACAAACCTCACCCCAACAGCTGTCCCTTATGGGCATTCTGACCCCACCCCCATCAACACAAACCCCACCTACACCACAGCCCCATATAGGCCCCCACCAAGGCTCTCGCTCCCCCAACCCCAATATTCTTGCATGACCACAATGATAGAAAAGAAACTAAAGGTTTGGTACACAAACGCGGATGGAATAATGAATAAACATGAGGAGTGGAATGAAAGAATCAGTGAAAAATCCCCAGACATCATAGCAGTCACAGAAACAAAACTCGCTGAGACAATAACAGACACAATCTTCCCAACAGGATATCAGATCCTGAGGAAAGATAGAAGGAGTAGAGGGGGAGGAGGGGTTGCACTGCTCATAAAACACCGATGGGGATTTGAGGAAATGGAAGGCATGGACATGATTGGAGAAAGAGACTACATTGTAGGTACAATTCAGTCCGGAGAACATAAAGTAGTCATTGGAGTGATGTATAACCCACCACAGAACTGCAGGAGGCCAAGAGAGGAGTACGAAGAAAACAACAGGGTGATGGTGGACACACTGGCTGAGGTGGCAAGAAGAGCTCACTCGAGCAGAGCAAAGTTACTGGTAATGGGCGATTTCAACCACAGGGAGATCGACTGGGAAAACCTGGAGCCACATGGGGGTCCCGAAACATGGAGAGCCAAGATGATGGATGTGGTACTTGAAAACCTCATGCATCAACATGTCAGGGACACAACCAGAGAGAGAGGGGAGGATGAGCCAGCAAGACTGGATCTTGTGTTCACCCTGAGCAGTTCAGACATTGAGGACATCACTTATGAGAGGCCCCTTGGAGCTAGCGATCATGTGGTTCTGAGTTTTGACTATATAGTAGAGTTACAAGTGGAGAAGGTAACAGGAACTGAAGGGGACAGGCCAAACTATAAAAGGGGGGACTACACAGGTATGAGAAACTTCCTGCAGGAGGTTCAGTGGGACAGAGAAATGGTAGGAAAATCAGTAAACGAGATGATGGAATATGTGGCAACAAAGTGCAAGGAGGCAGAGGAAAGTTTTGTTCCCAAGGGAAACGGAAATAATAGGAAGACCAAAACGAGTCCTTGGTTTACCCGAAGGTGTAGGGAGGCAAAAACTAAGTGCAACAGAGAATGGAAAAGGTACAGGAGGCATAGGACCCAGGAAAACAAGGAGATTAGTAGAAGAGCCAGAAACGAGTATGCACAGATAAGGAGGGAGGCCCAGCGACAGTATGAAAACGACATAGCATCGAAAGTCAAATCTGACCCGAAACTGCTGTATAGCCACATTAGGAGGAAGACAACAGTCAAGGACCAGGTGATAAGGCTGAGGAAAGAAGGTGGAGAACTCACAAGAAACGATCAAGAGGTATGTGAGGAGCTCAACACGAGATTTAAGGAAGTATTTACAGTAGAGACAGGAAGGACTCTGGGGGGACAGACCAGATGGGGACACCAGCAAGGAATACACCAACAAGTGTTGGACGACATACATACAGATGAGGAGGAGGTGAAGAAACTGCTAAGGGACATAGATACCTCAAAGGCAATGGGACCAGACAACATCTCCCCGTGGGTCCTTAGAGAGGGAGCAGATATGTTGTGCATGCCACTTACCACAATCTTCAACACATCCCTGGAAACTGGGCAACTACCTGAGGTATGGAAGACGGCAAATGTAGTTCCCATTTTTAAAAAAGGAGACAGAAAAGAGGCACTAAACTATAGACCTGTGTCATTGACGTGTATAGTATGCAAAATTATGGAGAAGATTATCAGGAGGAGAGTGGTGGAGCACCTGGAACGGAACAGGAGTATAAATGCCAACCAGCACGGATTCACGGAAGGCAAATCCTGTGTCACAAACCTTCTGGAGTTTTATGATAAAATAACAGACGTAAGACAAGAGAGAGAGAGGGGTGGGTTGATTGCATCTTCTTGGACTGCAAGAAGGCCTTTGACACAGTTCCTCACAAGAGATTAGTGCAGAAGCTAGAGCATCAGGCGCATATAACAGGAAGGGCACTGCAATGGATCAGAGAATACCTGACAGGGAGGCAACAACGAGTCATGGTACGTAATGATGTATCACAGTGGGCACCTGTGACGAGCGGGGTCCCACAGGGGTCGGTCCTAGGACCAGTGCTATTTTTGGTATATGTGAACGACATGACGGAAGGGTTAGACTCAGAAGTGTCCCTGTTTGCAGATGATGTGAAGTTAATGAGGAGAATTAAATCTGATGAGGACCAGGCAGGACTTCAAAGAGACCTGGACAGACTGGACACCTGGTCCAGCAAATGGCTTCTCGAATTTAATCCTGCCAAATGCAAAGTCATGAAGATGGGGGAGGGGCACAGAAGACCACAGACAGAGTATAGGCTAGGTGGCCAAAGACTGCAAACCTCACTCAAGGAGAAAGATCTTGGGGTGAGTATAACACCGAGCATGTCTCCGGAAGCACACATCAATCAGATAACTGCTTCAGCATATGGGCGCCTGGCAAACCTGAGAACAACATTCCGATACCTTAGTAAGGAATCATTCAAGACACTGTACACCGTGTATATCAGGCCCATACTGGAGTATGCAGCACCTGTTTGGAACCCGCACTTGATAAAGCACGTCAAGAAACTAGAGAAAGTACAAAGGTTTGCGACAAGGTTAGTTCCAGAGCTAAGGGGAATGTCCTATGAGGAAAGATTAAGGGAAATCGGCCTGACCACACTGGAGGACAGGAGGGTCAGGGGAGACATGATAACGACATATAAAATACTGCGTGGAATAGACAAGGTGGACAAAGACAGGATGTTCCAGGGAGGGGACACAGAAACAAGAGGCCACAATTGGAAGTTGAAGACACAAATGAGTCAGAGAGATAGTAGGAAGTATTTCTTCAGTCATAGAGTTGTAAGGCAGTGGAATAGCCTAGAAAATGACGTAGTGGAGGCAGGAACCATACACAGTTTTAAGACGAGGTTTGATAAAGCTCATGGAGCGGGGAGAGAGAGGGCCTAGTAGCAACCGGTGAAGAGGCGGGGCCAGGAGCTAGGACTCGACCCCTGCAACCACAAATAGGTGAGTATAAATAGGTGAGGTGAGTACACACACACACACACACACACACACACACACATACAGACACACACACACACACATATACAGGATTTTACACCTTCCTGTGAAGATTAGATTAGATTTTGCCACCGAAGTGGCTAGTTTATTGTCCACCCGATATCCATCCTGTGGACGGTAGCGCGAGAGCATAAATTCAAATTCAAATTCAAAGTTTATTCTCTATAAGGATTACAATGCTGAGTTTACAGAAATTTGGTTATTGTGTGGTTTACATGTAGTAAAATAGTGATTACAGAGTGTACCACTAGAACGCTTAGCATGGCTAGGCATTTGGGCAGACTTAGTTTTATTCTTAATTGTAAAATATTACAAATTATGAGGTAAGTTGGTATTATGGCTAAGTGACTAAATACTAGTTTGTGAGTTTAGCAATGTAAATGCTTTTGTTTTGGCACAGTACATAGTTTCAGTATTGGAGTATCACAGGATTCATTATTTTAAGATTGAGATTAATATTTCTGTTTATGGTCAAATGAGTCAGTGAGTGTAAGTGTGAACCACCAGGTGGTATTCGTGTAGTTAGTTGACAGGGTGTATCAGGGAGATAAGATGTTTTCTAATGGTAGTTTTGAAGGTGATGAATGTGTCTGCAGTTCTAGAGTTCTCAGGTAGGGTATTCCAGATTTTAGGGCCTTTGACATACATTGAATTTTTGTAAAGGTTTAGTCGGACACGGGGAATGTCGTAGAGATGTTTGTGTCTGGTGTTATGCCTGTGGGTTCTGTCACAACTATCAAGAAAGCGTTTTAGGTCAAGGTTGATATTAGAGTTTAAGGCCCTGTAGATGTAGATTGCACAGTAGTAAGTGTGGATGTACTGAACAGGGAGTAAGTTTAGGTCTATGAAGAGTGCGGGGGGGTTGCCAGGGATGGGATTTAGTGATTATTCTTACTGCAGCTTTTTGTTGGGTTATTATTGGCTTTAGGTGTGTTGCTGCAGTTGATCCCCAAGCACAAATAGCATAGGTGAGGTATGGATAAATAAGTGAGTGGTATAGTGTGAGAAGGGCATTTTGCGGCACGTAGTATCGTATCTTGGAGAGGATCCCAACCATTTTGGATACTTTTTTGGTTATATGCTGGATATGGGTGCTGAAATTCAGGTTGTTGTCAAGGTATAAGCCTAGGAATTTGCCCCCATTATTTCTGGTAATTAGAGTATTGTCAATCTTAATGTTAATTTGTGCATCTCCTGCTCTGCTACCAAACATAATATAGTAGGTTTTGTCAGTGTTAAGCGTAAGTTTGTTGGCTGTCATCCAAGTCGATATTTTGATCAGCTCCTCATTCACAGTGGTGTTGAGGGTGGCAAGATTAGGGTGAGAGATGACATAAGTCGTGTCGTCAGCAAAGAGAATGGGTTTCAGGTGTTGGGATACGTTTGGAAGGTCATTGATGTATATGAGGAAGAGCAGGGGACCAAGGACACTTCCCTGTGGAACTCCAGTATCAAGTGGCCGTGTTGCTGATGTTGTGTCTTTAATGGTGACATACTGATACCTATTAGCAAGGTAAGATTTGAAATAAGCAAGCGCATGGCCTCTTATACCGTAATGATCAAGTTTGTGGAGTAGGATGTCGTGGTCTACTGTGTCAAAAGCTTTTCTTAGGTCAATAAAAATTCCTAGTGGATATTCCTTATTTTCCAATGCTGTGTAAAGCAGATCTAGCATTTTTATTATTGCATCATTAGTGCTTTTATTTTTCATGAATCCAAACTGGCAGGGGTTGAGTATGTTTTGAGCCGTTATAAATGAATACAGTCTCCTGTGCACGAGTTTCTCAAAGATTTTGGATAGCAATGGTAAGTTAGATATTGGCCTATAGTTGTTTAAGTCTGTAGGGTCACCACCTTTATGTATTGGTGTAACCCTTGCCATCTTGAGTAGTTTCGGGAAGGTGCTAGTCTCTAGTGACTTGTTAAAGAGTAATGAAATAGCATGCGAAAGGACATGGGCCACTCGCTTGTACAGTAATGGTGGGACATGAGACAGATTCCCCGAGTTATTTTTAAGTGACTTTATAATCTCGGTGACTTCCGTGGGCTCAGTTGGTGCAAGATAGAAGGAATTAGGGAAATTCCCATCTAGGTAGTCCCCGGCATGGGATTTTACTGGCGAGATTAGATCCTATGGTTGAGAAGTCGTTTATCTTGTTAGCTGTGTCAGTGGGATGTAGTGGTGTTTCATTAGGTTTAGTTAGGACAATATTCTTGGTTTTTCTCAGTTTGTGGGTCCCTAGAATCTGAGAGAGTGTTTTCCAGGTCTTTTTTATATCTCCTCTAGTGTCTGTGAATCTACTGGAGTAGTATAGTTGTTTGGCTTTCTTTATTACTTTGGTGAGAGCTGATGAATAGTGTTTAAGAATATCTTTGTGTATTAAGCCCTGTCTATATTGCTTTTCATATTGGTGTTTCTTGTCAATGGATTTCAGAATGGTGCTGGTTAGCCATGGGCAACCAAGCCGTTTGTTTGTGATCTGTTTTGTTTTTATAGGACAATGTTTGTTGTATAGTCTAAGTAATTTGTTAAGAAAAATGTCTGTCCAGTCATCAATACCATTGGCCTTGGAGAATTCTGTAGGCCAGTCAACAGTCTCTAGGTCAGCTGTGAACTTCCTTACTGAGGCCTCATCATGGAGTCTAAATGAGACTTTGTTGTATTCAAGTGGTGGTTTACTAATGTTTGTCAGGAGGAAGGTAGGGTAGTGGTCTGTAGTGCTATCTGTGATTATCCCTGATTTAAGGGGGGCTAGTATATTGGTCCATATGTGGTCTATTATGGTTGCACTTGTCTCAGTGAGCCTGGTTGGTTTAGTTATTGTTGGTATGAGAAGTGTGTTGTTCATATTGTTGATGAAATCAGTTACAGGCTGATCATCTAGTAAGCCAAGGTTGATGTTGAAGTCTCCAGCTAAGAGAAGGTGGTGCTTATTCATTTGTCTGTTTGTTATTAGTGACTTTAATTTCTCACTGAAATTTGGGATGTTTGTGTGAGGTATCCGGTAAATGGCACCGATTGTTATAGGCGTCTTAAGGTTTTTTTACAGTAAAATTAGCAAAAATGTATTCCCCATATTCATCACTAAAGCAAGTGGTGCTAATACAAGATAAATGGTTAGAGTAATAGATTGCAATACACCCCCAACTTGGTTTGGTCTGCAGTTGTGAATTTCTGTGTATCCTGGTAGAGGGTAGATATCTATTGTGTCCTGCTTAAGCCAGGTCTCAGTAAGAATAATGCAGGAGAAGGGCGTCTTTAGTGATTCAAGGAGTGCTAGGAGGTCATCATAGTGTTTGCTTAAGGACCTGATGTTGTAGTTAAGTACTGATAGACTTTTAGCATTGTTTAGGATAGTGCTGGCTTGTGATGCTGTGTAATAAAGGCAGTTACTTTCCAATAGGTTTTGACTGGGTGTCAGATTATGGAGGTTTAGATCAGGGTCAACGTGATCAATCATCTTCTAGGTTTAAATTATGGTTATTTATATCCTGAGTTGTGTGTTGAGTTCTAGTACTGATATCTGTAGTGGTAGGAAGTTTGGACAAGTATATAGCTAGAGTATTTTGGTCATGTAGAGTATAGTCACTACTACACATAATGAAGCTGATGTTGTCTATGTGTTGTGCTGGAATGAACTAAAGTACAACTAGGTATAAACTAGTAATATAAAAATACAAATTAAAAATAGAACAAGACTCTCACTTGTAATTGCACTAAGGTCTAATAATGACTTTTGTGGAGTCTATGTTTTGAGCTAGAATGAGCTATAGTACAATAGGTTTAATTTAATAATATAAAAATACAAATTAAAAATAGCACTAGTCTCTCACTAGTAATTGCACTATGGTCTAATATAGTGAATTTGGTATTGACTATGTATTGAGTTAGAATGAGCTATGGTACAACTGAATTTAATCTAATAATATAAAAATACAAATTACAAATAGCACCAGTCTCTCACTAGTAATTGCACTATGGTCTAATATAGTGAATTTGGTATTGACTATGTATTGAGCTAGAATGAGCTAGAGTAAAACTGTGATTAATCTAATAATATAATAAAGGCACAAGACTCTCAATTGTAATTGCACTAAGGTCTTATATAAGTTGTTTACAAGAATTAGAGTATAATTAGATTTAAATTGACAGGATAAAATACACAAATTAAGGTAGCAAAAGAATAATAAAAAAAATTATAAAAATAAAAATGGCAATGACTTGGTTATAATATGCTAGTAAGATGGTAGACAGGATAATATAAAAGTTGTAGTTGAAAATACTAGTTTAAAAAAGTATGGAATAAAAATGGTCAATAAAAGAAGTTTACAATAAGTTTGATCAATATAGTTTAAAGTAAAATTGGGAATAATAGGGATTTAGAATAAAATTGGGCAATTGAGTATTTTTTAAAGTGAGGTAGAATTATTGAAGACAAGTTATGGTTAGTTTATAATAAAATAAGATAGAACAGTGATGTGGTAAGTTGTAAAAAAGGAGATAGATTCTGTAGATATTAAACACAATTAAGACTATGAGGTAGAATGGTCGTTGAATACAACAATGACAATCAAAAGTAGTTGGGGTATTAGAATTTTAGGGGGGCACAAATTTATGACAATATAACACTAACGGTGGACTATGGGTATTATCTGCACTTTACTCTGATTCTGTTAGTCCAGCCTCACTTAGGAATGTTTTAAGGTCATGTTCTGTAGAGATGAAGTATCTCTTCCCAGTGGGCTGTTTCCTAACTGCGATTTTTCCATCCCTCACAAAGCACTGGTGGATTTTTTGGGCATAGCGTAATTTTCTTAGCCGATAAAGAAGGTTTTGTCTTGTTTTGGTAAGGTACTCATTGATGTAAACATCAGTTTTCATAGAAATAGATGTTTTTAGTAGGTTGTTTCTTTGTAGGCTAGTTTGGAATTTTAACAGCACTGTTTTTTTACCTGCTTGGTAGCCCATCAGTTTGCAATCCTTTAGGTCGTCACTACGTATGTTAAGGCGAAGGTGGTCCTTGATAAGCTGTAGGGTGGTCTCCATACAGGTCTCTTGGGTGACTGTGGCTGGGAGATGTTTACTGTTAACTACAACAGCGTCAGATAGCTGCTGTTGGTCATTATGGTCTTGGAAGTTGGTTATGACATTGGCAAGTTGTTGGTCCACTCTTGATCTTTCCTCTGTAATGTTGGTAGTAAGTAGGGTGACTTGGTCTTTTAGAGTGTTGATGGTGTCTAGGGACTGGGTGTGGGTGTTGCTTTGTTGTTCTGGAGTGTCTAGTTTATGTTCTAGAGCAGTGATCTTGTTGAGGTAATCTGCATTGTTAGCCTTTAGTTCCTGCATTTCTTGAGTTAGTTTGGTGATCGTTTGGTTCTGAATTATAAGGAGTTTAGCTATTTCTGGGTCGGTGATCTTCTTGACATCAAATACTGGGAAGGAGTTATCTTGGACTGTAGCGGCGGCCATGTTTGTTGTTGTCTGTCGTGTGTTGTGGTGATGCCGGTGGGTGATGAGGGTTGTGTCCTGGCTGGCAGTACCACAAGTTTTCCTCGTGTTATTACTGCTCTCACCTTTGATGTTAGGAGTCCTTGTGCAGGCACTGACTGTCACCTCATTGCAGTTTCTCTCCAGCATGCAGTCAACCGTGTTTCCAATTGGGCCACCACTCTTCTGATAATCTCCTCCATAACTTTACATACTATGCATGTCAGTGGCACTGGTCTGTAATTTAACGCTGCCTGCCTGCCTCCTTTTATTAAAAATTGGGACTACATTTGCTGATTTTCACACCTCTAGTAATTTCCCTGTGTCAACAGACTTGTTGAAGATTGTTTGTAGCAGCACACACAGTGCCCCTTCTCCTTTTCTCAGGATCCATGGAGAGATACATATTGTCTGGTCCCACCACCTTCGAGGTATCTAGCTCACACAGCAGCTTCTTCACTTTTTCCCTGGTTGTGAGTATTGTGTCCAATGCTTGCTGGTGCATTATACCTTTATAGATCACTGATAGCCTTCCTGTCTCCTACGAGAATACCTCCCAAAATCTCATACTGAGCTCTTCACAGACTTCCTGGCCATTCCTTGTGAGCTCCCTGCCTTCCTTCTTAAGCCTGATTACCTGGTCCTTGACAGTTTTCTTCCTTCTGATGTGATTATATAGCAACTTTAGGTTAGATTTGGCCTTCAT
Organism: Cherax quadricarinatus; assembly: GCF_038502225.1. Lineage (NCBI taxonomy): Eukaryota > Metazoa > Arthropoda > Malacostraca > Decapoda > Parastacidae > Cherax > Cherax quadricarinatus. Next base: position 12,575,743 of record NC_091343.1, on the reverse strand, counting down.
TGCTATGCCATTATCAAGCTACTGTTGAGCTTCCCTTATCCCTGCATACGCCTGGCTCTCTGGCCCAATTCATTGCTTTCCTGAGTTTTTTGCCTTCATAATTTTTCCATGCTCTAGCACATTTGACTTTGGCCTCTCTACACCTCTAGGTAAACCATAGGCTCACTTTGGTCTTCCCATTTTTTCTACTGTTCCTGAGTACATACTTCTCCGCCTCCTTGGATTTTCTGGTCACATACTCCATTATCTCTTTCACTGTCTTTACCACTGCGCATCATACAGGAAGTGTCTCATGCCTGTGTAATCCCCTCCTTTGAAATATGGCTTCACACATTCTTCCTGTGCTGCTTCACTTTCCACTGTTGCTTCCACAAGGTATTCAAAACTCAGGACAGCGTGATCGTTTAGTACCATGGAGCTTTTCATATGTAATATCCCATTTATTGGAAGTGCTCAAGGTTCATCCTCTCCTCTCTCTGGCTGTATCCCTAACATGGTGTGTACTCACCTATTTTTGGTTGCAAGGGTCGAGTCATAGCTCCTGGCCCTGCCCTTCACTAGGTCCTCTCCCTGCTCCATGACCTTTATGAAACCTCTTCTTAAAACTATGTGTGGTTCCTGCCTCCACTACTTCACTTGCCAGGCTATTCCACTTCCTGGCAACTCTATGACTAAAGAAATACTTCTTAATATCTCTTTGACTCATCTGAGTCTTCAGCTTCCAATTGTGACCCCTTGTCTTTCTAGATGCTCTACCACTCTCCTTCTGATGATCTTCTCCATGACTTTGCATACTATACACGTCAGTGACACAGGTCTGTAGTTTAATGCCTCGTGTCTGTCTCCTTTCTCAAAAAACTGGAACTACATTTGCTATCTTCCATGCCTCAGGTAGTTGCCCGATTTCAATGGATGCATTGAAAGTTTTTGTTAATGACACACATAGCATCTCTGCTCCCTCTCTAAGGACCCATGGAGAGATGTCTGGTCCCACCACCTTTGAGGTATCAAGTTCACATAGCAGCTTCTTCACCTCCTCCTTGGTTGTGTGTATTTCATCCAGCATTTGTTGGTGTATCCCTTGTTGGTATACCTCCCTATTCTGATTCCCTGGAGTCCTTTCTGTCTCCACTGTAAATACTTCTTTAAATCTCATGTTGAGCTCCTTACATACTCTTGGTCGTTTCTTGTGAGCTCCTCACTTTCCTTCCTCAGTCTGATTACCTGGTCAGACTTGACTCTTGATGCTATGTCATTTTTGTATTGTCGCTGAGCCTCCCTTCTTATCTATGTATATTCGTTTCTAGCTCTTCGGCTAATCTCCTTATTTTCGTGGGTCCTTCGTCTTCTGCATTTTTTCATTCTCTAGTGCACTTAGTTTTTGCCTCCCTACACTTTTGGGTGAACCAAGAACTCGTTTTGGTCTTCCCATTGTTTCTGTTTCTCTTGAGAACAAACCTCTCCTCTGCCTCCTTGCATTTTGTTGTCGCCTAGTCCATCATATATTTTACTGGTTTTCTGCCAATTCTCTTTCCCACTGAACGTCTTGCAGGAAATTCCTCATGCCTTTTGTGGTTTGCCTTCTCCCATCCTATTCCTGCTACCCTCTCCACTTGTAGCTCAACTATGTATTCAAAGCACAGAACCACATGATCACTAGCTCCAAGGGGCCTTTCATATGTGATATCCTCGATGTCCGAACTATTCAAGATGAATACTGGGTCCAGTCTTGCTGGATCATCCTTACCTCTCTCTCTGGTAGTATCTCTGACATGTACTCACCTAGTTGTACTCAACTAGTTGAGGTTGCAGGGGTCGAGTCCGAGCTCCTGGCCCCGCCTCTTCACTGATTGCTACTAGGTCACTCCCCCTGAACCGTGAGCTTTATCATACTTATGCTTAAAGCTATGTGTTGGAACTTATTTGGTCCGAGAAGTCCCAACGGGGAAAAACACACCGTTCGAGGGCACTTACACCCACCCAAAACACAAACACACTCACCCGGGTTGGCGAAGGTGGTTGGAAGGTACTTCTTAATTGATAGATCTACCCTTCAGGGAAGAAGTAGGTAGTTTATACTGTTAGTACACTAATATCAGGATTATTGAGGTAACTGTAGATAATAATAATGTAGACCTAAGACCTTAACATAGGTAGTAATAGGCCAAATGTAGGCAAACACTAGGTTACGTTAGCTAGGGAGAACTGGCAGCCCAAGTTTGAATGACGAGGCGCGGGTCTCGAAGACGCCAGAACTTCCTTCTAAGACCAGACACCAACTGAACAACATGTGCCATGATCAGCAGAGGGCGCGGGGACGTGTCTTCACATATGAGACCTGGGGAAATCTGGTGGAGGCACCTCGATGTACCGTAGATGACCTTCTCCGTCAGGCACATACAGTAAGACAAGACCTCCACTTTTTCTTAGGATTCTGGCCAGTGTCTGGAGTTTACCTGGAGTTTACCTAGAGAGAGATCCGGAGGTCAATGCCCCCGCAGCCCGGTCTGTGACCAGGCCTCCTGGTGGATCAGAGCCTGATCAACCAGGCTGTTACTGTTGGCTGCACACAAACCAACGTACGAGCCACAGCCCAGCTGGTCAGGAACCGACTTTAGGTGCTTGTCCAGTGCCAGCTTGAAGACTGCCAGGGGTCTGTTGGTAATCCCCCTTATGTATGCTGGGAGGCAGTTGAACAGTCTCGGACCCCTGACACTTATTGTATGGTCTCTTAACTTGCTAGTGACACCCCTGCTTCTCATTGGGGGGATGTTGCATCGTCTGCCAAGTCTTTTGCTTTCGTAGTGAGTGATTTTCGTGTGCAAGTTCGGTACTAGTCCCTCTAGGATTTTCCAGGTGTATATAATCATGAATCTTTCCCGCCTGCATTCCAGGGAATACAGGTTCAGGAACCTCAAGCGCTTCCAGTAATTGAGGTGTTTTATCTCCATTATGCGCACCGTGAAGGTTCTCTGTACATTTTCTAGGTCAGCAATTTCACCTGGCTTGAAAGGTGCTGTTAGTGTGCAGCAATATTCCAGCCTAGATAGAACAAGTGACCTGAAGAGTGTCATCATGGGCTTGGCATCCCTAGTTTTGAAGGTTCGCATTATCCATCCTGTCATTTTTCTATCAGATGCGATTGATACAATGTTATGGTCCTTGAAGGTGAGATCGTCCGACATGATCACTCCCAGGTCTTTGACGTTGATGTTACGCTCTGGTTTAGAAAGACACGTAAGCAAACACTATAACATATTTATTAGAAAACGTTTCGGTCCTGGGACCTTGATCACTTCTAACATACAGAACGAACGAACAAACGAAAGTTCAGGTAAGATCCCAAATGGGATGAGCGGGGAAGACGGGACAGACGAAGAATAGTGCTGGAGAGGAGTGTTCTTAGTCGTAGAAAATGAGCCAGGGCTTAACCCAGCAGCGAAGGCGATCGTGGGACAGATATTGAGAAGAGAATTTCAGGCTCTTCTGTTAGGACTCCAGTGGGGTGAGCGAGGAGGAAAGGACATGCGACGTTTAGGGCTAGAGAGGAGTGTAGAACTGGGCCATGTCTTAACCCAAAAATGCTAAGGCAAAACGTGGGTCAGAGAATGGTACCTGTCATAGAAGGTACCTGTCAGCGGATCCAAGGTTATTTGTAAGTAGGGTTAGGAGCAGGATCATGCAAGGAGTAGAAAAGGTTGTGTTGGTTTGTGGGTCTGCGAATGTCTTCGTCAAGGAGAGACGTCCAGTAGTCATGTCGTGTCTCAAGTTTGTCTATCTGTCTGTCACTGAGCCTCTTCCAGTACAGATTCAGCGCAGGGATGTCTAACTGGGCATGGAGAGACTCGCTTGTGGCGAACTCCTCCCATCTGATATCAAGCACCCAGCGCAGCGCCTTGTTCTGGACATGCTGCAGTTTAAGTAAGTTTGTTTTTGCTGCAAGAGAGAGGGCTAGAGGAGAGTAAGTTATCAGAGGACGTATTAGGGATTTGTAGAGGTGTAGTTTGGTGCGTTGAGAGGCATGTTTCAGCTTGTAGAGGCCCGCAAGGGCCTTACTAGCTATTGCATGCCTTGAGTGAATGTGTCCGTGTAAACGAAGAAGGTAGTCAAGATTAACGCCAAGGACAGTGACAGATTGTGTGATAGGGAAGTAAGTGCGGGTGTCAGCTGTTCTGAGTTCGACAGGTAATGGAGGATCACGTTTCCTGTAGTTAAAATATGTAATGCTGGATTTAGCTGCATTGGTTTTGATCCTCCATTTTTGTTCCCAGATGGCTATCCTGTCGACCTCATTTTGTGTTTTGTGTGTGAGTGTATCTATATTGGCATGAGTGATAAGTTGTGTAATGTCGTCTGCATAGGCTAGTGTGATGGAGTTTTGGTATACGGGTGTTGGAATGTCGTTAGTGTATAAAATGTAGAGGGTAGGGGAGAGGACAGATCCCTGGGGTACTCCGGCTTTTAGTGTGAAGTAGTCAGAGTAACAGCCTTGGAATTTGATTCTCATGGTACGGCCGTCTAGGAAGTTGCAGAGGAGTTTACGAGTAGTGAGAGGCAGGTTGAAGTTAGTGCAGAGTTTGTACTTGAGCCCTTCGTGCCAGACAGTGTCAAAGGCCTTTTCAACGTCTTTTGCAACCAGGGCTGTCCTGTTTCTTTGTTTTGTGTTGATGTGAATATAGTTGAGAATGATGTTAATGGCATCCTGTGTGGATCTGTGTGTTCTGAAGCCAAACTGGCCATCAGAAAGTAGAGAACTGTGTTCCAGGTATCTGCGAAGGCGATGATTGATGAGTTTTTCAAAGAGTTTTCCTGAAGTTTCGAGGAGGCTGATAGGGCGATAGTTTCTAGGGTCAGAGTGGTCTTTATTGGGTTTAGGAAGGAGGATAGCAGTAGCAGCTTTGAAGAGGGAAGGGAAGTATCCAGAGGCAAGGGAGGCATTGAGGAGGTTTGTGTAGGCAGTAATGATAGAGTCAGGAAGGTGTTTCAGGATAATATGGTTTAGGCCAGAAGCACCAGGAGCCTTGGGAGGAAGGTGTCTGAGGAGAGTTTTAATGTCTGTGTTGGTGAAAGGAGTGTCGAGTTCTTGGGAGGAGGTAAGAGAGTCTAGATGTATGTGGCTGTCTGGTGTTGTTTCGTGTGTGTGTGCAGTGTTCCAGTGTTCTATGTTCTGAATGTGTTGAATAACGTTAGGGTGAGGTGGGTGAGCGTGGAAGATGTTCTCCCAGATGTGTTTGAAGATGTTGGTAGCAGCCTGCGGGTCTGAGATGTGTGTGTTGTTGTGGGTGATGTGTTTGAATTTGTTGGTGGGAGTTGTGCCTCTGATTTTTTTGATAAAGTTCCAGAAGGCTTTAGTGTTTTTAATACGCTGCTTGTCTGCTTGTTGTATGAGTTGTGACCAGTGATTGTTGTGGTCTTGGTCTAGGCTGCGTAAAATATCGTTTCTAAGGTAAGTGAGATCTAATCGGACTTGATTAAATCTATGTGTGTTGTAGAGGAAGCGGTTGTGGTAGCAGATAATTAGTCTTCTTGTTCTGAGTGACGGTTTGAAGGAATAACGAGTGGTGTGAGTTTTCTTTGGTATTGCGATGTTGGCTGCTTGTGTAATGGTGTCCTGGATGAGATCAAGTTGAGTATCGATGTCAGAGATAGGTTTGTTGTTGTAGTCATAGGTGAGGTTAATATTGTCTATGTGTTGTTTGAAAGCATCCCAGTCAGCGTTCTTGTAGGAGAAGGAAGGTGTGGTTGGAATGAGGATAGGGTTGGAGGAGATGTGTAAGATGACTGGGATGTGATCAGAACCTGTAATAGGGCCAGGTGAAATGTAGTGTTGAAATAGAGAGCTGGCTCGGTTTGCCAGAATGATGTCTGGTTTGCCTTGGCCCGTGTGGTTGTAGAAGGTATTGAAGTCTGGGCCAAGATGAATTAGGTGTTTATGGTTTGTGAAGTTGAGTAATTGGAGACCAAGTTGGTTGTTACTGGCGTGATGAAAGGCGGTGTGTTTGGCATTCATATCAGCTAGTAGGTATGTTGGTGTGTTGGTGTAGTTGAAGACTAAGGAAAGGTCGTGTATGTTGAGAATAGTGTTTGGGCGAGCATAGGTGGTGAAAAAGATAAAGGGACCGAGGTGGGTGTGTATTCTGACTGCAAGACAGTGTTGGTGAAAAAAAGGGATTGGGAGAAATTCGTGTTTTATGTTGGAATTAACAAGGATGGCAACACCATCGTGGGGATCATAGGGGGACTGTAGTGCAGTATAACCATAATGGCGGATGCGTTGAGGGGCTTTGAGGCAGGTACTGTTTAGCAAAACAATATCTGGCCTCTCTGCTTCAAGTAGCTCGGCCAGTAGGTGTCTAATTGTAAAGTAAGAACGTACGTTGAACTGAATCACCTTAAACGTGATTTAATGGTTTCGTCATAGCAAAGTTAATGTCGGGGGAGGAGTTTGGATTAAAGCCCTTGATAGTGGTGCCATCAGTGGATGTGTGTTTGTAGGTGCTATGGACCCGTTTCCTGGAAGGGGAGGAAGAGATGGATCTGTTTTTATGCCAAGCCCATGATGACACTCTTCAGGTCACTTGTTCTATCTAGGCTGGAATATTGCTGCACACTAACAGCACCTTTCAAGGCAGGTGAAATTGCTGACCTAGAAAATGTACAGAGAACCTTCACGGTGCGCATAATGGAGATAAAACACCTCAATTACTGGAAGCGCTTGAGGTTCCTGAACCTGTATTCCCTGGAATGCAGGCGGGAAAGATTCATGATTATATACACCTGGAAAATCCTAGAGGGACTAGTACCGAACTTGCACACGAAAATCACTCACTACGAAAGCAAAAGACTTGGCAGACGATGCAACATCCCCCCAATGAGAAGCAGGGGTGTCACTAGCAAGTTAAGAGACCATACAATAAGTGTCAGGGGTCCGAGACTGTTCAACTGCCTCCCAGCATACATAAGGGGGATTACCAACAGACCCCTGGCAGTCTTCAAGCTGGCACTGGACAAGCACCTAAAGTCGGTTCCTGACCAGCTGGGCTGTGGCTCGTACGTTGGTTTGTGTGAAAATTTGTGTGGACTGCCTCCAAGTGAGTCGCCTACCCTGGCAAACTCTGTTGACACCGAGCTCTGAGGTGGGTACCTCAGCCTCACAAGTGGCTTATAGGACAGATTTTCACAAATGATTGGTATTGCAATAAACCTCGCCTGCATGCACGTATAAAGGACTAACTTACTTGGTGTTGCAGCATATATCCTGATCTTCAACTTCCTAAGCCTAGCTTTAGCCCCCTTGGACTTCCCCTTGGGAACCACGTGCAACCGGGAGCATTAATTCCTGCAATATTCAATCGTTATTAGTGTCCTACCTGCACCTCAGAAATTCCTATATCCAAGAGGGTATGTATCCCCTAGTATAACTATGCAGACTCAGACGCTAGCTTCAGACGACCCTGAGACGCTGGTACTTACTGGGCATACTCTCTCTGTAGCACGCCGAGCCCTCAGTTAACTCAACCCACAATCTCCTAAGTCACTGGCCAGATCCTACGGAAAAAGGTGGATATCTCGTCTTACTGTATGGGCTGATGGAGGAGATCATCTACGGTACATCGAGGTGTCTCTACCAGATTTCCCCAGGTCTCAGATGTGAAGACACGTGGGGGCGCCGCCTGATGTTCACGGCACATCTTGTCCAGTCGAAGTCTATCGTAAGAAGGACGCTATTCTGTCTTTGTGACCTGCACCTCGCCATTCAAGCTAGGGCTGCCAGTTCTCCCTAGCTAACTTATCCTAATGTTTGCCTACATTATCGGCCTATTACTACCTATGTTAAGGTCTTAGGTCTACTCTATCATTATCTACAGATGCCTTAGTAAACCTAATATGAGTGTACTACCAGTAAACCTACCTCCTACTTCCCTGAAGAGTAAATCTATAAATTAAATAAGCTTACCAACCGCCAACCAGAGAATGCCGTGTTTGGGAGGGTTTAAGGGCCGCTCGGCTCAGACGACCAGACACTCGTGCTGGATCTGAGCTGTGGAACTATTTGGACCAAATAAATTTCCACATCCTCCCGCCGGCGAAGGTAGGCGCTAAGTCTAGATCAAGTCTGCCTCCCGCAGGCCCCCCCAGTGGGCCCTGGACTCGAGCGCCGTTCGACGGGTCGTCCGGCCGCTCAGCTCGCTCAACCTCTGGTCTGATTTCTCATGTCCCGGTCCCACCGTGTGGACCTCGAGAGGCAAAAGCCTGTTGATGGGTCTTATAGTCTCGACACCGTTCATTCTCACTTTCACCATTCTCAACCGCCCAGCCTTGTCTGGGTGGGTTGACACTACCAGGCCAAGAGGCCAGTATGCCCTCGGCGCCTCGGATTCTACCAGCACCAGGTCCCCTTCACTTAGCATCATCTTATTCGCCTCGGGGTCGGCACCATAGAAATGTTCCCGCAAGGTTGTCAAGTAATCCCTGCGCCACACCTGGTTCCATTTGTCCAGGATGTTCACCAGTCTGTTGTGACTCCTGTGCAGTTCTTCATTGATGGGGGGACCATCTGGCCCATAATAATCCAGCTCCTTGGAAGACTGACTCAAAATTGCAGGGAAGGGCTCAATCCTTCTTCCAAACAGCATGTGATTGGGGGTGAGAGCTTCTTGCTCGTCAATCCCATTTTGTACGTAGGTCAGAGGCCTGTTATTAACTCTTGCCTCTATCTCAACTAACACTGTCCTCAGTTCATCACAGCTCACCCTCCTGCCGTGCAAGACCTTCCGAATGCACCTTTTGACTGTGCCCACCATGCGTTCATAGAATCCCCCTTGCCAGGGTGCCCTGGGAGCTATGAACCTCCACTCGCACTCTATTCTCTTCAGGTTTTCTCGTACTTCTCCGTTGTCCCTAAGATTCCTGAAAACTTTATCGGCCGCCCTAAAGCTTGTGCCATTGTCCGAGATAATCAATCGCGGGCACGAGAATCTGGCAGTAAACCTCCTGAACAACTTCACGAAAGTCTCTGTCGTCATATCTTCTGCCAACTCCAAATGCACCACTCGAGTAGTGGCACAGGTAAACAGGCAGACATATACTTTCTGAGGGCCCTCCTTAACGTCTCCTGGGTTCTTCAATGTGATAGCCCCAGTATAGTCTATTCCTACAGTCTCAAAGGGCCTGTCACTATGTACCCGCTCCTGAGGCAGCGGTGGTGGACCTGGGTAGGGTAGGGTCCTCCCATCGTACCGCCGGCAGACCGTGCAACTCTTTAGCACCCTTTTGACGGCAGCTCGACCCTTCAGTACCCAGTAATTCTGACGTAGGCAGGTGAGGGTATCTCCAAACCCCCCATGTAAGGTCCTCTGATGGGCATCTTGTATCAATAGCTCTGTCGCCCATCCCTCCTTTCCCAGCAGCACGGGATGTTTGGCCCCATAGCTGAGCTCAGAGTTTTGTATTCTTCCCCTGCATCTTATTAGCCCCGCATGATCTAGGAACAATCCCAATGAGTGAACCAATTTGCTGTTCCCTGAGTCGTCATCGTTGGACACGCGTCCTGACGCCATAACCTGCTGCCGGGTCGCAAGTACTTCCAGCACTCCTGGAAACCTCCCCCTTTGGTACTGCCTTATCCAATATTCTCTGGGACCCACTAGAGACAACTGTCGACCCTGGCTTACCTTGTCATGCAGCTTCCTCACGAATCGAAATACCATTTCCGTGACTCCTATAAGTTTTCTCCACGAGGAGTAGCGCCTGGGGTCAAATAATTCAGTGTCGTGTTCCCCCGCAAAATGTACTATGCTGCTGATTGTCTCCACGAATTTCTGCTCCGGCCAGCAATCCCTTGCCGGTAACCAGTCTGGGCCTTTGAACCAAAGCTCGCTTTTACTCAACTTTCTGTGTGTCACCCCTCGGCTTATCAGGTCGGCTGGGTTTTGATCTGTAGGCACATACAGAATTGTTGACGTTGACTGTAGTTCCCGTATCTCCTTTACCCGATTCCTGACATAGGGGAGCTTAGACCTGTCATTCTGGACCCACTGTAAGGCCACCTCCGAGTCTGTCCATACATAGGTGTGTGTCACCCTCAGATTACTTAACACCTCCTCTACGTACTTACCCAGTCTTGCTCCCAGTAACATCGCCGTGAGCTCTAGCTTTGGGATCGAGCAATCCTTCAGGGGTGTCACCCGCGCACGACTGGTGACCAGATTGACTTGGTCCCCGGCCACCAAATACGCTACTGCCCCATAGGCCCTGGAGGAGGCATCACAAAAGACGTGCAAGTCATAATCCCGCCCGGTGCACCCGATGGACCTGGGGAATGTGAACTCGTGCAATTCCGCTAGGTCTTTGTTAACCAGATCCCACTCCTGGCAGACTGTTTCTGGCAGTGGGTCGTCCCAACCTAGGTTCAGCTCCCAGGTCTGTTGTACTAGCATCCTCCCTCGAATGGTGATGGGTGTCAACAAACCCAAAGGATCGAAGGCAGTCTGCACTTTGCTCAGCAAGGACCTCCTGGTCAGCTTCCCTTCCCCATCAGGCTTCCTCTTTAGCCTAAGTCTGTCTTCCTTGATTTCCCACTCCAGTCCCAACACCGATGTTACCTCAGGCACTGAGTAGCCAGTATAGTCGTGTTCCACCATGCCCCGCAACGTTGGATTGTTTGTCACCCATTCTCTCAATGGCATGTTAGCTGAGAGCATCTCCTGATTAGACTCTCGGTAAATATCCATCAACAGCCTTTCATCTGAGGTGGTACCCTGCATGTTGTCTACATAAAATAGGGTCTTCAGTAATTCTTTAAGCGGGCTGTTACAGTTCACAAGGTGGTAGTCTATGGTAGCCTGTAATAGGAATGGTGAACTAGTGGCACCAAACAACACTGCCCTGAATCTATAGGTATCATACCCTTGCTTGGGCACCTCCCTGTTAGCCAACCACAAGAACCTTGTGTAGTCCCTATCCTGTGGCTGCAACCCAATATGTAGGAAGGCTTTGCTAATGTCTGCCGCATAGGCGTACTGTTCCGTCCTGAATCTCAACAACACATCTGCTAATTTCTGCGTCAGGGAGGGCCCTGTGAGCAGACAGTCGTTCAACGATGGCTCTCGGGGACTCGCCTGCGAGCTGCAGTTGAAGACTACTCTGATGGGAGTGGTTACCGACTCCTTGGTGACTGCCATGTGTGGAAGATAATGGGTGTTTTCCCCAGGGCTGGCATTGGGCACTTTCTCGATGAACCCAAGGGCCAGCTGTTCCTTAATAATATCATCATATTTCCCCACCAGACCCTTCTTGGTCAGGCTGTTCACCAATGAATTCAACTGACCACGTGCCCTCTTGAAATTAGTGGGCAGCGTTGGGTGGCCCGGTTTCCATGGGAGTCGCACCCAATACTGCCCGTCCCTGAACTGCACATGGTTCAAGTAATCTCGATACGTCTCTTCGTGTTCGGGGGGCGGCTGGTCACCTTTAATACCTACTACATCCAGGTCCCATAGTTTATGGACCGGCTCACTGTCGGATATGCCAACTTGCGCCTCTGACAGGCCTTCATGCACACCAATCCGCATCACCAGTACAGCCTCAGTCGCTGTAATACCAGAGCCCTCCTTTCCCGGGGTCGCAGGGAAGTGAGCTGGTATTCTGCCTCCTACGATGTACCCCGCTGGAGTCCTGTACAGGCCCACACCTTCCTTGATAACCCTTCTCGTAGACACGAACTCGTCTAGGTAATCCCCTCCTACCAAGATGCCTACATCACTAACATTGTCTGTAGCAATGTCTGGTTCTGCTAGCTTCACACCCAACTCCCTCAAACGTTTGACTGCTGCAGCCAGTCCCCTAGTGGTAATGATATTGGGCAGCCTCTTCACCATCAAGGCTGAAATTTCCCGTCGATGCCCGGCTAACCTGACCGTCACATTGACTACTGGATAAGACCTGCGTGGGACTTCCCCACCAAACCCTTCCACCTTCATGTCAACTTTACCAACTGTCTCCAGCTTCAACCTAGTGGCTAGACTCTCCGCTATGAAGGATCTCTGTGCCCCACTGTCGAAGAACAAACGGGTTGTTTCAGACTTCTTCCCGTTCGCGACCACCGCCATTATGGTGGGCAAGGCCACCGAGCCTTGAAATTGCTCACCAGAACAAATTCTCGGTGCCGTACTCACCACACTCATCGTTACTTCTGACTTGTTCTTGCTCTCCGCCCTTTCTTGCGGTTTGCTCTCCTTAACTTGTGCTAATCCGGCATCATTAGGACACAGTGCACTGTGGTGCTTTCCCTTCCGGCAGCCCCGACACTCCCTGAGCATGGTGTTACAGTCCCTGGCAAAATGTTCTCCACAACACTTGAAACAAAGTCTCAACTCTCTTAGCCGTTGAACCCTTTGGTTATAGGTGGTGAAGCTTGAACACCCTGAACTAGCGTGTTCTTCATCACAAAACACGCACCGTCTCATACTGGCCGCTTTAGTGGCTTCTCCCTTGGCCCTGTGGGTGGAGGGTTCGCCCTGGGCATAATACGTGCCTACTTTAGTGGGAGGTGGTTTAGGTCTATCTCTCGAATGTCTGGGGAAGTCGACCGACTTCTCCTTGGTAGGTAATTTCTCCCCCTGACCTATGCTCAGGTGAGATACGAGATCCCCTAACCCTTCAACAATTTGGTTTATCGTGAACCTATTCGTCCGATGTTTTAAGTGTAACTCATGCACTGTCGTGCTAGCCAGTTTCCTCTGAATCACCTGGCTAAGGATCCATTTTGAATCATTCTCATCATGCAAATCTCTGAAACTATTGGACAAGCTCATAACCTCAATACGGAACTTCTCTAGACTTTGACGGTCATGTCGGCAAGCCTCTAGATCCAACAACCGATAAAGTATAGCTACCTTTATCTCCTCAGTGTTGCCAAACATGTCTTCTAATTGGTCTTTGGCATGTTGGTAATTAGTGTCAGTAATCGGGTAGTGCCGGACCAGGTCTAAGGCTTTACCCTTGAGCTGCGACCGCAAATACTGCAACTTGACGGCATCTGACAAATCATTCCTGTCATCTATCTGGGCTCTAAACTGATCCCAGAAAGCAATGTACTCTGTTAAGGTTCCGTCAAACGTTGGTAAATTCAACTGGGGCAATCTGGGCAACACATTAACAGGCGTGCTGTTGTTCGTGTTCTTTGAAACATTTGCTGCCCCTGCTGTACCGGCCTTCAAAGTCTTTATTAACTGCCTGCAGAGTCTCATCTCTGCTTTACACTCTGCCCTTCGTTCGTCATAGTCTGTCCGTGCTACTTCGACCGTATATTCAGACTCACCTGTAGTATAGGCCTCTGTCTCATAAAGGATAAATGATCTCTCAAAGGCCTCCAGTCTTTGCTCCAAAGGTTTCAGGCAACTCTCTAGTTCCTCCCAGTCTACGTCCTGATCTTGCCTGGCCATACGACACTCCTCACATGCTTTGCTCAGGCGCCCCTTATAGGCTCCCATAGACCGCTTTAATTGACTTAGAGCTGGGACAGCTGGTACTGCATCTTCACCTACCATAGTTGCGGTTTAGTTAAGATCACGGTGCTAATTTGTATTTCAATTAGCCCACCCCACAGCACAAACGGTATTAGGTGAGAATGAACGAGTCTCAAGGCTTCTCAACAAGCTTAACAATTCCCTTTATTATATTGACTCTACTCTGAATCAAAAATGTACACTGTTAGCTCTCAAATCCCAATCAAAAATGTGTATCGATGTGAAAGCTTAATCTAGCACTCAACTGTACAATGCCAGCAAATAATTACAGGACTTAACCTAGTCTCAGGTATAATTCACAAATCCCACATTAACATGAATCAAAGATGATGAAAATCACAATAAAAGTGCAGTATACAAATTAAAATCACTTGGTTAACACAAGTAAATTCAACAATTCAACTTGTGAAACAGTAAATAAATAATGTATGTAAACAGCTTGGCCTAACTGTGCCCAGCTTACTCTGTTTAGCGTGGATGGTTGGATAAGGTAAATCCTAACCTAGCTAGTGTGCTATAACTTAAACCTGGCTTTATAACTCCCTGAAAATAATAACTAGGTTAAATCTGTCCTAGCTACTATAACCTTTTGTAAATATTGCACAAGCCTAGCCTAACTGTGGCTACCTTGCAAATCCACTGTAAGTAATTAACACACAAGTCTCCTACTCTGGATTACTTGTAATCACTGTAAATAATTAAATTCACAAGCTTCTCTAGCCTACCTGGCCTGCCTGTAAATTACTGCAAATAACAACTTCTGTGTATAGTCAGCTTGGCCTAGCCTCTGAGTAACTTTGACCTAGGTGTGCTAACTTAACCTAACTTTTTTAAACTGGTTCCTAACTGTGGCCTAGCTATGATAGCTTAACCTAACTCTGTAAAACTGGTTCCTAACTGTGGCCTAGCTATGATAGCTTAACCTAGCTATTCCACATCCGGTTTTCGAAGGACCACTTTTGTGAAAATTTGTGTGGACTGCCTCCAAGTGAGTCGCCTACCCTGGCAAACTCTGTTGACACCGAGCTCTGAGGTGGGTACCTCAGCCTCACAAGTGGCTTATAGGACAGATTTTCACAAATGATTGGTATTGCAATAAACCTCGCCTGCATGCACGTATAAAGGACTAACTTACTTGGTGTTGCAGCATATATCCTGATCTTCAACTTCCTAAGCCTAGCTTTAGCCCCCTTGGACTTCCCCTTGGGAACCACATGCAACCGGGAGCATTAATTCCTGCAATATTCAATCGTTATTAGTGTCCTGCCTGCACCTCAGAAATTCCTATATCCAAGAGGGTATGTATCCCCTAGTATAACTATGCAGACTCAGACGCTAGCTTCAGACGACCCTGAGACGCTGGTACTTACTGGGCATACTCTCTCTGTAGCACGCCGAGCCCTCAGTTAACTCAACCCACAATCTCCTAAGTCACTGGCCAGATCCTACGGAAAAAGGTGGATATCTCGTCTTACTGTATGGGCTGATGGAGGAGATCATCTACGGTACATCGAGGTGTCTCTACCAGATTTCCCCAGGTCTCAGATGTGAAGACACGTGGGGGCGCCGCCTGATGTTCACGGCACGTCTTGTCCAGTCGAAGTCTATCGTAAGAAGGACGCTATTCTGTCTTTGTGACCTGCGCCCCGCCATTCAAGCTAGGGCTGCCAGTTCTCCCTAGCTAACTTATCCTAATGTTTGCCTACATTATCGGCCTATTACTACCTATGTTAAGGTCTTAGGTCTACTCTATCATTATCTACAGATGCCTTAGTAAACCTAATATGAGTGTACTACCAGTAAACCTACCTCCTACTTCCCTGAAGAGTAAATCTATAAATTAAATAAGCTTACCAACCGCCAACCAGAGAATGCCGTGTTTGGGAGGGTTTAAGGGCCGCTCGGCTCAGACGACCAGACACTCGTGCTGGATCTGAGCTGTGGAACTATTTGGACCAAATAAATTTCCACAGTTTGTGTGCAGCCAACAGTAACAGCCTGGTTGATCAGGCTCTGATCCACCAGGAGGCCTGGTCACAGACCGGGCTGCGGGGGCATTGACCTCCGGATCTCTCTCTAGGTAAACTCCAAGTAAACTCCAGACACTGGCCAGAATCCTAAGAAAAAGTGGAGGTCTTGTCTTACTGTATGTGCCTGACGGAGAAGGTCATCTACGGTACATCGAGGTGCCTCCACCAGATTTCCCCAGGTCTCATATGTGAAGACACGTCCCCGCGCCCTCTGCTGATCATGGCACATGTTGTTCAGTTGGTGTCTGGTCTTAGAAGGAAGTTCTGGCATCTTCGAGACCCGCGCCTCGTCATTCAAACTTGGGCTGCCAGTTCTCCCTAGCTAACGTAACCTAGTGTTTGCCTACATTCGGCCTATTACTACCTATGTTAAGGTCTTAGGTCTACATTATTATTATCTACAGTTACCTCAATAATCCTGATATTAGTGTACTAACAGTATAAACTACCTACTTCTTCCCTGAAGGGTAGATCTATCAATTAAGAAGTACCTTCCAACCACCTTCGCCAACCCGGGTGAGTGTGTTTGTGTTTTGGGTGGGTGTAAGTGCCCTCGAACGGTGTGTTTTTCCCCGTTGGGACTTCTCGGACCAAATAAGTTCCAACACATAGCTTTAAGCATAAGTATGATAAAGCTCACGGTTCAGGGGGAGTGACCTAGTAGCAATCAGTGAAGAGGCGGGGCCAGGAGCTCGGACTCGACCCCTGCAACCTCAACTAGTTGAGTACAACTAGGTGAGTACATGTCAGAGATACTACCAGAGAGAGAGGTAAGGATGATCCAGCAAGACTGGACCCAGTATTCATCTTGAATAGTTCGGACATCGAGGATATCACATATGAAAGGCCCCTTGGAGCTAGTGATCATGTGGTTCTGTGCTTTGAATACATAGTTGAGCTACAAGTGGAGAGGGTAGCAGGAATAGGATGGGAGAAGGCAAACCACAAAAGGCATGAGGAATTTCCTGCAAGACGTTCAGTGGGAAAGAGAATTGGCAGAAAACCAGTAAAATATATGATGGACTAGGCGACAACAAAATGCAAGGAGGCAGAGGAGAGGTTTGTTCTCAAGAGAAACAGAAACAATGGGAAGACCAAAACGAGTTCTTGGTTCACCCAAAAGTGTAGGGAGGCAAAAACTAAGTGCACTAGAGAATGAAAAAATGCAGAAGACGAAGGACCCACGAAAATAAGGAGATTAGCCGAAGAGCTAGAAACGAATATACATAGATAAGAAGGGAGGCTCAGCGACAATACAAAAATGACATAGCATCAAGAGTCAAGTCTGACCAGGTAATCAGACTGAGGAAGGAAAGTGAGGAGCTCACAAGAAACGACCAAGAGTATGTAAGGAGCTCAACATGAGATTTAAAGAAGTATTTACAGTGGAGACAGAAAGGACTCCAGGGAATCAGAATAGGGAGGTATACCAACAAGGGATACACCAACAAATGCTGGATGAAATACACACAACCAAGGAGGAGGTGAAGAAGCTGCTATGTGAACTTGATACCTCAAAGGTGGTGGGACCAGACATCTCTCCATGGGTCCTTAGAGAGGGAGCAGAGATGCTATGTGTGTCATTAACAAAAACTTTCAATGCATCCATTGAAATCGGGCAACTACCTGAGGCATGGAAGATAGCAAATGTAGTTCCAGTTTTTTGAGAAAGGAGACAGACACGAGGCATTAAACTACAGACCTGTGTCACTGACGTGTATAGTATGCAAAGTCATGGAGAAGATCATCAGAAGGAGAGTGGTAGAGCATCTAGAAAGACAAGGGGTCACAATTGGAAGCTGAAGACTCAGATGAGTCAAAGAGATATTAAGAAGTATTTCTTTAGTCATAGAGTTGCCAGGAAGTGGAATAGCCTGGCAAGTGAAGTAGTGGAGGCAGGAACCACACATAGTTTTAAGAAGAGGTTTCATAAAGGTCATGGAGCAGGGAGAGGACCTAGTGAAGGGCAGGGCCAGGAGCTATGACTCGACCCTTGCAACCAAAAATAGGTGAGTACACACCATGTTAGGGATACAGCCAGAGAGAGGAGAGGATGAACCTTGAGCACTTCCAATAAATGGGATATTACATATGAAAAGCTCCATGGTACTAAACGATCACGCTGTCCTGAGTTTTGAATACCTTGTGGAAGCAACAGTGGAAAGTGAAGCAGCACAGGAAGAATGTGTGAAGCCATATTTCAAAGGAGGGGATTACACAGGCATGAGACACTTCCTGTATGATGCGCAGTGGTAAAGACAGTGAAAGAGATAATGGAGTATGTGACCAGAAAATCCAAGGAGGCGGAGAAGTATGTACTCAGGAACAGTAGAAAAAATGGGAAGACCAAAGTGAGCCTATGGTTTACCTAGAGGTGTAGAGAGGCCAAAGTCAAATGTGCTAGAGCATGGAAAAATTATGAAGGCAAAAAACTCAGGAAAGCAATGAATTGGGCCAGAGAGCCAGGCGTATGCAGGGATAAGGGAAGCTCAACAGTAGCTTGATAATGGCATAGCAATGAAGGCCAAATCTAACCTAAAGTTGCTATATAATCACATCAGAAGGAAGAAAACTGTCAAGGACCAGGTAATCAGGCTTAAGAAGGAAGGCAGGGAGCTCACAAGGAATGGCCAGGAAGTCTGTGAAGAGCTCAGTATGAGATTTTGGGAGGTATTCTCGTAGGAGACAGGAAGGCTATCAGTGATCTATAAAGGTATAATGCACCAGCAAGCATTGGACACAATACTCACAACCAGGGAAAAAGTGAAGAAGCTGCTGTGTGAGCTAGATACCTCGAAGGTGGTGGGACCAGACAATATGTATCTCTCCATGGATCCTGAGAAAAGGAGAAGGGGCACTGTGTGTGCTGCTACAAACAATCTTCAACAAGTCTGTTGACACAGGGAAATTACTAGAGGTGTGAAAATCAGCAAATGTAGTCCCAATTTTTAATAAAAGGAGGCAGGCAGGCAGCGTTAAATTACAGACCAGTGCCACTGACATGCATAGTATGTAAAGTTATGGAGGAGATTATCAGAAGAGTGGTGGCCCAATTGGAAACACGGTTGACTGCATGCTGGAGAGAAACTGCAATGAGGTGACAGTCAGTGCCTGCACAAGCTATAGTGAAGTCATCAGCCTAGAGCGATGACCAAATATTGGATGGAAGAATAGAGGCCAGATCATTAATAGCCAGGAGAAAAAGTGTGGTGTTCAGGACACACCCCTGGGGACACCTTCAGCTTGGACAAAGTCTGCGGAAAGCATATTATTAACCTGAACACGGAAATGTCTTTCAGTTATGAAGTTCTTAAGGAAAAATGGTAGATTGCCTCGGAGGCCTAAGGAGTGGGCCTGGGACAAGATATTATACCTCCAAGTTGTGTCATATGCCTTCTCAAGGTCAACAAAGATGGCGATAACTGAATGGTTATTGGCAAAGGCATTACGGACATACGTATCTAAGCATAGTAAGGAGTCAATGGTAGAACGGCCCTTGCAAAAGCCATATTGATTAGTGGAGAGACTGTTATGTGTCTCTAAATACCATATCAAACGTCTATTTACCAGACATTCCATCACCTTGCAAACTGCACTAGTACAAGCAATGGGATGGTAGTGGGAGGCATCATGTCCTGTAGTACCCGGTTTGCGGAAAAGGACAATAATGGCAGAGTTCCACAGCTGGGGAAGAACTCCTTGTGACCAATAAGATTTAAAGAGTCGTAAGGGGACTGCAAGGGCTGACTGGTGTAAATGCTGTAGTACAGAGAACCTTCACGGCACGCATAACGGAGATAAAACACCTCAATTACTGGGAGCGCTTGAAGTTCCTGAACCTGTACTCCCTGGAATGCAGGCAGAAGAGATACATGATTATATACACCTGGAAAATCCTAGAGGGACTAATACCAAACTTGCACACAAAAATCACTCACTATGAAAGCAAAAGACTCGGCAGACGATGCAACATCCCCCAATGAAAAGCAGGGGTGTCACTAGCACGTTAAGAGACAACACAGTAAGTGTCAGGGGCCCAAGACTGTTCAACTACCTCCCAGCATACATAAGGGGGATTACCAAAAGACCCCTGGCTGTCTTCAAGCAGGCACTGGACAAGCACCTAAAGTCGGTACCTGACCAGCCGGGCTGTGGCTCGTATGTTGGATTGCATGCAGCCAGCAGTAACAGCCTGGTTGACCAGGCCCTGATCCACAATGAGGCCTGATCACAGATTGGGCCACGGGGGCGTTGACCCCCGGAACTCTCTCCAAGTAAACTCCATGCATACAAATATCAATGCCGTCAGGCCCAGCAGCCGATGACCGGCAAGCTGAGAGTGTTGCCTCCAGTTCCAGGAGTGTACAAGGCACATTATAAGATTCTTCTCTGATAGAAGAAAAGTGTAAGGGCTCTAACTCTCTGGCAGACTTTGACGAATGAAATGAGGGGAAAAGATGAAGCCCCTGAGAGATACGGACAAGATGATTACCAATTTTGGTGGGAACATCAAGAGGGTTTGTGATATCAACACCGGAAACCCAAAGAACAGGAGCCAGGTCGAGAGAGTATTTACCACTCAGTTTCTGTACTTTTTTCCAGACTGCACTCATAGAGGAAGCAGAAGTGACGATAGAAACGTAATCCCGCCAGCGTGTTTAGCGTCATGGATGACACAGCAAGCGACTGCTCTCTTCTGCTTAAAATCAAAGAGTCTCTCTGTAGTTCTATTGTACCGGTACCTGCCCCACACAGCACGTTTCAAACATATTACCTGAGCACATGCAGGAGACCACCAAGGCATGCACTTCTGAGAATGCCTGCCCGAGGTTTGGGGTATAGTATGTGAAGCTGCAGTTAAAACTGAGGTCGAGAAGAGGTGTAAAAGCTCATCAATAGTGGACAAAGAAGGAACCTCACTAAAAGCAGTTAGAAGCGAGTAAAGATCCCAATTTGCTCAGTCAAATTCCCAGCGTGGACTACGAGGAGGTGGTGAATACAAAGTTGAAGTAAGGATGATTGGAAAATGATCGCTGTCATGTAAGTCCAGGAGGACAGACCAAGTGAAGTCTAGTACAGTTGAGGAAGAGCAAACCGAGAGATCAATGCAAGAGAGAGAATGAGTATGAGGATCAAAATGGGTGGGAGTACCCGTATTTAAAACATGGAGGGGGAGAGAAGTGAGAAGAGCCTCCAACTGAATGCTGCAGGAGTCAGTTAGGACCCCCCCCAAAAAAAGGAAATGGTGGGCATTCAGATCACCTAGTAACAGAAGTGGTGGCAGTAAGGAAGAAATCAGAAATGCAACATCTGGGATAGATAAAGCCCAAGAAGGAGAAAGATACAAAGAACAGACTGTATACCACTTATTAAAGTGGATACAGGCTGCAGTGTAATGCAGTGAAGTATGAACAAAGAGCTGATGGTATGGAATACTGGTGTGTATAAGAAGTGCACTTTCATTAAAGGTTCCATCAGGAAAAGGATCTGATGAATATAATAAACCATAGCCCGAGATGGGAGAGATAACAGCAGTGTAATATGAGTTCTTGTAAACAAACACAAACAGGGGAAAACTGGGAGAGCAACACCTGGAGCTCACCCCAGTTATCCCTGAGGCCACAGATATTCCACTGTAAATAAGCCATGATTTGTGAAGAGAAAGATATAAAAAATCTGAAGGTAGAGGTATCTACAGACTAGTAGGGTTTGAAAAGTCTATATGTGGAGGTAGCGGAAAACTTTTAAGCAGCGAAGGATTGGTACATTGCGAAGAAAGGAGTTGTGCAGATGGAGGAGAGTGAAGAGGAGGAACAGGAGGGGAATTGGTGTCCATCAATGGTCTAGTCTCCTCAATATATTCTAAGATAGCTTCTAGTGTTTCAGAGGACAAGGACATTGTATGTGGTACAATACTGGAGATGGAGGGAGGAAGGTGAACAAAGATCGGAGGGGACGATGGACTTTACCTAAGTAGGGGGGGATGAGCGGGTAGAGAGAATTAGAGAAGCTTGGGAAGGGACAGAAGAGGAAGTGGCCTGGGAGGGGGCAAAAGAGGAAGAAACCTGAGAGCAGACAGGGAAAGAAGGTACTGCATGAAGAGGAGGATGAACCTCCACACTCGTAACAGAACCAATTAGAGGTGAAGAACCGGGTACAGAGACTGGGAAGGAAAAATGTGCAGGTTGCAGAAGGGAAGGAGAGGTGAAAGAAGATTTGAACAATGGAGATGTTTTGGACTTCGGAGAAGGAGAGGGGCGATGGGGAGTAGGTGTTGTACGAGGTCTTGTAGATACAGAAACTTGTGAATGAGAAGAGGAAGAGGTGAGAACAGAATGAGGTGCCGAGGTAGGGACCTCCGAGTCCAGGACAGCACAAGAATTAGAGGCAGGGGTAACTGAGGAAGGGGTGACCAAAGAGGAGGCTGCAGAAGTTGGAACCCCAGAGGAGGGGAAACATTTAGTAACTCGAGAATAAGAAATACGGGGAAGTTTCCCTTGGAGGCGAAGATGAGAGACTGCCATAGCATATGGGAGGCCTTCTGCCTCTTTGAGACAATGGATTTTACGCTCATTTAAGTGAACTTGGCAACGGCAAGAGTAAGATGGATGAGCCTCATGACAATTAAGGGAAGAGAGAGGTAGACTACAAGACGTACATATTGGAATGGCCATTGGCACCACAGACTGGCCATTCATCCATGGACCTACGATATTTTGATGGATGACCAAAATGCCAGCAATTTCTACACTGTTGCAGTGTAGGGATCACCTTCGAACTTGTGAACAGTGTCCTGCAATATATACAGAGGACGGAAGCTCATGGCAGTCAAAAGTTAAGCAAGCTACATTACAAGGGTATTGTCTCTGCCTGCGGACAGAGAAGACATGTCTACTTTGTGGACTGGTAGGTCTTGGAGTTCTAACTGTTCCAGAATGTCATTGGCACATGTCTGGAAATTCTGTTGGACGATGGTATGGGGCAGCATGACAGTGCCACTACAAGAATTTAGGGAATGATGTTTTTTAATAGTTACAGGAATAGTATCGATATGGAGACAAAGATCGTGAGCTTGGGTAGCATTCTGGACAGTGATGATGCGTGTACTGCTCTTGAGATATATCTCTACCAACATGGTGTAGGAGCACCTTGCTAATTATTATTATTATAATCAAGGGGGAAGCGCTAAACCCGGAGGATTATACAGAGCACCTTGCTAATACTATGGTCAGAAAGGTAGGCAGTAGAGGAAGTTGGTCATAGAGTAAAAAACTTAGTCCATTGTGTATTTTGAAACGGCATGGAAAGGGAGTGTGTGACGTGCCGAGTAGAATGAGAAGGAAGCGAAGAAGTATCATCAGGTAATGGTCTTGGGCGTTTAGGTGTGTGGGACTGGAGTTGGTCTGACATGGGGTGGGCAGGCAATTCAAAAATTGCTGCACTGCAGAGAAGAGAATGTTATGTTAATCAAGGGGAAGCGCTAAACCCGGAGGATTCAGAGAAGAGAAGCTGGAAACTTAGCCAAAGAAGAGCAGAGGGCAGAGGTATCAAAGTAGTCAGTCGGAACCCCAGTACCTGAATTATTATTATTATAATCAAGGGGGAAGCGCTAAACCCGGAGGATTATACAGCGCCTGGGGGGGATGTGGAAGGCATTCAGGCTTAATTCAGGGAACTGGAGCACAGATCCAATTCCCTAAATCAAGAGCCCCTCACCAACATCAAGGAACCTTCCTTGAGGGGCCCAGTACCTGAAGTGGGTGACGAAACGGCACCAGCAAGAGGTACAGGGGCATTAGAAATGTCTGAAGAGGGGTTAAATAATGAGGCAGGGTCAGAATAGGATGTGGTATCAGGAAGGGGCCCAGGAGGAGCAAGTTCATTGATTCCAGACTCCATGGTTAGGTCTCTTCTTTCTTGTTGTTTTTTAGAAAAAAAGAAAAAAGAAAAAATGAGGGAATGTGGAGGAATAGCTCCTAGGAAGCAAAAAAAGGACCATAAATCCACCTCCGCACCCAAAAGGACCTCAGCACTGCAAGTAGTGCAGATGCAGTATGGAACCCGTGCCATACCCTACCCTTCATGCCAGTAAACCAGCAATCTGGGATAGCAACCTCACATCTACTGAGCCACCTCGGTGGACAAAAGAGAGGGCGACCGGACGCCTGCCATGAAGCATACCTCCTTCAGTCACATCCCCTGGAATCCAACAGGCAGCCTCCAGAGATACACCTGTCATGCAAAAGACACCCAAAGTCACCCCCGGGGAGACTGGAGAGGGATTGGGACATCCCTTCCTAACTCTACCTTTGTTGTCCTCTCCACCCTTTCTTATCCTTTGATCCTGCTCTGCAGAGCTGTATGACCCTAGTGGTTTTAGTACTTCTTTTTTATTATAATAATAATCTTCACTTTCTCCAGTTTCTTAATATGCTTTTTCAGGTGGTTCCATACTGGTGTTGCATACTCAATAATATGTTTAACATGTTGTATAAAGGGTCCAGAATAACTCTGTTGATATTTCCAAAAGCTGCCCTTAGATTTGCCAGACAAGCATTGGCTGCAGAGATTATTATTGCCTCTGTCAATATACTGGCAATATGCTCACCATGTCTTTGGGTGAAGTCTGCAGCCTGTTTCCTAGTCTATACCCCATTTCCAGTCTTCTTGTTCCTTCCCAAATATTCATGACTGTGCATTTGCTGGGGCAGAATTCAAGCAACCACTTATTCTGCATGTGAATGTATAAGCATGTTAGGGCACTGAAGATATAAATGAAGTTAACAAACTATTCAGAGAAGGGTACATCAGCATTACGGTTAGGAGGAAGTGCTATACAGTGCCTGGGGGTCAATCAGGTTTGATCCAAAGGTCAAGAGCCCCTTACCAGCATCAAGGAACTTTCTTTGAGGGGAATGAGGGACGCAGTCAATCTAAAAGTGGGCAATTGATCTATATATTACACACGGTGTGAAATGGCAATTCTCACAGTGGCACTAAAAATTTGAATTGTTACATTTAAAACAAGGTATTGAACCTGTGGGGGTCATTCAACCCTGAATAATCTCATGCTCTCATCTATTAATACTGAAGAGTTTAGGTACCAACCACTGACACACTTAACTTCCTAGGTACTGTAGCCATTTTTATATCTTGTGAATTAAGCACTCTACCCTGTCTGTACAGTTTTCTTGATTTCCAAAACTGATAACAAGGTAACTTTTTTTTAGCACATTACTTTGTTTCTTTTATAGCAATTATTAAAGGATACATACAGGTTACTTTTACTGTATTTGAAATACATAAAAGTAATACTTTATTAGGATTGTGCTAGTATCACTCACATAAGATTTTTTGTAACCTAATTATGGAAATAAAGTCCACACTCACAAAAATAATTTTATTTATCATAACATAGTCCATACAAAACATATTAATTCAGATATACAATCTTTTATAATTATTACTTAATATTTATATTTTTAGTATAAAAATCAACAAACATGAAACTACATCGAATCAAAACTAGATAAACAATGTCTAACAGAAATTAAATGTCTTATAAAAATGCTCATTCATAGACCTTACTCAACAATTACCCTTGATTTAGTGACTATAATAATGTTACAGTTGAACAGTGAAACTTTACACTGACTGTGGCCTGAATCTTTCTGATCTTATGATCTACTCAACTAAGAAAATTGAAGCGAAAATAACAAGACAAAAAATTGAATTATAAATACAAAAAAGACTGGCACTCATCAATCCTGTTGTCCTTTCACTTCTTGTAAAATGCCTATGGAAAAAGGGGAGTGAAGGGGGGATATGCTGTATACATATATGATGTGTTTGATCTATTTACCATGATCAACCAAACATGATGCAATCATACTCAGTTGAACATGATGCAGCTGCATGAGTTAGGTGTTTGACTGTATTTGTTCTTTCAGGGTCTATAAACTCCTTTATCACACCATGGTATAAAATTTGAGCTAGACGTCAATATCACATTTGCTCATGAATCACCATTAATAATTACATACTTTTACTGCCAAAAATAATTATGCTAAAAGACAATAATTATATAGCACTGCATATGTGTACACATACAGTATATTAAGAATTTTACTAATAATTCCAACTGATTTAGGTATACTCTGAGATACGTGTATATAAAACTCCTTTTTTGTAAAATCTTGTAATGGGTCTTATATTCTGTTGTACTCATGCAAAATTTCAAGTAACAGATTATTAACACATTTTAATTAACAAGATGCATTTTGTCTTCTAGGGAGTTAACTTATTTCAAGCAAATTCTAACAAACTATAATAATACTATGCTATGCAGAACAACCACCGTGAAAGAATAGCAAAATTCCAAGCACTTTCGTGACTTCTCACATTATCAAGGAACTATTACTAATGATAATATGAGAAGTCACAAACGCGTTTGGAATTTCGCTATTCTTTCACAGTGGTTGTTCTGCATATTGTGATATCACCTGTTTACTGTGATTTTATTGCAATACTATGCTATATGTTTCAAATCCTGATTACTAAATCTGAAATTCTCCAAAATATAGAAAATTAATTTTGAACTCGAAATAACTGAAATAAAGAATTTTCCAGAGTAATTTATTTTTTATTTAAATTCAGGCACTCTCTAATCAGGGTTATTATTAGTTAAAGGGAATGGTTTTTAATTTTACTAATTCACAGTTACTAAAAAATTCTACTTTTATCCAGAAAATTCTATTCAGACGTTGTCAAATTACAGATAATGCTTTCGTAATTGTTTATGTTGGAATAATATATGAAATTCCATTTTTTTAACTGGAACTAAAATTCAAACATGAATTTTGAAAATCTTTTTATGTTTAAAAAAGAATGATATTTATACTCTATTAAGAATTTTCTATAATTTGTACACCATTGTGCATGCATTACTCTGAGTAAGATACATTACTGTATGTACTTGTATATAATAACTGCACATTTATGTAACCTGTCTTGAAATGTATAAGCACCACATTAATACTAATGAAATTAATGCAGATTTAGAAAAAAAAAAAAGGCCTATTTACCGTACTTTCAGTTTTCAAAGATAAAAGTTCTCCTGGTCTACTTGTAGTTTACAGCTTTGAACTATCCTAAATCTTTAGTGACAAATAACACCTCTGTGGCTTTTAGATTTTCACTTCAATTATTTAAAATAATACAGAAATGACAGTACTGTAGAGAATAAATTTCTCCTTATATTTTTATACAGAACTATGATATTCTGAATGATGATTGCATAACTCATAAAGGATTTCATTGTGATGGAAAACTTTCATATTCTATAAATAATACTGAGGATGATTCAAGCACACTCTTGCTTATTATTAAAGTATAAAATTTGTTAACACAAAAATGATCCATAACACAGGTCAAGGCTTTGAGCCAATTACAAACATCATAATTTTTTTTTATTTTTTTATTATCACACTGGCCGATTCCCACCAAGGCAGGGTGGCCCGAAAAAGAAAAACTTTCACCATCATTCACTCCATCACTGTCTTGCCAGAAGGGTGCTTTACACTACAGTTTTTAAACTGCAACATTAACACCCCTCCTTCAGAGTGCAGGCAGGGGTGTTAATGTTGCAGTTTAAAAAACTGTAGTGTAAAGCACCCTTCTGGCAAGACAGTGATGGAGTGAATGATGGTGAAAGGTTTTCTTTTTCGGGCCACCCTGCCTTGGTGGGAATCGGCCAGTGTGATAATAAAAAAATAAAAAAAATTTGTTCTATATTTATATTATTTTAATCTCATTAATACAGTCATTGTTAACCCTTTTAGGGTCCAAGGCCCAAATCTGGAGTCACGCACCAGTGTCCAAGAATTTTCAAAAAAAAAATTTGTTATTTTTTCTTATGAAATCGTAGAGAATCTTTTTGTGAAGGTAATAAAACAAAAAGTACGAAATTTGGTGGAAAATTGACGAATTTATGCTCTCGCGAATTTTGATGTGTCAGCGATATTTACGAATCGGCGATTTTGCTGACTTTGACTCCCATTTTAGGCCAATTACATTATTCCAATCAACCAAATTCTTAGCTATTTCACTAGTATTACTTCTATTCTATCGATTGAGCACAAGAAATCGCCAAGTCAACTGTTTCAACTACAAAATAAAGTGATCGGAAATTGTTAATTTGGCCAATTTAACACAAAGTTCAAAATATTCCAATTTCAAAATAGGGTCCAGAATAAACAATGTAGGCATTCCTGGCACTAAACTAACATTTCCTCTGTTCATTAGTTATGTTTTGAGGCTTTACAAATAAATTCCATTTTTATTTTTTATTCACATAATGAATTTTTATTCACACCAAAAAATAGAAGATTTACTGTTATGCAATACTGTAATAATTGTATAAATATCATCACCATATTTGTGAATGTATATTAGACCCACCAGCTGACGTGTATTAGACGTGTGAGGTCGTTTGTTTACTCTTGAATATCGGCAAAAATTTAACATTTCCGCTACTTTGAGCTCAGTTTCAAGCCATTTCCAGTGCTAAAACCAATCAAAATCATCTCTATTTCTGTAATATGTCTTCCATTCTATCAAATGAGACCAAGAAATCGAAAATACAACTATAAAAAACATACGAAAAAACACTGCAAAGTTGCTGTTTTAATCGAAAAATCATGATTTCAGTTTTTTCTCTCATTATACACAGTGTGCTGCAGGATCTGTTTTATGTGGTGCACACATACCACATAGATGTATTCTCTCATATCTAGGCCCAAATGTACCACTCACAGTTTATCAGAGTGAGCTCATGGCGTAGATCTACGGTTTGGACACTCACCGTAAAGCCGTAGATCTACGGGACGGACCCTGAAAGGGTTAAATACTGTGTTCACTAAAAATGTTATCTCTAAAATTTTCAGATCACTAAATTATTCTTATAGTTAAAACAAACAGACAATGAATATTTTCAATACAAAACAGGCTTATAAAATAAATAACTTCTCAATGATTGCTCAATGAAGCGACATTCTATTATTCAAATCAGCCCTTAATCAATTACTTTGTCAGTTTAGATATGAAACAATTAAAAAAGCATTTCAAATCAGTGAAAAAAAAAAACAGATTGCCTGACACGGAGGAAAAAGTGTTGGTTAAGTGTGAACAAATGTGCCACACTCAACTGTCATCTATATTCCATTATGATGGTCAAGCATAAATATTAATTACTATCATACAATTTATGTTAATAAAAATAATTATCATATTGATTAAACCAGCACATTATATACTACAATAATCAAGTGAGAAAAAATGTATACAGTATTTATTAGTATTAGAATTGAATTATATGCCATAAAACAATACTATTAATGTGCAATCATCATTTATTAAAGGTTTCTACCTTTCATAAATGTCTAAGAGCAGAATAGATGGCTCTAGACCTGATAAGAGAGAGGCAATTATATAAATCATTGAACAAAAGACGGATATCTTAAAGAAGAGAAAGCATAGCTATTGTGTGGCAAGCTAGTTGTGAGTGTGTATGATAATTATCAGAGCACAATTACTGACATACAGCAAAAAGATAAGAATACAGAGCATATTTTTCTTTGGCAGCTCAGGATATTGTAGCTTCAAGTAAATGCATAAGGAAGACACTGATAGCAATCAAATACCAAAACATGGAATATACTACGCATTGGTAGTTCACTCAACAGTGTACTGCTGTTGTGGGAAAAGTAATGACAATCTGAAAGCTGCAGTTGAGAAATTAGCTTTTATATTAATCATAAATGATTCTGAAGGGGAACAATGGCTAACATAAAAAATGAAATAATCTGCTATGTTGTCTAAATATAAACAGCCTTGTAAAATATTGTATTGTACCTAATGAAGCACTAAGCCCATGTGGGTCATTCACACACAGAGTGGTTGAAGCTCGCTTCTCTGTCCGCTAATTGAGGCCTGATCTTTGACCAGCAAAGGACACTGAGATATGTTCTGCAAGTGTGGAGGAAATTCTGGGTGACAATAACAGTGTTTATAAGCAAAAACAAATGATATACACAAACTATAAAGATCATGTCAATAAGTATATACAAATGACTTGTACAACTAATGATTATGAGCTGGATGCATGTTATCTGGAGTTAAGGCTGGTCAATGACATTATTAAATGAAAACATCAGTAAAAATAGAGAACAAGTTATTCTGCCTATCTACATGAAAATTTTGTTGATTTTTATCCAATAAAGTGTAATGCACAGTAGGTTATATTTCATATAGTATAAGTAAATAAAATTTATACCTAGGCTGTTATGCACAGACATCTTTTTACTTTCATAAAAAGTTTATAACTGTGCAAATATGAACTATACTATACTGTACTATATTGTGTAAAAACACTTCAACAATAGATTTCATTACCTGGGTTACTGCCACAATATGTTTTGCCATATCAATGAAAGTCAGTGAAGACAACATTTTTTTTTATCTCAGTAGTTTTACCTCATTTTTGATGTATAAACTTTTGGTGTAGTTGTAATTCTTTATTTTTTCTTTACAGACAATAATCTTTGGTAATGTGCATGGTTATTTGGTGGGATTTGTATTTTTGGGGTAAAAACTGGCTAATAAATTTTAAGTTAAAAAACGGAAACAGTGACCCATAATACCCAATTGTTTATTATGCAGTGTACAGTACTTATGCCCTCAGTTGTTTCTTATCAAATGCACTGATTTTTGGAATAGTTTATAGTTATTTGATGGAATGTAGTGAATTTATGTTTTTGAGTGCAAATCTGTCAAGAAATGTGGAACCTAATTTTCTGAGCTAGTAATATGGAATTATTTTTTTTATAATACTTTATAATCAAATTGGATGGCCTATATCAAAATGTTGAACTCAAAATAATGTTCTAGGGAACTAGCCCCCCCAAAAAAAATAATGTGACACAAAATATGATGAGCTAAGAGATTATAATTAATTACAATACACCACTTTAAAAAGTTTAAGGCATCATTTTGTGTTTTTATTTTAACTATTAATATTACTGTATATTTTAAAATTGAATAGGGATAAGAGTAAGATGACAAAAAAAAAAAAAAAAAAAAAAAAAGAAATGATAAATAATTTAATACTGATACTGAAAGCTGGATTGGTAGGTGCTGAGTGCTGGGTCAGTTTATAGTGGTACTGAGAGCTGTGCTAGTTGATAGGAGAGCTGAGAGCTAGGTTGGATAGGGATAAGCCAGCAGTAAACTCATCGCTGGCTGGAGCTTATCAATGCAACATTTTCAGAGGTTTACCATGAGCAATTCAAATTTGGTTTGGTATGCACGTACTAGCAAAAGAAAGAAATTTTAAAGAATTTTATTGCCAGCTTCATTTTAAGTGAATTTATTAGCCATTTTTACACAATATCTTCTAAACTATTATTAAGTAATTGACTCATGGAATCGTAATAGCACGATTGCAAGCAAATCACAGAACTGGTAAGGTATGAACTCAAGGCGGGTGTGTCCTAAAACTCACAGGCCAGTGCACTAACCAGCTTCATAACAACATTTAGAGGCAAGAGTGGGTCAGATGATAACAAAGCACATGAAATTACTCTACTGACTCTGTAGAAATTATTTCTGAGGACTGTTACAATCCAAACCAAGTGTTTAATGCTGATGAGACAGCACTACATTGGAAGTGTGCTAGGTGAAGAACTTACATTGGCAAGCAAGAAAAAATTGGACCTAATTTCAAAGCTAAATCTTGCTTCTTTACACAAATGCAACAGGTGATTTCAAGTGCAAACTTATGCTAATTTTTTTATGGAGAGTCCTTGTGCTTTAAAAGGCAAAGACAAAACCTATGTGCCTTATTATTCAGTAGTCTAACATAGTAGTATGAATGACTGATGCCTTATCTGCTGAATGGTTCAAATCATTAATCGGCAAGTCAAGATGTACAATAAATGACCAGAAAATACCTTGCATCCTAAGCTCTTCTCGTTCTTGATAATTAGATTAGTCATTTTTCAATTGTACAGCCTATGGACTTTAATATGAAGGTTGGGTTTTTATTGCTCAATATGACACCTTTGATACAGCCACTGGATTCAGGAATTATTAAAACATTCAAGTGCCTCTATACACACAATAGAATGAAAAACTCACTGCAGCACTGAATAAGAGCATAAATTCAACATTGCAGATGCTCTTATGCACATAAAAATGTCACAGGTTAAAATGCCTGAATCAACCATAAATGCAGGGTGGAGTGAACTATGGTCTTCTGTGGTAAGGAATTTCTCTAGTTTTTCCTCAGTATGGGTCAGGTCCAGGAAATTATAGCACTGGAAAAGACTGAGAGATGTGACGGCTTTGAAAATATACACAAAGAAACATAAATGAACAAGAAGCTTAATTCCCAGAAAAGAGAGAGGCAGATAAAAGAAAAGGATAAAGAAAAAGAACCTAGAGATAAATAATTAACAATGCAAAAGTTACGTATGCAATTCCATGTTATAGGTAAAGTTGCAGACTTTTTCACTAATGGACTCTGACATGTCTAGAAGCATTGCTCTGAAACAGCCTTCTCAAGAGCTCTATTAAGTATTGTATTGCAGAATACATGAGCCTCCCATTATAACCATTAACTATTGACAACACTGCTTCCACATTAATACAGGAACCACAGCTATTCATCTCAGCCCAGTAAGATTACATTAACCCTTTCTACACACTTCCATGTCAACAAGTAATATTAACTAGAATGTAAGATAGGCTATTAGTAATTTGTACATATTTAAAAACTTTCACAAATTTTGAGGTGACTGGAACCTAACCCCACTTTTTCCATGTTTTTCACTTCACATAACACTACTTTTTTATAAGGCATCAACTTTTAGGAACATAACCTGCACTTTATGAGAGGGTTTTCTGTATGTATATATGTATATGCTCTCCTATATGCTCACCTATAATATGGTTGCAGGGGTTGAATCTTGGCTCTTGGCCCTGCCTCTTCCCTAGCCACTACTGGGTTCTCTCCTGGTTTATAAAGCCTTGCCATATGCATGCATGCATGAATATATATGTTGCTGACCTTTTCAAGCACTGCTCTGAAGCAAGGTCTGGTGCCATACTTCCTGCATTTCAGCCATATAAAGTACTGCAGGCAACACTTTTTTATGTATCAGATTCCTAATTAATGTATAACCAGATCAATATTCAGATCTCTTGCTTCCTGTAAGATTATGTATCAGTTTTCAGAGTTAGAGTAACGCTGTAGCAACTGAGTGTGGCATGTGTCACAGACTCTGACTGGTCGTGCTGATGATGGAAGAGGCATAGTGTTATCACTGCAACTGTGACAAAATATGTTACCACAATGTCGACAATGATGCCTACGGCGGGAGATACTAAATTCTTTTTCACAAAGGCGACAGTTGGTGGCTTCTTTGTCAGGCGCCCACTGAGCATCACGCAGGGACTTGCTAACATCCCGAAGGTCGGCCATCTTTAGTTTAGATTCTGAAAGATGGGCTCCTAGCTCTTCGAGAGTTCTTTCCTGGTTTTCTACAGTAGAAATTAGTTGCATGTGAGCCCCTTTCAGGATGTTGTATTCCTACAATGAAATGAAACTGAATATATTTTTTATATGGCAGCATAAATTTTCACAAATAGATGTGTTTGCTGTAAATTAATATAAATTAAGAACTTTTAAGAAATACAATAGTATTTTGTTTAAAATCAGAATAAATCAATAACTATATGTATATGTTTAGAGGAGACTTTATAGTAAAATACTGAAAAATACTATTGTTGATGGAAAAAAAAAGATACATAAAGCAAAAGGAGACCTTTTATTGTCCCAACACACCAACAAGAATCTTTATCAAGTACAGGATATATGCAAAACAATGACATGCATATACTGTTCAAGAGATAGATGCATCAGGTGTAGGAGAAATGGCATCAAGTGCCAGGTCAACCACAGTGAGGTATACTACACTTGAGGTCAGGTGAGGTTAGGAGAGGTCTGCACTGGAGAGGTCAGATCCTGTTGTTATGCTTCTTCTGCTGGTCCAATTATTATAATTAGAAGTCTGCTGGTCCAAAAATTGTTTCTGCAAAAGCTTTTGCCAGAAGGAACCTTCCTGTTTTGTGTTATGGTATTAGTGATGTAAATGGCTACATTTTCTAAACACTGTTATCTATCTCTGTTTTTCTTCTGGTATAATATATGCACTCATTTCCAGTTCATGAGCCGTCTGTGTGTGTTGCGGTGCATCACGCATGTATTCATGATGCCATCTACTCTGCAGGTTTATTTATACTCCTGAAATGGGTGTCTAAATCTCTGGCTGTTCAATTATGTATACAAGATCATATATATATGTCATACATTGTATGCTGTAAATAGCCATTGTGTTCTTACTGAGGAAGGGTGACCTAGTGAATTATATGTAATAGTCTTTGTAGTGAGGACTGAGATGCCCATGTCAGTTGTTCAGAGTAATTGGTGTTTAAATTTGAGGTTTATCCAGTGGGTTGAATCAGTTGGTGATTAGTAGTGGATTTCTCTTTTGGACTGGTGAAAATGCTAAGAGCTTTATTCCTGCAAAAGAGGATAACATGTTGGAGAACTTCAAGGCCGAAAAGGCTCTCAGTGAAGTTTGGTTTATCAATAAGGTACTCAGTGCTATAGATCCTGAGAGCATGTAAAATGAAACCTATAATCACGCTTCATTTCTCTCTCTAGTCACAGTGAGAGCAAAGTGAATTTAATTGTCTTTACTGATGAGTTTTCTAAAGAATTATATTTGAGGGGATCATTATCTCTGATGAGGACAGCCAGATAATGCAAAGAGCTGTCCTGCTGTTCTTCGTCTTTAAATATAAACTGAATAACTCTTTGATGTTCCTCGTGTCCATCTCACACTTTGCAAAAACTCAATGCACATAAAAGGCCCTAAAATCTGGAACTCATTACCTGTAAATATAAAAGAAACACTACCTGTTTATAAATTCAAGTCTCTTCTCAAAGATCACTTACTCACCCAAAACCAAATAAATACTGAATAACTGAACCTTATTAATTGTATATCTTAAATGTTTCTCACAATTATATCACATAAATGTTAAACCTAAAACCCAATCTAACTTTATTATTTTTTAAATACACTACCTAACAGAATACTCCATTCTACTGAATGTACAACAATGCATACAACCATATGACCTGTCTTTGTAATACTCACTTGTGCTTTATAGTAATCTGTTTACATTAAAGTTTTATCACCGATGTCATCATTGCTTAGTTCATCTTAAGTTAATTTTAAGCCAGCCCGTAATGCTATGCATAGTATAAGTGGCTTTGGCATACTGCTCTTTTCTGTATTTTTTGTACCTCTGTATGTGTGCACAAATTTTTAAATAAATAAATTAAATAAATAAAGTGAATTTAATTGTCTTTACTGATGAGTTTTCTAAAGAATTATATTTGAGGGGATCATTATCTCTGATGAGGACAGCCAGATAATGCAAAGAGCTGTCCTGCTGTTCTTCGTCTTTAAATATAAACTGAATAGAAGATCCAACATAACAGAGGTTGAAGGCTGAAACGTCTCGGTAGTATGACCAATACAGCATTGACTTACCTAAGCCATGTAATGTAACAAGGAATGACATTGGTTAGTTGGTCAATCTCAAGATGTTCAAGATAAAAGCTTGCCAATACTTTGCTGAGTTGGGAACCCACAGCCATCTCTCTGCTTTTCTTTGTGACAAAACGAACACAAATATCTAAGCAAGTTTCGTCCATTTTAGCATTTCATGTAATAATAATGTGGAGGGCCTATGGCATACTGAGCAAAAACATTAGCCACCAGCAGTCAAGTTTTTCTGCTCTCAATAAATTTAATCGAGCCTAATATACATCTCATTTCTTTGCTAGATACTCTCACAGCGGCTAACAATAACAACAGCATCAACAATACTGCATCTTTCTGGCACTTTTTAACACTTCTCTCACCGTGTCAGCAACAACAACAATTAGAGCAGTTGGTCATGTGTGCTTCTGTTCAGCATAGAAGAGAGTAAGGTGATGAGGGTATCAAATGATTTAGATAAAGAAAAATTGGATATCAGATTGGAGAGGAGGAGTATGGAAGAAGTGAATGTTTTCAGATACTATTTGGGAGTTGACGTGTCAGCGGATGGATGTATGAAGGATGAGGTTAACCATAGAATTGATGAAGGAAAAAAGGTGAGCGGTGCATTGAGGTATATCTTTCTTCTTTCTTTCAACACACCGGCCACCGAGGCGGGGTGGCCCAAAAGGAAAACAAAAGTTTCTCCTTTTACATTTAGTAATATATACAGGAGAAGGGGTTACTAGCCCCTTGCTCCCAGCATTTTAGTCGCCTCTTACAACAAGCATGGCTTACGGAGGAAGAATTCTGTTCCACTTCCCCATGGAGGTAAGAGGAAATAAACAAGAACAAGAACTAGAAAGAAAACAGAAGAAAACC
Organism: Cherax quadricarinatus; assembly: GCF_038502225.1. Taxonomy (NCBI): domain Eukaryota; kingdom Metazoa; phylum Arthropoda; class Malacostraca; order Decapoda; family Parastacidae; genus Cherax; species Cherax quadricarinatus. The sequence continues at coordinate 12,539,629 of NC_091343.1, read as the reverse complement.
CAGAAGGGTGTGTATATAGTATATGCTTGTACATGTATGTGTAGTATGGCCTAAGTGTAAGTAGAAGTAGGAAGACGTACCTGAAATCTTGCATGTGTACGAGACAGAAAAAAAAAGACACCAGCAATCCTACCATCGTGTAAAACAATTACAGGCTTCCGTTTTACACTCGCTTGGCAGGACGGTAGTACCTCCCTGGGCGGTTGCTGTCTACCAACCTACTATCTAGGTATATGTGGTATATGAGGTATATGTGGAGACAAAAAACATTATCCATGGAGACAAAGAAGGGAATGTATGAAAGTATAGTGGTACCAACACTCTTATATGGGTGTGAAGCTTGGGTTGTAAATGCTGCAGCGAGGAGGTGGTGATGTCCTGTCTAAGGGCAATGTGTGGTGTAAATATCATGCAGAGAATTCGGAGTGTGAAAATTAGAAGGTGTGGAGTTAATAAAAGTATTAGTCAGAGGGCTGAAGAGGGGTTGTTGAGGTGGTTCAGTCATTCAGAGAGAATGGATCAAAGTAGAATGACATGGAGAGCATATAAATCTGTAGGGGAAGGAAGGCGGGGTAGGGGTTGTCCTCGAAAAGGTTGGAGGGAGGGGGTAAAGGAGGTTTTGTGGGCGGGGGCTTGGACTTCCAGCAAGCATGCATGAGTGTGGTAGATAGGAGTGAATGGAGACAAATGGTATTTGGGACCTGATGAGCTGTTGGAGTGTGAGCAGGGTAATGTTTAGTTAAGGGAATCAGGGAAACTGGTTATTTTTATATAGCCGGACTTGAGTACTGAAAATGGGAAGTACAATGCCTACACTTTAAAGGAGGTGTTTGGGATATTGGCAGCTTGGAGAGATATGTTGTATATCTTTATATGTATATGCTTCTAAACTGTTGTGTTCTGGGCACCTCTGCAAAAACATTGATTATGTATGAGTGAGGTGTAAGTGTTGAATGATGAAAGTATTTTTTTTTGGGGGGGGGGGGGATTTTTTCTTTATTTTTGGGTCACCCTGCCTCGGTGGGAGACGGCCAGCTTGTTAAGAAAAAAAAAAAAAAAAAAAAAAAAAAAAAAAAAAAAAAAAAAAAACTTTAAATATCCTCAAAAGAAAAAAGGCTGAAGGTCACACACAGTTCAATTAGGTTGATGTAGTCTTGCATGGGAAGGGAACAATCAAGGTCTGTGACGGTGGAATTCTGGAGAAAGGTGATTACTTGGTTTAGCCCCTTCAGGGTCCAGACTCCAGATCTGAAACTTGTCCACAGGGTTCAAAAATGTTCAATTTTTTTTTTATTTTCTTATGAAATGGTAGAGAATTTTTTTCTGAAGACAATAAAACAAAAAGTATGAAATTTGATGGAAAACTGACGAAATTACGCTATGGTGAATTTTGCTGTGTCAGCGATATTTACACATTGGCGAGTTTTCTCACTTTGACCCCTATTTTAAGCCAATTACATTGTTCCAGTCAACCAAATCCTTAGCTATTTCACTAGTATCCCTTCTATTTTATTTACTGCACACAAGAAACTGCCCAATCAACTATTTCAACTACCCAATAAAGTGATCAGAAATTGGTAATTTGGCCAATTTCACAAAGTTTAAAATATTCTAATTTCAAAATAGGGTCTGGAATAAACAATGCAGACATTCCTGGCACTAAAATAACATTTACTCTGTTCATTAGTTACATTTCCAGGCTTTACACATGAATTCCATTTTGATTATTTATTCACATAAAGAATTCTTATTCACACTGTTATGCAATATTGTATTAATTATATAAATAATATCAGCACATTTGTGAATGCATATTAGACCCACCAAATGATGTGTATTGGATGCAAGATGTGTTTTATTTCCTCTTGAACACTGGCAAAAAACGAACATTTCCGCTACTCTGAGCTCAATTTCAAGCTATTTTCAGTAATAAAACAAAAAAAAAATCTTTATTTCTATAATATTTCTTCCATTCTATCAAATGAAACCAAGAAACCAGGAATACAACCATAAAAACCACACAAAAATACACAGCAAAGTTGCAGTTTTCATCCAAAAACATGGTCGCAGTTTTTTTTCTTGTGCACTGCGTGCTGCAGGATTTTTTATATGGTTCACACTTACCACAAAGGTGTGTTCTCTCATATCTAGACCCAAGTTTACCACTCACAGCTTATCTGATTGAGCTGAGCTTATGGTGTAGATCTACGGCACTGACCCTAGCTTCAAAGCTGTAGAATCATGGCACTGACCCTCAAAAAGGTTATCAGAGACTTACATGAGCAGGAAAGTGATGTCCAGACTAGCATGAGGGACTGATAGTGCCTAAAAGCTTAGAATGATGTTTAGCCAGAAGATCAGCTAGTTATTGAGGCACACTGCCAATAGCAGGGGTAATAGGACATAGTGATACATGTAAATTGTGAATTATTTGGCAATTCATTAGTGTGTGTGGGTCTAGGTTTGGTAAGTAGGTAAAAAAGGTTATTTTCCTTGCAAGTCTTTTAGAAAATTTGTCTGCTTCTAGTGTCTAGTGAGGAAAGTTTTGTTTTCCTAATTTAGGCTTTATTCTGTAGCAGTCTCATAGGTACCTACATCTCAAGAGTAAATCAAGTAGCTTCTCCTGGTAGTAGTTATTAGGCATCACAACTCCTCCATCTTTGTTTGCTCTTGTATAACCTTCGCTGATATTTTTGGCTAGGTTGCATAAAGCATTAATAATCACTTGGGTAGTGCTGGAGTGGTGGTTTCCTGAAGAAACCACCAGGTTAGGAAATCTGAGTCAGAGTGTCTCTGGCAGTGGCAGCACTAGAGGGAGAGTCCCCAAATAAACAATGGTTCTTCAAGGCATCTTTCCTAGCCCTCCTTCCAACCAGATAGCCACCCCTAAGCCATTCCCCAGTACAGAAATTCTGGCACTGCCCATTGTCTCTGGTTCTTTGTGATGAAATAAATATATTGCCCTGGTTTCTTAATGTCCATGGAGACCTTAAATCTCAGGATGAGGGCCTTTGTCTCAGTGATGGAGAGTTGGTGGTTAAGCAAACTGACAATGATGTCTGCTCTTTCAGTGTTTCTTAATGTGCTGTTGTCATAATGTTCTGAGAAGATATATGTTTATTTTTCTGGAGCTTGTTATGAAATACTCATCTCCAATGACTCAGTGTATTCCTAACATCAGAAGGCGAGTTTCCAATGACAATAAACCTCAGAAAAAAAACTCAAATGTCAGAACACTCTGTAACAACAGCTACAAAGCATCAGTGGAATAGCAGATATCATCCTCAATTTGTTTAACCCTTTGACTGTTTCAGGCCCCTCTCTGAAACTGTCATTCTATGTCGCTCAATTTTTGAAAAAAAAAAAAATTATTTTTTCTTATGAAATGATAGAGAATCTTTTCCCGATGGTAATGACACCAAAAGTTCGAAATTTGGTCGAAAACTCGTGGAATTATGCTCCCGCGAAGTTAGCGGTCTCGGCGACATACGCGTATCGGCGATTTCGCCGACTTTGAGCCCAATTTTCAGCCAATTCCGTTGTTCCAGTTGACCAAACTCATAGCTATTTCTTTAGAACTCCATTTTATCTATCAGCTGAGTACAAGAAACCTCCCATTTACTAATTTGGACTACCCAATATGGTGGTCAGAAATTGGCAATTTGGCCAATTTCACGCAAAATAAAAAAGATGCCAATTTCAAAATAGGGTCCAGAATAAACAAGGTAGACATTCGTGGCACTAAAATAACATATGCTCTGTTCATTAGTCACATCTCTAGGCCCCTCTTATATTATTATTGCTTTCTATTTTGATTTTTTATTCATACAAAAAAATACAAAATTTACTGTTATGCAGACGACTGCATTATTGTAAAAATGGTATAAATAATATCAGTGCACTAGTGAAAGAATATTAGACTCCCCAGTTGACGTGTATTGGACGTGTGGTGTGATTTATTTACTCTTGAACATTGGTAAAAATCGAACATTTCCGCTACTTTGAGCTCAGTTTCAAGGTCGTTTTCATCGTAAAAGTAATTAAAATCATCTCTATTTCTGTAATATGTTTTCCATTTTATCACCTAAGACCATGAAAACGCAAATACAACAATAAATACTATACGAAAATACACCTCAAAGTCGGCGTTTTATTCCAAAAAAACGATCAGAGTTTTTTTTTTCTCATTACGCAATGTGTGCTGCAGGATTTTTTTTATGTGGTGCACAGTGACCACACAGACCCATTCTCTCACATGTGGGCCTACCAGCTTTCTCCCACTTGATTTGAAGCCGCTAGAATTATTGAGTATATATACGTCAGAAACATTGGCTCGTAAGACGTATTTATACGTCGAAAACAGTCAAAGGGTTAACCACCAAATCTATAATATTGAAAAATGGCCCTGAGTGTACAATTAAACTTCTCCATGGGCATTCAGAAGCCAGGGCAACATGTTGATTTCCTCACACGTAACAGACACTAACTCTCATTTCCTAAAAGAATACATTCCGGAAATCCTAACCAATGCCTTTCATGAAACCATCACCACAGTACTATTCAAATAACCTGGCTAAAAATATCAACAAAAGGATTGCAATAGAAGAAAAAGATGGATCTGAGATCCAGATACCTGTGGGACTACCACAGTACAACATTAAAACAAGGATACCAAAACTTTCCTTACCAGAGCAAGGCAAATTATCTTTTTTTTTTTTTTTCAACAAGTCGGCCGTCTCCCACCGAGGCAGGGTGACCCAAAAAAGAAAGAAAATCCCCAAAAAAGAAAATACTTTCATCATCATTCAACACTTTCACCACACTCACAAATTATCACTGCTTTTGCAGAGGTGCTCAGAATACAACAGTTTAGAAGCATATACGTATAAAGATACACAACATATCCCTCCAAACTGCCAATATCCCAAACCCCTCCTTTAAAGTGCAGGCATTGTACTCCCCATTTCCAGGACTCAAGTCCGACTATATGAAAATAGCCGGTTTCCCTGAATCCCTTCACTAAATATTACCCTGCTCACACTCCAACAGATCGTCAGGTCCCAAGTACCATTCGTCTCCATTCACTCCTATCTAACACACTCACACACGCTTGCTGGAAGTCCAAGCCCCTCGCCCACAAAACCTCCTTTACCCCCTCTCTCCAACCCTTTCGAGGACGACCCCCTACCCCTCCTTCCTTCTCCTATAGATTTATATGCTTTCCATGTCATTCTACTTTGATCCATTCTCTCTAAATGACCAAACCACCTCAACAACCCCTCTTCTGCCCTCTGACTAATGCTTTTATTAACTTCACACCTTTTCCTAATTTTCACACTCCGAATTTTCTGCATAATATTTACACCACACATTGCCCTTAGACAGGACATCTCCACTGCCTCCAACCGTCTCCTCGCTGTTGCATTTACCACCCAAGCTTCACATCCATATAAGTGTTGGTACTACTATACTTTCATACATTCCCTTCTTTGCCTCCATAGATAACGTTTTTTGACTCCACATATACCTCAATGCACCACTCACCTTTTTTCCCCTCATCAATTCTATGATTAACCTCATCCTTCATAAGTCCATCCGCCGACACATCAACCCCCAAGTATCTGAAAACATTCACTTCTTCCATATTCCTCCTCCTCAATTTGATATCCAATTCTCTTAAGGATGTCAAAAGAAAAAAGCTTTGCTACCTTCTTCCCACAAACAGTAAGACCAACACTTATTTATCACTTGCAAAAAACTACAAACCTTACTATCTTTGGTACTGGCAGTGTGTCTCAATGACTAGCTGGTCTTCTGGCAATACACCTTTCTAAGCTTCTAGACACTACCAGTCCCACACACCAAAACATTCAAATATCCCCACTCATCTGGGTAACTCCATCAAAAACAGGAAACTTGCTGATATGGACATCACTTCCTTGTTAACTCAGGTACCCACTGAATGCATAATGACCTTGAAATGAAATACTGTTCACTTATATGCTTCAGTGAAAACACTTGATCTATATATCCTCTACCTTTCCTAAAACTTCCTTGTTCATCTGCAATCCTGCTCTCCATCTTACCCTTAATTCTTTCAATAATAACTCGTCATACACTTTACCTAGTATACTCAATAGGCTTTTCCCCCTATAATTCTTACACTATCTTTATACAAAGGGACTATGCATGCTTTCTCCCATTCCCTAGGTACCCTCCCCGTTTCATACATTTATGGAACAAATGCACCAACCACTCTAAACTATATCCCACCTGCTTTCAATATTTCTGTTTTTACATCAATCCGAGCTACTTTACCCCCATTCATTTTATTTATAAGGTGATGTTTTGCATATTTCCTGTACTGATAGTGTCCTAATAGGTGAAATGCCATAATAATAAAAGATCCCCTTTTGTTATACACAGCTTTTTCCACTGCTTGTTGGCTCACAGTCATACTCTTACTACATGTTATTTTGATGGTGTACCTCTTGCTGCTTCCTAAGTTCTGCAATTTTCTGTTGACATTCAGCATTAATTTCCCGGTCTTTTACAAGAGCCTCTTGCAAGGACTGTCGCCATTCTCTCTCTATTTTAAGGTCTGTTTCTATGGTGGAAGAATAGAGTTCGCCATCTGATATCTGAAAAAAATTAGGCAAACATTCATCTTCATCATTACTGCCCAATTTTAAAGGTTATATTAATGAAAAAACACGATAATATTACAGGAAAGATCAAGTTGTGCAAGGAGTACTTGACTCTGGCTATCTCACTCATACAGGATGAGGCTCTTGGAGCAGTGAGAGAATGGACCTAGTAGCGACTTGCGGAGAGCCAGAGCCAGGTGCAATGACTTGACCCCTGCAATCACAAATAGGTGAGTACAAACAGACGAGTACCATCTCACTGAATAAGCCATCAAGTGAGGTCCCCAGATCTGCCCAGGTACTCTTTACACAACTTGTTATCTTCATGAAACAGTACAGATTTTTCCCTAGTTTTATGTGAATTTGCACTAATGCAATATCCCATTTTTATCGGTAATTTCATGTGTGGAATACATTCTCTGTATGTGTACTGAAGATTTCTTATTATGCAGAATTGTGGTGATGGCCTTTTCGAGTTTAGTGCAATTGACTTGAACCTAGTATGCAACTACTGCATAAAGTAAGGGACATCTGCATTATACAAATCTCATTGCAAGAGAAAATCAAGCTTATGAAATCTCGTTGCGTAAGCAGAAACTTACGAACTGTAATCATCTTTGAGCCACTCTTATTTGACAGCTAAGAGTACTTACCAGTAACTTTCTTGGCATTACTGATGAAGAATCTTTATGTAGGTGAATGAATCACTGCTTTAGCTCTTTCACTGTCAGGATCCCCAAAATTAATATTACTCTTAGTGTCCCCTTTTTTTTATGAAAAGGTAGAGAATCTTTTTCTGGAGGTAATGACACCAAAAGCACGAAAATTAAAGGAAAACTTATGGAATTAAACAGGCGCAAATTTAGTGACCTTGGTTCAATTTGCACATCTGTGATTTCACCCACTTTAAGTACTATTTTAAGCCAATTCCACTATTTCACTAGTATGCATTCCATTCTTTTGATTGAGCACAAGCAACTGCCCATTCAGCTATTACAAGTACCCTATAAAGTCCACAGAAGCCAATAATTTGTAAAATTTTACACAAAATTACAAAATACCAATTTAAAAAATAGTCCAAAATAAACAATGTAGACATTCCTGGCACTAAAACATTTCCCCTATTCATTAATCATGTCCCAAGGCCTTTCCTATATTACACTTGCCTTCAATATTGAATTCATAATTACACCAAAATAGAAGATTTACTCTTATTTCTCAGATAATAAAATATAACCAGGAATGATCGGTCATAGTTTACTGTGAATTAGACCTATCAAAAAACAAGAAACCGATCAGGGGGTGTAGGGAGGCCTTACCTGTCCTCAGGAAAATCAGCAAAAGTTGAATATTTCCACTACGATCTCAATTTCAATTTTTTCCCATCACGCAGTGTGGAGAAGGACTTTTTTTTTGTACTGTACACTCTCACCTCATGAACCAATTCTCTCATACCTAGGCCAAAATTTACCATTTACAGTTTATCTGAGTGAGCTGAGCTCATGACATAGAACTACATGAGGGACCCTGTTCTCAACAACGTAGTTCTACATGGTAGCCACTGAAAGGGTTAGTCCACCTGCCTTAGGAATCAGAAATTAATCAGACAAATTATTAAAACAAAGTTTGAGTATCTCTCTATATAAAACTCTCCTGTTCGTGAAATATGACTCATAAATCCAAGATACAATCTGATTTCCACTTCTCTAATAGATGATGGAACTTAATTGTGTTTAACAACTTGCTCATAAAATCAAATATTCTATGTTTTAGTTGACCAATATTTGCCTTTGCTTTTATTGCATCTTAATTTTTTAGCTTGCTCATTAAGAAACAGTTTATTTTTTCCTTTTTATTCACATTACAATGCCATTTCACATACAGATAGGGTGACCCAAAGGTGGAAACACATTGTAAATGGTCCAAACGTATGTTCACTACCCCAGTGCCCGAATATTTTGAAAAATACAAAAAACTTTTTTTTTTAAAAAAAAAAAAAAAAAAAAAAAAAAAAAAAAAAAAAAATTAAGGATTATTGAATAAAAAAAAAAAATTTAGAGTCAGTACTTACCGAGATATGAGGCCGCAAAGTTGGCACTTGGGGATCACCTGGCGGCAACATGGGGCGCTGCCGCTTGCAAAAGTGTTGCTGATATACCTTTTTTCTATTTTTCATGTTCTGATAATTACAATTTATAGTTGTTCTTGTCATTTCATAACCAATCTTTGCTCTGGCACTAGTATTAAGTACTGAAATTGTACTCAAATTGTCATTTTTGGAGATGTGGAAGTAGAGGAGGGAGGAGGAAGGAGGAGGAAGGAGGGAGGGAGGAGGGAGGGAGGAGGGAGGGAGGGAGGAGGGAGGGAGGAGGGAGGGAGGAGGGAGGGAGGAGGGAGGGAGGAGGGAGGGAGGAGGGAGGGAGGAGGGAGGGAGGGAGGAGGGAGGGAGGAGGGAGGGAGGAGGGAGGGAGGAGGGAGGGAGAAGGGAGGGAGAAGGGAGGGAGGGAGGGAGGGAGGGGAGGGAGGGAGGGAGGGAGGGATGGAGGGAGGGAGGGAGGGAGGGAGGGAGGGAGGGAGGGAGGGAGGGAGGGAGGGGAGGGAGGGAGGGAGGGGAGGGAGGGAGGGGAGGGAGGGAGGGAGGGAGGGAGGGAGGGAGGGAGGGAGGGAGGGAGGAGGGAGGGAGGGAGGGAGGGAGGAGGGAGGGAGGAGGGAGGGAGGGAGGGAGGAAGGAGGGAGGGAGGAGGAGGAGGAGGAAATAATAATAAAATAATAAGTTGCCTTGAAGCATGAAAAACAAAGTCCACCCCTGACAGTGATGTGATAAGATGAGATAACATCTGATAAGAGCTTACATTTGATGAGCATACACGAGGGTGCAGCAAATAAAAGAAAACATTAGAGGTGACTTTTGATGAGCATCGCCCTCCTTTCCTCCTTTGTTGTCGCTGGTACACAAACATGTCTGTCTATTTGTCTGTCTGTCAAGCTCCCTATCTGTCTATCCGTCTAGCTGTCTCAGAGAGAGCCACAAGACTGCGTCATCACCTTTACTCACATCTTCAAGCAGAGTATAGCACTTTGTCTGGATTTTTTGGGTTATCCTAGGTAATTTATACTATACGTGTACTGTGGACCCCCGCATAACGATCACCTCCGAATGCGACCAATTATGTAAGTGTATTTATGTAAGTGCGTTTGTACGTGTATGTTTGGGGGTCTGAAATGGACTAATCTACTTCACAATATTCCTTATGGGAACAAATTCGGTCAGTACTGGCACCTGAACATACTTCTGGAGTGAAAAAAATATCGTTAACCGGGGGTCCACTGTATTTATGTGTGCCTGTGAGACAGAGACAGACAGGTAGAAAGAGATAGACAGAGACAGACAGAGATAGACAGGGATAGACAGCAATAGATAGAGACAAAGATAGACAAAGACAGAGACACAGACAGACAAACGGAGATAGAGCCAGCAGCCGGCCAGCCACACAGCTGGCCAGCCAGCTAGCCAGCCAATCAGTCAGCCAGTCATCCAGCCAGGCAGGCAGGCAGCCAGCCAGCCAGAATTGTTTCTCTTGACTTAGGGCATAGATTATACGACATTCTGAAAGGGTGTTGCACAAATATTGCACATGGGTTATTATCGAGGTTTTTTGATATTTCCTTGACCACTTGTGGCCACATCCACCTCAAAGCCACTAAACTCAGGGTCAAAATTACTTCTTAAAATGGGAGTGTTAATACTACATGACATCAGTGAATCTAAGGTGTTTGCTGCGCTGTTTGCTCTAGCTGGCGCTCATTTGAACTGGTGATCCCACAAGGTACTAAGTGGTCCCAGATTTTTTTAATGCCACGCACACTTAGTGTTAGGACCCATTCTATGCAGACAAGGCATCTCAGGCCAATTGTGCCAAATTTGAAGGCAGGAAAAATAAAACGTATATACAGTGGACCCCCGCATAACGATGGCATCACATAGCGATTATTTCGCATACCGCTTACTTTAATTGCAAAAATTTTGCCTCACATACCGCTTAAAAACCCGCTTACCGATTTTCGTCCGAGACGCGTCCAATGTGCGGCCTGAGCCACGCTCACATGTTCTGCCGGTGGTATTGTTTACCAGCCAGCCTCCGCGGTAACATCCAAGCATACAATCGGAATATTTCGTATTATTACAGTGTTTTCGGTGCTTTTTCTGGAAAATAAGTGACCATGGGCCCCAACAAAGCTTCTAGTGCCAACCCTACAGCAATAAGGGTGAGAATTACAATAGAGATGAAGAAAAAGATCATTGATAAGTATGAAAGTGGAGTGCATGTCTCCGAGCTGGCCAGGTTGTATAATAAACCCCAATCAACCATCGCTACTATTGGTGGTACAGCTGCTGCTGCTGCTGCACTGTCAGCTGCTGCTGTAGCACCGTTGTTGGTGTGGCTTATTGAGAATACCAAGAAACAATTAACCCCAGAGGATTTGCCACCCAGGATAACCCAAAAAAGTCAGTGTCATCGAAGACTGTCTAACTTATTTCCATTGGGGTCCTTAATCTTGTCTCCCAGGATGCAACCCACACAAGTCGACTAACACCCAGGTGAACAGGGAAAAATGCCTGGAACTAGTGCTCATATTGGTGAATTTAAAGCCAGCAAAGGTTGGTTTGAGAGATTTAAGAATCGTAGTGGCATACACAGTGTGATAAGGCCTGTTCTGGAAGAAAATGCCAAACAGGACCTACAGTACTCAGGAGGAAAAGGCACTCCCAGGACACAGTGTCTCATCCGTCATTGCTGCATCTTCAATAAAGGTAAGTGTCATTTATTCTTCATTTAGTAGACTAGTACATGCACAATATATACTGTGCATGTACTACTCTACTATTGTGCATGTATCCTTCTCTTTGTGTGTGGGAAAATGTATATTTCATGTGGTAAAATTTTTTTTTTCATACTTTTGGGTGTCTTGCACGGATTAATTTGATTTCCATTATTTCTTATGGGGAAAATTCATTCACATAGCGATTATTTCGCATAACAATTACCCCTCTTGCACGGATTAAAATCGTTAACCGGGGGTCCACTGTATATGTTTGGGGCACTAGCGTAAAAACGTATATATCTGTTTGGACCATTTGCACTACACTGCTCTTCTTCAGAACTCACATTTGGCTAACTACCAGTAGTTTCCTTCTAGCTTTTTATAGATGTTATCCTGTTTACACTCCAACAGCACCTTATATCCTGAAAACTACTTAATCTCCACTCTTTCATCAAATGCATTTTATAGTGATGAAAATGTTTCCCAGAAACATCCACAAATTTTCAGTGTGGGTGGTAGTTAATTTTTTTTTTTTTTTTTTTTTTTTTGCTCTGGAAGTGAGTCTGATGCTTCTAGTTCAAATGCATCCATGTCTGTAGATAAATATACAAATCTCTTAAAAGAAACATCCCAAGACAAGCTTGTCTGTGTTATTTTTATTGAGGAAAGGAAGTTGTTTTTATAAGCTTATGGAAGGAGTAATAGGGGGTTACTATTGTTATCAGATATGCAATTACTGTAAGGATTTCCACAACATTGAAGAATCACAGTGTGCACATGCTGAATCATACTTATGAGCTCAAGTACATAATCTGACTTCTACATGAACGTAACTGTATATCTGAGGTTATCCCTTATTTCTGGTATTTGAAACTTCAGGATACGGAGCTTAGGGTAACTTCACCATATAAGTAATCATTATACAGAGTAAAACCAAATAGGTGGGTGTGTACTTAGATGAGGAGGTAAGGTTCCTCTTCTAACAGAAAATGACTGAGCTCAATGAAAGTGACTGGGTTTAATAATGTTCGATGGTTCCCATGCCAGATGGGATCATGAAAATATGTATCAAGTATTGAAAGAAGTCATTGCTGCAACACAAGTGGATAAGTACTCTTTACTCTGAACAACATCACCAAAAGATAGAGAAAAGGGGAGAAGAGGTAATGCCCAATTTGCCAGTAAATTAAATTTACTCGAGGGTTACGTCGATACTAAATTACATTGACCATGTGGGTGAACAGAATTTCAGCCATCTTCCTTTAAAATGGGCTGTGGCACTGTCTTGCTACACTTTTCGAGACTAGTTAAGTGCCTGTTGCTATAATGCCTGGTGTATAATATAACAAGAGGGTTGGACTGGTTAGAACTGTACCAGATGACTTGTTAGTATTCAGCAATACATGAAAGAAGGATGTGGAAAGGCTGGATAAATTATACCAGTGAGTTCAGCGAGTGAGAATGACAATGAATGTGGTCAGATTCACATAATAGTTTTGCAGTAAGGGGCAGATAACCCCAGTAGTAACCAAGGAAGAGACTGTGGTAAGCTTCCTTGTGTCACAGCACCAGAAAACATTTCCTAGGAATTTCAGGACATTACAGATATTTTTACCCTAATCTCTTGAAGGTTACCAGATCACCCATTCCTCACTAGCTCTAAGGCAATATTCGAATGGAGTGGCAAGTGTTAAAAGAAAAAAAGAAATTGAAAGGGGAAAGCAGGTATTAAGCAGTTCTCCAATGCTGATTTTTATTTTTTCAACAAGTCGGTAGTCTCCCACTGAGACAGGGTGACCCAAAAAGAAAGAAAATCCCAAAAAAGAAAACACTTTCACCTCACTCATACATAATCACTGTTTTTGCAGAGGTGCCCAAATACAACAGTTTAGAAGTATATATGTATAAAGATATACAACATATCCCCCCAAACTGCCAATATCCCAAACCCCTCCTTTAAAGTGCAGGCACTGTACTTCCCATTTCCAGTACTCAAGTCCGGCTATATAAAAATAACCGGTTTCCCTGAATCCCTTCACTAAATATTACCCTAAAGTACGGCACTTTTTTTTTTGGTTGTGCATAGATCCAAGTGATGAAGGAACAGTCAACAAATATCTTACTTCTTAGCCAAGTTATAGAAACATCAGCACAATTATGTATTTGTTATGAGTCTAATATTGGTGCTGGCACTAGAATAATTCAGTGCATCTCTCTCCCTCACTGCTGTGTATACTAGCCATAATATATTATAATCATGGGGAAGTACCAAACCCATAAGGGTCATATAGCACCTAGGAAATGGATTGCAATCTAGGTTTGACCTGAAGAGGACAACAGCTCCACTTCTTTGGATCAAGAGCTCATCAACAGCATCAAGGAACCCTCCTTGAAGGACAAGAGAGATCATAATCCACTGAGATATGTTAACCCAGATGCAAAATAACAAATCTATAAATAAAATGTTGTCCAAGTGAAAAGAGCTGTTATGGGTTTTAGTACAAGGAGGATTGAAATATTACTCAGTGGTGTTGGGCCCAAAGACTCACCAAGCTGTCTGCTGTGCTGGACTGTCTCAAGCTACCTGGGACACATCAACAAGAAGTTGAGCAGACAGCAATTATGTTTACCAAAATATAGGTGTCTCTCTTCCTACTCTCTCCTCTTATTTCCTTTCTAATGTCCTACTCCATAGATCTACAGTACCAAACTTCGCACATGGCATCATGGGTGAGCACAGGACCAATAGTGTCAAATAAACTAAATTATAGCTATCATCTTTAACCTTTGTACTACTGTACATAAAATCATTACTTACAACATGGTCATGATTAAAAAAATATCATAGAGTAATATAGTACTGAAATATGTAAGGATATTTGTACTAACACTCTTATATGGGTGTGAAGCATGGGTAACCGGTTAGCTGGGCTTGAGTCCTGGAAATGGGAAGTACAATGCCTGCACTTTAACCCTTTCAGGGTTCATCCCATAGATCTACAGCTTTGAAGCCAGGGTCCAAATCGTAGATCTACGCCATGAGCTCAGCTCAGATAACATATGAGTAGTAAATTTGGGCCGAGATATGAGAGAATACATCTATGTGGAAAGTGTGCACCACATAAAACAAATCCTGCAGCACACAGTGCATAATGAGAGAAAAAAACTGCCACCGTAATTTTGGATTAAAGCAGCGACTTTGCAGTTTTTTTCGTAAATTTTTTACAGTTGTTTTCACAATTTCTTCATGTCAATTAATAGAATAGACGATATATTACAGAAACTGAGATAATTTTGATTGGTTTTAGCACTGAAAATGGCTTGAAACTGAGCTCAAATTTTTGTCAATGTTCAGGAGTAAACAAATGACATCACAAGTCTAATAAGCTTCAGCTGGTGGGTCTAATATACGTTCACAAATGTGTTGATATTATTTACACAATTATTACAACATTGCATAACAGTAAATTTTCTATTTTATTGGAGTGAATAAAAATTCATTATGTGAATAAAAAATCAAAATGGAATTCATTTGTAAAGCCTGAAAATGTAACTAATGAACAGGGGAAATGTTAGTTCAGTGCCATGAATGCCTGCATTATTTATTCTGGACCCTATTTTGAAATTGGAATATTTTGAACTTTGTGTAAAATTGGTCAAATTACCAATTTCCGATCACTTTACTGGGTAGTTGAAACAGTTGACTGGGCAATTTCTTGTGCTCAATAGATAAAACAGAAGTAATACTAGCAAAATAGATAAGAATTTGGTCAACTGGAATAATGTAATTGACCTAAAATGGGAGTCAAAGTTGGCAAAATTGGTGATGCATAAATATCACTGACGATCCAAAATTCACGAGCATAATTTCGTCAATTTTCCATCAAATTTCATAATTTTTGTTTTATTACCTTTAGAAGATTCTCTACCATTTCATAAGAAAAAATATTTTTTTCTTTTTTTTTTTTAAATTCTTGGACCCTGGCTGTCACTTTGAGATTTGGCCTCTGGACCTTCAAAGGGTTAGAGGAGGGGTTTGGGATATTAGAAGTTTGGAGGGACATCTAAGCTGTCAAATTTCAGTGCCTTTGCAAAAGCAGTGATTAGGTGTGAGTGATAGTGTAAGTGCTGAATGATGATGAAAGTTGTTTCTTTCTTTTTGGGTTTTTCTTTCTTTTTGAGTCACTCTGTCTTGGTTGGGAAACAGCCGGCGTGTTAAAAAAAAAATCTTGTAGTAATTGTAATAATCATTCATTGAAGAACAGATGCTGCAATATCAAAGTCATCTTTGTTGTCATTATGCAAGCCAAAGAAAGAAGGGAATGCATGAAAGTATAATGGTACCAACACTCGTATATGGGTGTGAAGCTTGGGTTGTAAATGCTGCAGCGAGGAGGCGGCTAGAGGCAGTGGAGCTGTCCTGTCTAAGGGCAATGTGTGGTGTAAATACGTATTATGCAGAGAATTCGGAGTGTGGAAAATAGGAGGAGGTGTGGCTTTACTAAAAGTATTAGTCAGAGGGCTGAAGAGGGGTTGCTGAGGTGGTTTGGTCATTTAGAGAGAATGGATCAAAGTAGAATCACTTGGATAGAGTATAAATCTGTGGGGAAAGGAAGGCAGGGTAGGGGTTGACCTTGAAAAGGTTAGAGGGAGGGAGTAAAGGAGGTTTTGTGGGTGAGGGGCTTGGACTTCCAGTGTGTGTGAGTGTATTAGGTAGGAGTGAATGGAGACGAATGGTTTTTGGGACCTGACGAGCTGTTGGAGTGTGAGCAGG
This sequence comes from Cherax quadricarinatus, assembly GCF_038502225.1. Lineage (NCBI taxonomy): Eukaryota > Metazoa > Arthropoda > Malacostraca > Decapoda > Parastacidae > Cherax > Cherax quadricarinatus. Next base: position 12,523,384 of record NC_091343.1, on the reverse strand, counting down.
GTAATATTTAGTGAAGGGATTTAGGTAAATTTAGGTAGTAGGTAGGTAGACAGCAACCGCCCAGGGAGGTACTACCATCCTGCCAAGTGAGTGTAAAACGAAAGCCTGTAATTGTTTTACATGATGGTAGGATTGCTGGTGTCTTTTTGTTTTCTGTCTCATGAACATGCAAGGTTTCAGGTACATCTTGCTACTTCTACTTACACTTAGGTCACACTACACATACATGTACAAGCATATAGTATATACACACCCCTCTGGGTTTTCTGCTATTTTCTTTCTAGTTCTTGTTCTTGTTTATTTCCTTTTATCTCCATGGGGAAGTGGAACAGAATTCTTCCTCTCTAAGCCATGCGTGTTGTAAGAGGCAACTAAAATGCCGGGAGCAAGGGGCTAGTAACCCCTTCTCCTGTATAAATTACTAAATTTGAAAAGAGAAACTTTTGTTTTTCTTTTTGGGCCACCCTGCCTCGGTGGGATACGACTGGTTTGTTGAAAGAAGATTGATAGATTTAGGGAAACCGGTTAGCTGAACTTGAGTCCTGGAAATGGGAAATGCAATGCCTGCACTTTAAAGGAGGGGTTTGGGATACCGACAGTTTGGAGGGACTTCTAAACTGTCATGTCTGAGGGCCTCAGCAATGACAGTGATTATGTATGAGTGAGGTGAAAGTGTTGAATGGTGATGAAAGTATTTTCTTCTCAGGGATTTTTTTTCTTTCTTTTTGGGTCACCCTGTCTCACTGGGAGATGTCTGACTTGCTAAATAAAAAAAAAAAAAAATAAGAACATGGAAATAACACTGATACTAAGCTGGAATGTTGAGTTTGCAGTATATGAATATAACTGTCTTCTATGTGGTTCTCAGTTGTCAGTTACACTGTCAACACATACTTTATGGAAAGACATTATTTGGTGAAAATAACACTCCTTTCACCTTGACAATAGTCAAATTTTAACTATGAAAAGTAAAACCTAATAATACACTATGAAGCTACCTTTCCATCATTACATCTCTATGTTATAGACAACTGGGTCCCTCAGGTAGATCTATATTTTGGCCTATATATGAGAGTGGGTCTGTGTGGTGAGTGCACAGTTTAAAAAAATAATCCTGCCCCATGTAGCGCATGATGAAAAATCAAAACTCTGACCTTATTTGATTAAAAATAGCAACTTTGAGATGTTTGCTAGGATTTTTTTTTTTTATGATTTTATTGGTTTCAGAACTGGAAGTAGCTTGAAAATGGACTAAAAATAGCTGAAATAACTGATTTTTGCCAATTTCCCTGAGGACAGGTAAGGCCCCACTACACCTCCCAGTGTTTTATAGATTTTTACTAGGTAGTATAGGGGTAAGTATTCCTGCCTGTCATGTGGGATTCATTTCCCCATGGGGTAGGAAACTTTTGGACTTTTCATGGACTGGGCTTTAAGAGCATTAGCCCCTGGAACACCCTCCAGATATAGTTATACTATAAACCATGACCAATCATTCCTGGCTATATTTTTTTTATCCAAGAAATATGGTAAATCTTCAATTTTTTGTAATAAATTCAAAATGTATGGCAAGTGTAATATAGGAGAGCCTTGGTGATGCAATAAATGAACAGAGGAAATATTGTTTTAGCGCCTGGAATGTCTACGGTGTTTGTTTTGGACTATTTTTTAATTGGTACTTTTTAATTTTGTGTAAAACTTGGCAAATTACCGACTTCTGTGTACTTTATAGGTTAGTTCTGATAGTTGAATGGGTGGTTTTTGTGTTCAATTGATGGAACAGAAGGCATACTAGCAAAAGAGGTTAGAATTTCATCAAAATGAGTAATGGGATCAGCTTTAAACAGGACTCAAATTGGGAGAAATTTCCAATGCATATATTGCACCTAGACCTTCAACTTCAAGCCTGAGTAATTCTGCAAGTTTTCCATCAAATTTTGTATATTAGTGT
>NC_091343.1:12448933-12511433 GCF_038502225.1 Cherax quadricarinatus | reverse complement strand
TGTGTGTGTGTGTGCACGCGTGGTGTGTGTGTGTGTGTGTGTGTGCGGGGTGTGTGTGTGCGGGGTGTGTGTGTGCGGGGTGTGTGTGTGCGGGGTGTGTGTGTGCGGGGTGTGTGTGTGCGGGGTGTGTGTGTGCGGGGTGTGTGTGTGCGGGGTGTGTGTGTGTGTGTGTGCGGGTTGTGTGTGCGGGGTGTGTGTGTGTGCGGGGTGTGTGTGCGGGGTGTGTGTGCGGGGGTGTGTGCGTGCGGGGTGTGTGTGTGTGCACGCGTGGTGTGTGTGTGTGTGTGTGTGTGTGTGTGTGTGTGTGTGCGGGGTGTGTGTGTGCGGGGTGTGTGTGTGTGCGGGGTGTGTGTGTGTGTGTGTGGGGTGTGTGCGGCGTGTGTGTGTGTGTGTGCGGGGTGTGTGTGGCGTGTGTGTGTGTGTGTGTGGGGTGGGTGTGTGTGTGGGGTGTGTGTGGGTGGGGGGGGGGTGTGCGGGGTGTGTGTGTGTGTGCGGGGTGTGTGTGTGTGTGCGGGGTGTGTGTGTGTGTGTGCGGGGTGTGTGTGTGTGTGTGGGGTGTGTGTGTGTGTGCACGGGGTGTGTGTGTGCGGGGTGTGTGTGTGTGTGCGGGGTGTGTGTGTGTGTGTGTGTGTGCGGGGTGTGTGTGTGTGTGTGCGGGGTGTGTGTGGGGTGTGTGTGTGTGTGTTGGGTGTGTGTGTGTGTGTGTGTGTGTGTGTGTGTGTGTGTGTGTGTGTGTGCGGGGTGTGTGTGTGTGTGCGGGGTGTGTGTGTGTGTGTGCAGGGTGTGTGTGTGCGCAGGGTGTGTGTGTGTGTGTGCAGGGTGTGTGTGTGTGTGCAGGGTGTGTGTGTGTGCACGGGGTGTGTGTGTGTGTGCACGGGGTGTGTGTGTGTGTGCACGGGGTGTGTGTGTGTGTGCACGGGGTGTGTGTGTGTGTGCACGGGGTGTGTGTGCGCGGGGTGTGTGTGCGCGGGGTGTGTGTGCGCAGAGGGTGTGTGTGTGTGCGGGGTGTGTGTGTGTGTGTGCGGGGTGTGTGTGTGTGTGTGTGTGTGTGTGCGGGGTGTGTGTGTGTGTGTGTGTGTGGGGTGTGTGTGTGTGCGGGGTGTGTGTGTGTGCGGGGTGTGTGTGTGTGCGGGGTGTGTGTGTGTGCGGGGTGTGTGTGTGTGCGGGGTGTGTGTGTGTGCGGGGTGTGTGTGTGTGCGGGGTGTGTGTGTGTGCGGGGTGTGTGTGTGTGCGGGGTGTGTGTGTGTGCGGGGTGTGTGTGTGTGCGGGGTGTGTGTGTGTGCGGGGTGTGTGTGTGTGCGGGGTGTGTGTGTGCGGGGTGTGTGTGTGTGCGGGGTGTGTGTGTGTGCGGGGTGTGTGTGTGTGCGGGGTGTGTGTGTGTGCGGGGTGTGTGTGTGTGCGGGGTGTGTGTGTACGGGGTGTGTGTGTGTGCGGGGTGTGTGTGTGTGCGGGGTGTGTGTGTGTGTGTGCGGGGTGTGTGTGTGTGTGTGTGCGCGGGGTGTGTGTGTGTGTGTGTGGGGTGTGTGTGTGTGTGTGCGGGGTGTGTGTGTGTGTGTGCGGGGTGTGTGTGTGTGTGCGAGGTGTGTGTGTGTGTGTGTGAGGTGTGTGTGTGTGTGTGTGTGTGTGTGTGTGTGTGTGTGTGTGTGTGTGTGTGTGTGTGTGTATGTGTGTGTGTGTGTGTGTGTGTGTGTGTGGGGTGTGTGTGTGTGCGGGGTGTGTGTGTGTGCGTGCGGGGTGTGTGTGTGTGTGTGTGTGTGTGTGCGGGGTGTGTGGCGTGTGTGTGTGTGTGTGTGTGTGTGCGGTGTGTGTGTGTGTGTGTGCGGGGTGTGTGTGTGTGTGTGTGCGGGGTGTGTGTGTGTGTGTGGGGTGTGTGTGTGTGTGTGTGGGGTGTGTGTGTGTGTGCGGGGTGTGTGTGTGTGTGTGTGGGGGGTGTGTGTGTGTGTGTGCGGGGTGTGTGTGTGTGTGCGCGAGGTGTGTGTGTGTGTGTGCGAGGTGTGTGTGTGTGTGTGTGTGTGTGTGTGTGTGTGTGTGTGTGGGGTGTGTGTGTGTGCGGGGTGTGTGTGTGTGCGTGCGGGGTGTGTGCGGGGTGTGTGTGTGTGTGTGCGGGGTGTGTGTGTGTGTGTGCGGGGTGTGTGTGTGTGTGTGCGGGGTGTGTGTGTGTGTGTGTGTGTGCGGGGTGTGTGTGTGTGTGTGCGGGGTGTGTGTGTGTGGGGTGTGTGTGTGTGTGTGTGTGGGGTGTGTGTGTGTGTGTGTGGGGTGTGTGTGTGTGTGTGTGTGGGGTGTGTGTGTGTGTGTGTGCGGGGTGTGTGTGTGTGTGTGCGGTGTGTGTGTGTGTGCGGGGTGTGTGTGTCTGTGTGTGTGTGTGTGTGTGGGGTGTGTGTGTGGGGGGGGGTTATGTGTGATATGCTTCTATTAATGTGTGGGGGGTATGTATGTATGTATGTATGCATGTGTGGTGTGGGGGGGGTATGTATGTGTGGTATGCTTGCATGAATGTGTGTGAGCTATGTATGTATGTCATGTGTGGTGTGTGTGTGTGTGTGTGTGTGTGTGTGTGAGACGTGTGTGGTGTGTGAGGTATGTATGTGTGCTATGCTTGTATGTAATGTGTGCATATAATATATATATATATATATATATATATATATATATATATATATATATATATATATATATATATATATATATATATATATATATATATATATATATATACATACATACATAAAGCATGGATTCATACATAACTGCATACACCTACACACAGGCACATCAACACACATGTACACACACACACACACACACAGGCACATGCACATACACAAGCATATATTCATATATAACTGCATACACACACACACACACACCTCTTTATCTATTAGTCTCATTCGATATCTCTGAATTCTGCCTTTCATATGTACAAAACGTCGAGTTCTTGATACAAGCTCAACACTTTGACCACAAGGTCACGCTAACAGAACTTTTATAAAGTGGTTAACTCAAGTTTCCCTGCTGATAAGAGCGAATGCCACAAAGCAGCACCCTAAGCCCTCCTTACTTTACGTGAAAATCACTGCAACATAATTCTCTCTTGAAATCAAACATTACTGGATACAGCATACACAAAAGTGCCAGTTACACCAACGTACACAAAAGGTTAGCCCACTGACATAAGCAACTACAGGTCGATATTGAATATTGTAATAATATAAAACAGTAGCTGAGAAACAGTACACAAGCAAATATAGTCATAGATAATGGAACAACATCTACATTCATGTTGATCTGGCATCAGAAAAAATGTCATTGCAGAAAATGCTTGATATAATTTACACATCATTTAAAAATAATAAATATCTACTTTAACTATTCAGTGACTTGTAAAAAGCCTTCAACACAGTAGGCCTGGTAGGCAACGCTTTAGCCTTACATACTGAGCATCTGTGGTTCAATCCCTGGCCGGGTGGAAACATTGGCCATGTTTCCTTACATAACCCTGATGTCCCTGTTCACCTAACAAGTACCTGGGTGTTAGCCAACTGGTATGGGTCATGTCCTGGGGAATAAGACTGAAGGACCCCAATGGAAATAAGACAAACAGTCCTCGATGACCCACTGACTTTCTAGGGTTATCCAGGGTGGCTAACCCTCCAAATTAAAAATTTGAAGAAAATCTTATCTTACCTCTTATGCTTTTTCTCAAGGGGTCACTTACTATTTTGTTGACCATTATAAAATACTGACCAATTCCGTTGGATCACTCACTATTTTGTTGACCATTATAAAATACTGACCAATTCTGTTGGAAATTTCTTGAAAGAATCAGAGCTATTTTGTTATCTTAAATGCTAAATTTAATTCTGGTTTGAAGAACAGTTTCAAAATGTTTATTTTTTCATCATTTAAAATTTTTTTTTATATAAAGAACCCATGTACATTTTAGCATGAAACTAATGCAATGGGTATAAAACAATTCCCCAAAAGTAGTCACAGTAGTAAAATATTAACCAAATGACTAATAGTAACAGAAAAAAAGGTTGTAGAGATTCTCTGTAATGGTGACACACATGGAACACTACTAATACGTGATCACAACTATTACTCGTCTCTCTAAAACTAGTAACTATGGTCTCACCGTATTTTACTGTGGGTACATAATGCACCCAGACCTTTTCAAATGAGCCATGGAGTTTACTAGATAGTAAACAATCACAGGTCACCTTCACATCTTTCTCTCTCTCTCTCTATTTCTAATAGCTCTAGTACTGGTGCTTCATCTGTCCAGCCCACTGTGGAGCTTGCTTCAGTGAGCAGGATTTGTGAAAGGTCATCTACTATTCTAGGATTCCTACTTTTTTAAGACAAACTTCTTCTTCCAAGTACTACATGATGAGTCAGAAAGCCTGTTTCTTGTGGAGGATTCTGACAAATGCCTCATATGTAAAGAATCCTTTGTAATTCACCACATATCATCCAAGAAAGTTCTTTCTTTAGTTGTTGGCATAAAATGATGTCCTCTTCCACTTGTGTTTTAGTGATTCAAAGTGTACAGATTCTTTCAGTTTTATTTCATCACCAGCAACCTCTGATGTCCACAATAGGTTCTATGGGTTTAACTAGACCACTGAATCCCTAGCTTTCCCTGCACTCCAGCCCATTTCTCAGCTGTTAATAAACTACTACTGACGATTAACCCTTTGACTGTTGCAAGCCCCTTTCTGAGACTGTCATTCTATGTCACAAAATTTTTGGAAAAAAAAAAAAAAACTATTTTTTCTTGTGAAATGATAGAAAATCTTTTCGCGATGGTAATGACACCAAAAGTATGAAATTTGGTCGAAAACTCGTGGAATTATGCTCCCACAAAGTTAGCGATCTTGGCAACACATACGCATCGGCGATTTCGCCGACTTTGAGCCCTGTTTTTGGTTAATTCCTTTGTTCCAGTTAACCAAACTCATAGCTATTTCTTTAGAACTCCATTTTTTCTATCAGTTGAGTACAAGAAACCGCCCATTTACCGCTTTGAACTACCCAATAAAGTGGTCAGAAATTGGCAATTTGGCCAATTTCACGCAAATTAAAGAAGATGCCAATTTCAAAATAGGGTCCAGAATAAACAATGTAGACATTCTTGGCACTAAAAGAACATATCCTCTGTTCATTAGTCACGTCTCTAGGCCCTTTCTTATATTACTATTGCTTTCTATTTTGATCTCTTATTCATACAAAAAATACAAAATTTACTGTTATGCAGACTAATGCATTATTGTAAAAATGGTATAAATAATATCAGTGCACTAGTGAAAGAATATTAGACTCCCGAGCTGATGTGTATCAGGCTTGTGGTGTGATTTGCTTACTCATGAACAATGATAAAAATCAAACATTTCCGCTTTGAGCTCAATTTCGAGGTCGTTTTCATCGTGAAACTAATCAAAATCATCTCTATTTCTGTAATGTGTTTTCCATTTTATCGTGAGAGACCATGAAAAAGAGATTACAACGATAAATACTATACGAAAATACTGTACACCTCAAAGTCGGAGTTTTAATCCAAAAAATGGTCAGTTTTTTTTTCTCATTATGCACTGCGTGCTGCAGGATTTTTTTTATGTGGTGCACACTGACCACACAGACCCATTCTCTCACATGTGAGCCTACCAGCTTTCTCCTGCTTGATTTGAAGCCGCTAGAATTTATGCATATTAATACGTCCGAAACAGTGGCGCGTAAGACGTATATATATAACCAAAACAGTCAAAGGGTTAAAACACTATGCAAATGCCTGGTGATAAAGAATAAATCATGACAACATTCATGGCTATGCTCAATTACTGCATTCTCCCACTGCATACTCACTTTGATCATGCAGAGATCTTTCAGAAGCATAAGGAACCCTAACATGACTTAGGGTCATTGACCCTCACATTGCTGAAGATGAGAATCTGAAACACCTTTACTACTTCCTCAAAAACGACAGGCTCTCATTCCAGGGATACGATTTACCTATAGATGTACACTGACAAACGAAAGTACCTGCATCACAAATGCACTGAAAATGCTTTGGTTGCTCAATAACTGTGCATAGTACCAGAGGCAATGTCCAGGGACAAGGAAGCCCATCCCTTCATGCTCAAAATAGTGACAGTAGTTCAGGTTATATTGAGTGTTACTTTCTTGCTCAAGACCAACAAGAGTCAGGAGTCCAAGAATTTGCTAGTGCTTTTTCTACCATCCACAGTTAACGAGTCCCTTGATAACAGTGTCTCAATCATCTCTTAAGTAACTATCATTACCATCACAACTAGGTATATTTCTGTTTTCATGGGGGGAAAAGTGATAGTCATAGTGACTGGGGAAATGGTAAGCAGTTAGGTTCAATCCATGGAAGAGGAGGTCTGGTCCAATCCTCAGATCAAGACCTACTCACTGATCAAGAAATAGACCTGGCTGAACACGTGGATGTGAAATTTTGCGTCTCCCATTCACAGGGGCTGACTGTAACCTTCTATTTTAGGCTTTCATACACCTTTTATTTTGCCTGATGGAACATGGATCAACCCCATGATTCCTTAGATTCCTCTTCACTGGCTTTGCTCCTGGATACAGGTTCTGAGATTTATGAAGAGCATAATACAAAGACAAGCTAACAAATGAAGCTTCAGTACACACACATTCACTTCTGCTATTCACTAGAGATCCATGTTTCCCATCACCAACACACTCGTTGCATCTACCCCTCCTTTACACTGCCTGTCCAGTGGAGCCCACCTCCTTAGAAGTCTTTACTCATATGGAATACTTTATCAAGCTGACTTCCTTTCAAAGTGTGATGTAATGTACTACTAACTTTTGTCTGGGTACAGAAAAAGCTGTAATATTTTCTTTGTATATTTTTCTCTGCAAGAGCTTAATTCCTCTGACAAGTCCAAATTGATACACCATTAATGGAATCATTAAACAGCTCAATGGTAACGGATCAATGTGTTCATATTTTATTTCCTCACTGCCATATAATTTCCCATCTACATTTCAGGTATTGGCTCAATGAATCCTTCTGATAAGGAATAAGTAGTAATATTCTGATGAACTCTACTTTAATGTTTTAATGGAAGGGGCATAATTTGAATTTACATATCCTTAAAAGTGTTAATAATTTTTTTTTCAATGAACCAGTTGTATCCCACTAAGGCAGGGTGACCGAAAAAGAAAAATGAAAGTTTCTCCTCTGTCAACTTAGTAATATATACAGGAGAAGGGGTTACTAGCCCTTCACTCCCGGCATTTTAGTCATCTCTTGCGACACACGTGGCTTCCAGAGTAAGAATTCTTATCCACTTTCCCACGGAGATAAGAGGAAATAAATAAGAACAAGAACTATTAAGAAAATAGAAGAAAACCCAGATGAGTATGTAAATATATGTGCATACATGCATGTGGAGTGTGATCTAAATGCAAGTGGACGTAACAAAATATGCCTGTTATTCTGTGTTTGAGACAGAAAAAAGACACCAACAATCCTACCATCATGGAAATCAATTACAGGTTTCCGTTTCACACTCACTTGGCAGGACGGTAGTACCTCCCTGGGTGGTTGCTGTCTACCAACCTACTTCTTAATTTTTAGTAAAATATATCATTGAGTCTTGAGCTAAAATATACAGCATCCTTTAAAGATTTGATAATTTAATTCGGGCATTTTTAACACACTGGCCGTCTTCTGCCATGATACGGTATCCAGAAAAAAGGCAACACATTCACTATTATTCATGTAAATGGGACTAAGAATATTCAATTACACACATACTTGTGTGACATACCTGTGACTAGTTTTGAGGGCTCTTCTACCCCCACAGCCTGATCCAAGGTCAGGCTTACCTGTTCACCTTCTGATCAACCAGGCCCTTTGTGTCAGAAGTTTGCTGGCCCACAAAGCCATGAAAACATGATGAATACTGTACCTGCAGCACAAAGCTGTCCAGCCTTTTCTTGAAAACTTTGTTCTTGCAATATTTCTAATATCTGCTGGTACAATAAATGTCATGGCCATGTATGAAAGTGCAACAAGCATGCAAAGTCATCCTTGGCCATGTATGAAGGTACAACAAGCATGACAAGTCATCAAGAACATCAAGGACTGCCATGCAATGTATGTACAATCATAGTTAAATAACTGTGTACATACATATGTAATCTGAAGTGGAGGGAAAGCAGGGCAGGGGCCACTCTAGAAAAGGTTGGAGGGAGGAGGTAGAGGTTTTGTATGCGAGGGGCACAGTCATCCAGGAGGCATGAGTAAGTGTGTTAGATAAGTGAGTAAAGGAAAGTGGATTTTATGACTCTACATGCTGTAATAGTGTGAGCAAGGTGACATTTATGAAGGGATTCAGGAAAATCGGTTGGCCATACTTGAGTCCTGGAGGTGGGAAGTATAGTGCCTGCACTGAAGGTGGTGTGGAAATATTTGCAGTTTGGAGGGGCATCTGAACTGTGGTATTGGCACACCTCTGGCAAGAAAAGTGAAGGAGTGAGTGATGGTGAAAGTGTTTCTCCTTTTTCGGGTCACCCTACCTCAGTGGGAGATGGCCAGTATGGTAAAAAAATAAAATATACAGGTATGTAAGTACATCCATACATATGTGTATACACAATTACACACACACACACAACCTACACCTTCATTACATCACACTTTCATGAGTAAACAATTAAAATTAATCATCAAATAATATAAAATGCTCACCTGCAGTTTCCGGTACATCTCCAAATTGATAACTTTTATGTCATCAAGTTGTTGTCGTAAAGAGATAATTGTATCCTGCTTTTCATGAATATCTTTCTCTAATAATTTAGCAGCCATTTCACTTTCTGCTTTCATCTGAATTTGAAGCTCTAGCTCTTTCTCGACCTGTTTCCGATGAGCGCTCTCTTCCTCAAGCTGCCTCTTCAAATCCTGCATCTCCTCCTCACAGCCAATCACACTAATGCGACTTGCTTTTTTGGCCTGATTGTTGAAAATACTGTAATGTGAGTAATTGTGATGGTATAATGAGATAATTAAATTTTAAACCAGTATAATAAATTTAGTATTAGTCAGAGAGCTGAAGAGGGGTTATTGAGGTGGTTTGGTCATTTAGAGAGACTGAACAAAACAGAATGACTTGGAGAGCATGTATATCTATTGGGGAAGGAAGGCAGGGTAGGGGTAGTCCCAAAAAGGTTGGAGGGAAGGGGTGAAGGTGGTTTTGTGGGTGAGGGGCTTGGACTTCCAGCAAGCTTGCGTGAGTGTGTCAGATAGGAGTGAATGGAGACGAATGGTTTTTGGGACCTGATGAGCTGTTGGAGTGTGATCAAGGTAATATTTTGTGAAGGGATTTAGGGAAATCAGTCAGTCGGACTTGAGTCCTGGAAATGGGAAGTACAGTGGAACTCCAGTTTTTGAACTTAATCCGTTCTGGTGGTTCTAAAACTGAAACGTGCAAAGACTGAATCAATTTTTCCCATAAGAAATAATTTAAATACAATTAAACTGTTCCAGACACCCAAAAATATTAACAAAAAAAATCACTTTTTAAAGAATAAATAGTTTTACATACACAAAACAATGATAAATAAATATAAACATTACATACCTTTAATGAAGACTCTTGTTGCCTTATCGAAGATTGGGAGGGGAGAGGGAGTTGGTAGGGGAATCTCCCTCCATAAGGACTTCAGGTAACAAGTCCCTCTGTGGGGTTACTTCCCCTCTTTGTCTTTTAATGCCACTAGGACCAGCTTGAGAGTCATTGCACCTGTCGCACAAAATATCTGTCCAGAGAGGTCTGTTTCTGGCGTCTCTTTAAGATTTGTCTGAAGTGGGACAAGGTTTTGTCACTGAACATGTTGCAGATATGGCTTGTTTCAGCTTGGTCAGCTTCAGTAGGGTGCAAAGGCTTGCACCCTACTCCACACTGCACAAATCTCCTTAATCTCTGAAGAAGGCACCTCCTTTCCTCTCTCTTCCTCCTCCTCTGAAGCAAGTTCCTCAGCTGCAGTCTGTTGCTGTTTGAGTTGAAGGTCTTGCAGCTCTTCAGTGGTTAGCTCTTCCCTGTAGTCCTCCACCAACTCTTCCACATCCTGCCTCCCTGCTACACTCCCTGCCTGTCTGCTACACTCCCTGTCTGCCTGCTAAACTCCCTGCAAGACTCCTTGCCTGCCTGCTAGACTCCCTGCCTGCCTGCTAGACTCCCTGCCTGCCTGCTAGACTCCCTGCCTGCCTGCTAGACTCCCTGCCTGCCTGCTAGACTCCCTTCCTACCTCCTACACTCCCTGCCTCCTTGGCTACATTCCCTGCCTGCCTGCCTGCTACTCTCCCTGCCTGCCTACACTTCCTGCCTCCCTTCTGCACTCCCTGCTACATTCCCTGCTTCCCTATTAGATTCCCTGGCTGCCTACTACTCTTCCTGCCTCCCTGCTACACTCCCTGCCTGGCAAGCTCGGCTAAGCGTACGCCACTTGAGTATTTTTCTATGATTTCTTTCTTTGTTTCTATCATGTTTCTCGCCTTCTTTATCAAAGGTCTGGCATTAGAAACTTTCTTTGGGCCTATGCTGGCTTATTTTGCAGTCACAATTAAAAAACAAGCACCAAAAACAAGGAATTATTATGAAATGTTTTGGAATGTGAGAAGTAATGCTCACTCAACCAGTGACAGAGGCACACTGAGAGGTGTAGTGGCGGTGACCCCTGAGTGGCCGGGTGGGAAGACACGTATCATACATCTGATAATTGGAGCAAAGTCCGATTTCCAAAGCAAAATTTCACACAAAAAACGGTCTGAAAACCGAAACGTCCGACAACTGGAGCGTGCGAAAACCGGGGTTCCACTGTACAATGCCTGCACTTTAAAGGAGGAATTTAGGAGATTGGCAGTTTGGAAGGACGTCTAAACTGTCGTATCTGAGCACCTCTGTAAAGACAGTGATTAAGTATGAGTGATGGTGAAAGTGTTGAATGATGATGAAAGTTTTTTCTTTCTTTTTGGGTCACCCTGCCTTGGTGGGAAGTGGCTGAAGTGTTAAAGAAAAAAACTAATTTAGCCTATATATTTAACTATCTTCCCTGATGTGCAGTCATATTATGTTCTACAGTACGCATTTCCAAATTCCATGAATTGTCACCATTGTATACTTTCTGGCACCCTCATTTCGCCCCCTCCTCATGAAATGATGTCAACATGGGTATCAATGTCAGTGGTGGTCACAACTTAGGAATGTTAGGATCACTGATGGTGACCAATTTAAAATCCTGGCCTGCTCTCCCTTTGGTCTGCCCACGGGGTATAGCCTCAGTTAAGATGTAGGCGTCTGGGTCATAGGACATGTAGGATATGGAGTAAGACATTACAATAAATACCACGCAGAATGGTTGTGTATCACTCCACCACACCACTGATTCTGAACCCCAAATCTCACAACATCACTGTTTTCAAGATTGGCTGCATTTGTTTTGATGGTGATAATACTTGGTATAAATATGATGTTACTTAATAAAATGACCAAGCATGGTATCAGCTACAAGTTCTAGGGGTGGTTTCTGTTCTAGGAGTCTTGAATATGTGCCAAGCTCTCTTCTTATGTATCTTCTTCTCTCAACAAACCGGCCGTATCCCACCGAGGCAGGCCCCCCCCCCCCAAAAAAAAAAAAAACTTTCGCTATCATTCAAACTATCACTGTCTTTGCAAAGGTGTGCAGATATAGCAATTTACATGTCAGTCTAAACAGCGAATATCCCAAACCCCTCCTTAACCCCTTCAGGGTCCAAGGCCCAAATCTGAAGTGGTGCCCCAGTGTCTAAGAATTTAAAAAAAAAATTTGTTATTTTTTCTTATGAAATGGTAGAGATTCTTTTTGTGAGGGTAATAAAACAAAAAGTACGAAATTTGATGGGAAATTGACGAAATTATGCTCTCGTGAATTTTGATGTGTCAGCGATGTTTACGAATCGGCGATTTTGCCGACTTTGACTCCCATTTTAGGCCAATTACATTATTCCAGTCAACCAAATTCTTAGCTATTTCACTAGTATTACATCTATTCTATCGATTGAGCACAAGAAATCACCAAGTCAACTGTTTCAACTACAAATTAAAGTGATCTGAAATTGTTAATTTGGTCAATTTAACACAAAGTTCAAAATATTCCAATTTCAAAATAGGGTCCAGAATAAACAATGTAGGTATTCCTGGAACTAAACTAACATTTCCTCTGTTCATTAGTTACGTTTTGAGGCTTTACAAATAAATTCCATTTTGATTTTTTATTCACATAATGAATTTTTATTCACACCAAAAAATAGAAGATTTACTGTTATGCAATACTGTAATAATTGTATAAATATCATCACCATATTTGTGAATGCATATTAGACCCAGCAGCTGGCGTGTATTAGACGTGTGAGGTCGTTTGTTTACTCTTGAATATCGGCAAAAATTTAACATTTCTGCTACTTTGAGCTCAGTTTCAAGCCATTTCCAGTGCTAAAACCAATCAAAATCATCTCTATTTCTGTAATATGTCTTCCATTCTATCAAATGAGACCAAGAAATCGCAAATAGAACTATAAAAAACATACGAAAAAACACTGCAAAGTCGTTGTTTTAATCGAAAAATCATGATTTCAGTTTTTTTCTCTCATTATACACAGCGTGCTGCAGGATCTGTTTTATGTGGTGCACACATACCACATAGATGTGTTCTGTCATATCTAGGCCCAAATGTACCACTCACAGTTTATCAGAGTGAGCTGAGCTCATGACGTAGATCTACGGTTTGGACCCTGAACGTAAAGCCGTAGATCTACGGGATGGACCCTCAAAGGGTTAAAAGAGCAGGCATTATACGTCCCACCTCCAGGACTCAAATCTGGCTAACCAGTTTCCTTGAATCCCTTCACAAAATATTACCTAGCTAACACTCCAACAGCTTATAAAGTCCCAAAAACCATTTGTCTCCACTCACTCCTATCTAACATGCTCATATATGCCTGCTGTATGTCCAAACCTCTTGCACACAAACCTCTTTTACCCCCTCCCTTTATCCTTTCCTAAGACGACATCTACCCCCGCTTTCCATCCACTACAGATTTATATACAGTACCTTTCAAGTCATCCTATTTTGCTCCATCCTCTCTACATAACCAAAACACTTCAACAACCCCTCCTCACCCTTCTGAATAATATACTTAGTAATTCCACACCTCCTAATTTCCACACTACGAATTCTCTGCATAATATTAACACCACACTTTGCCCTCAGACATGACATTTAGGGATGGGACAAAACCAAAATATTGGCTGGTACCAATACTCAGTTTTAGGCTGATATCAATACTCTTCATTTTTTTTTTAATTATGATAACCGTGTTTAATTCTCCATGGGGAAGTGAAACAGATTTCTTCCTCCATAAACCATGTGTGTTGTAAGAGGCGACTAAAATGCCAGGAGAGAGGTTAGTAATCCCTTCTCCTGTATACAATACTAAAGTTAAAACGAGAAACTTTTTTCTTTTTGGGTCACCCTGCTTTGGTGGGATACGGCTGGTTTGTTGAAAAAAACCTCGTTCAATATATAAGGGCATGCTCAATAGGTATTAAATAGCCCAAGGAGGCTAAATATTAAATAAATTAATTTCTCTGAGATGCCAATTACATTACTCATTACTTATTACAGACACCGCCATAAGGCTCACAAACCAAAAAAGAAAGAAAAACTTTCTGAATCTATCTACACATTTAGTAATCTGATGAAGACAAACCAAAATCAATTTACAAAAATAAAAATCTGAATAATTGGCAGTTATATTAAATCTGAAACTAAATATCCAACACACTCATAATACTGTTTATTTAAAGTTTTAAAAAATTTTTTTTTGAAAACTGAAAAAATGCACATTATTTTAATAACTGGAAATTGAAAATCTAAAATTGCAATTCAGAACTTAAATAGCAACCTTTCTCCATTACTAAATTGAATTAACCAACACATTTTCACTATCAGATTAAATTTGTCGTTAAACAAGTAAAATCACAAGTAAATTAAAAATTCTCAAACTGAAGTTGAGAAACATCAACATCTTCCTATTTTCAGAAATTAATCTGTTCCTATGAAGAGAGCAGATGTTTACTCCAATACTGAACAATCTTTCACTCTACAGAAGAAGGGAAGAGGAGAGGGGTAAACTCAGATAATCACTGGCTAGATGTGTTAGAGACGGAAGAACTATCATATTTTCTTTTCACTGTTAGTGGATTTTCTTCTTTAGGAAACAATGCGATTACCATAAATTTCCCTATTTTTATTTTTGTTTGTGATAACATGAATACCAGCATGTTTGTTTCAGGGTTTCGGATGTACTAGTATGGCTTACGCACAAGGGTTTTTGACATACTAGTATGCCTAAATTCTAGCGCCCTCAAATCTAGTGAGAGAAAGCTGGTAGGCCTACATATGAAAGAATGGGTGTATGTGGTCAGTGTGCACAGTATGAAAAAAAAATCCTGCAGCACACAATACGTAATGAGAAAAAAAAAAAACTCTGACCATGTTTTTGGATTAAAACAGCGACTTTGCACAGTATTTTCGTATGGTACTCATTGTTGTATTCTAGTTTTCCTGGTCTCATTTTATAGAATGGAAGACATATTACAGAAATTGAGATGATTTTGACTGGTTTTACAATGAAAAGTACCTTGAAATTGAGCTCAAAGTAGCAGAAATGTTCGATTTTTACGAAAGTTCAAAAGTAAACAAATCATGCTACATGTCCAATACACGTCAACTGGTGAGTCTAATATTCTTTTACAAGTGCGCTGATATTATTTATACCATTTCTACACTAATGCAGTAGTCTGAATAACAGTAAATCTTATATTTTTTGTGAGAATAAGAATTCAAAGTAGAAAGCAAAAGAATGAAAGAGGGGCATGGGGACGTGACTAATGAACAGAGGAAATGTTATTTTAGTGCCAGGAATGTCTGTCTTGTTTATTCTGGACCCTATCCAGAAATTGACATCTTTTGAAATTTGTGTGAAATTGGCAAAATTGCTAAATTTTGACCGCTTTATTGGATAGTTGAAATCGGTAAATGGGTGGTTTCTTGTACTCATTCGATAGAAAAAATGGAGTTCTAGTGATTTTTGTCGACTAATACAGTGGAATTGGCCGAAAATAGAGCTCAAAGTGAGCAAAATCGCCGATGTGTAAACTTCGTCGAGACCGCTAACTTCGTGAGAGCATAAGTTTTCCATCAAATTTCAAACTTTTGGTGTCATTATGATCGGGAAAAGATTCTCTATCTATTCTATCTATTCTTTTCCGTGTCGGCGGATGGATTTATGAAGGATGAGGTTAATCATAGAATTGATGAGGGAAAAAAGGTGAGTGGTGCGTTGAGGTATATGTGGAGTCAAAAAACGTTATCTATGGAGGCAAAGAAGGGTATGTATGAAAGTATAGTAGTACCAACACTCTTATATGGGTGTGAAGCTTGGGTGGTAAATGCAGCAGCGAGGAGACGGTTGGAGGCAGTGGAGATGTCCGGTTTAAGGGCAATGTGTGGTGTAAATATTATGCAGAAAATTCGGAGTGTGGAAATTAGGAGAAGGTGTGGAGTTAATAAAAGTATTAGTCAGAGGGCAGAGGAGGGGTTGTTGAGGTGGTTTGGTCATTTAGAGAGAATGGATCAAAGTAGAATGACATGGAAAGCATATAAATCTATAGGGGAAGGAAGGCGGGGTAGGGGTCGTCCTCGAAAGGGTTGGAGAGAGGGGGTAAAGGAGGTTTTGTGGGTAAGGGGCTTGGACTTCCAGCAAGCGTGCGTGAGCGTGTTAGATAGGAGTGAATGGAGACGAATGGTACTTGGGACCTGACGATCTGTTGGAGTGTGAGCAGGGTAATATTTAGTGAAGGGATTCAGGGAAACCGGTTATTTTCATATAGTCGGACTTGAGTCCTGGAAATGGGAAGTACAATGCCTGCACTTTAAAGGAGGGGTTTGGGATATTGGCAGTTTGGAGGGATATGTTGTGTATCTTTATATGTGTATGCTTCTAGACTGTTGTATTCTGAGCACCTCTGCAAAAACAGTGATAATGTGCGAGTGTGGTGAAAGTGTTGAATGATGATGAAAGTATTTTCTTTTTGGGGATTTTCTTTCTTTTTTTGGGTCACCCTGCCTCGGTGGGAGACGGCCGACTTGTTGAAAAAAAAAAAAAAAAATATATATATATATATGTATATATATATATATAAATATATATATATATATATATTATATATATATATATATATATATATATATTTTTAATTTGGCGACCCTGAGAACAAGTCTCGGAGAGGGCTTGGCGACCCTGAAAGGGTTAAATGCTGATTTTAGTAATTTGGAAAAGAATTCCGAGGCTTGATAAAGCTCCTGGTAAGCAAAATGTAGCCATAAAATACTGAAAACATTGCATGTGTCTCCAGTTACTTAACCCTTAAACGATCCAAACGTATATATACGTTTTTTCAACATTTGAAAGTATTTTATTATTTTTTATTATCACACTGGCCGATTCCCACCAAGGCAGGGTGGCCCGAAAAAGAAAAACTTTCACCATCATTCACTCCATCACTGTCTTGCCAGAAGGGTGCTTTACACTACAGTTTTTAAACTGCAACATTAACACCCCTCCTTCAGAGTGCAGGCACTGTACTTCCCATCTCCAGGACTCAAGTCCGGCCTGCCGGTTTCCCTGAACCCCTTCATAAATGTTACTTTGCTCACACTCCAACAGCACGTCAAGTATTAAAAACCATTTGTCTCCATTCACTCCTATCAAACACGCTCATGCATACCTGCTGGAAGTCCAAGCCCCTCGCACAAAAAACCTCCTTTACCCCCTCTCTCCAACCTTTCCTAGGCCGACCCCTACCCCGCCTTCCTTCCACTACAGACTGATACACTCTTGAAGTCATTCTGTTTCACTCCATTCTCTCTACATGTCCGAACCACCTCAACAACCCTTCCTCAGCCCTCTGGACAACAGTTTTGGTAATCCCGCACCTCCTCCTAACTTCCAAACTACGAATTCTCTGCATTATATTCACACCACACATTGCCCTCAGACATGACATCTCCACTGCCTCCAGCCTTCTCCTCGCTGCAACATTCATCACCCATGCTTCACACCCATATAAGAGCGTTGGTAAAACTATACTCTCATACATTCCCCTCTTTGCCTCCAAGGACAAAGTTCTTTGTCTCCACAGACTCCTAAGTGCACCACTCACTCTTTTTCCCTCATCAATTCTATGATTCACCTCATCTTTCATAGACCCATCCGCTGACACGTCCACTCCCAAATATCTGAATACATTCACCTCCTCCATACTCTCTCCCTCCAATCTGATATTCAATCTTTCATCACCTAATCTTTTTGTTATCCTCATAACCTTACTCTTTCCTGTATTCACCTTTAATTTTCTTCTTTTGCACACCCTACCAAATTCATCCACCAATCTCTGCAACTTCTCTTCAGAATCTCCCAAGAGCACAGTGTCATCAGCAAAGAGCAGCTGTGACAACTCCCACTTTGTGTGTGATTCTTTATCTTTTAACTCCACGCCTCTTGTCAAGACCCTCGCATTTACTTCTCTTACAACCCCATCTATAAATATATTAAACAACCACGGTGACATCACACATCCTTGTCTAAGGCCTACTTTTACTGGGAAATAATTTCCCTCTTTCCTACATACTCTAACTTGAGCCTCACTATCCTCGTAAAAACTCTTCACTGCTTTCAGTAACCTACCTCCTACACCATACACTTGCAATATCTGCCACATTGCCCCCCTATCCACCCTGTCATACGCCTTTTCCAAATCCATAAATGCCACAAAGACCTCTTTAGCCTTATCTAAATACTGTTCACTTATATGTTTCACTGTAAACACCTGGTCCACACACCCCCTACCTTTCCTAAAGCCTCCTTGTTCATCTGCTATCCTATTCTCTGTCTTACTCTTAATTCTTTCAATAATAACTCTACCATACACTTTACCAGGTATACTCAGCAGACTTATCCCCCTATAATTTTTGCACTCTCTTTTATCCCCTTTGCCTTTATACAAAGGAACTATGCATGCTCTCTGCCAATCCCTAGGTACCTTACCCTCTTCCATACATTTATTAAATAATTGCACCAACCACTCCAAAACTATATCCCCACCTGCTTTTAACATTTCTATCTTTATCCCATCAATCCCGGCTGCCTTACCCCCTTTCATTTTACCTACTGCCTCACGAACTTCCCCCACACTCACAACTGGCTCTTCCTCACTCCTACAAGATGTTATTCCTCCTTGCCCTATACACGAAATCACAGCTTCCCTATCTTCATCAACATTTAACAATTCCTCAAAATATTCCCTCCATCTTCCCAATACCTCTAACTCTCCATTTAATAACTCTCCTCTCCTATTTTTAACTGACAAATCCATTTGTTCTCTAGGCTTTCTTAACTTGTTAATCTCACTCCAAAACTTTTTCTTATTTTCAACAAAATTTGTTGATAACATCTCACCCACTCTCTCATTTGCTCTCTTTTTACATTGCTTCACCACTCTCTTAACCTCTCTCTTTTTCTCCATATACATGTACTCTTCCCTCCTTGCATCACTTCTACTTTGTAAAAACTTCTCATATGCTAACTTTTTCTCCCTTACTACTCTCTTTACATCATCATTCCACCAATCGCTCGTCTTCCCTCCCGCACCCACTTTCCTGTAACCACAAACTTCTGCTGAACACTCTAACACTACATTTTTAAACCTACCCCATACCTCTTCGACCCCATTGCCTATGCTCTCATTAGCCCATCTATCCTCCAATAGCTGTTTATATCTTACCCTAACTGCCTCCTCTTTTAGTTTATAAACCTTCACCTCTCTCTTCCCTGATGCTTCTATTCTCCTTGTATCCCATCTACCTTTTACTCTCAGTGTAGCTACAACTAGAAAGTGATCTGATATATCTGTGGCCCCTCTATAAACATGTACATCCTGAAGTCTACTCAAGTCTTTTATCTACCAATACATAATCCAACAAAAAAAATGTACATCATCTTTTTTTTTTTACATTTGAAAATGTGAAAAAAAAATTTTATCTACTTTTTTTTTTGTTATATTTGAAAATATGTAAAAAAAAAAAACAGATCTACTTTTGGAGTACTACGGATTTGAACCTCGATCTATTTGGACCATTTAAGGGTTAATGAGAATAATTACATTTCTCCCCCAAAGAGCAATTCAGTTATCTTATACTGACCTCCTTATCTAACTGTTCTTGCTGCTGCTGAGTGGGTAAGCCCTTGTCTTTACGAAGACGATCATTATCTTCTTGCAAATGTAAGATGGAATTTTTTGCAATAGCCAGGTCTTCCTTCATGAGTGCATTTGTGGTGGTTAATGTTTCCATCTTTGCCTGTAAGTTTGTAACTGTAGCACTGAAAGAGATAAAAAGCTATCAATTTTGAAATCATTTTTTGCAATGATTCAAAACATTTATTTCAGGGTAATAAGGAATCAATATAGTCTAAGCCCTCATTTTGAGTCACCCTGAGATACAGGCGCTATCAAGAGAAGCCATTACAATAAGTATAGAATGAAGGTTAAAATTCAGACACAAATAGTTGATTTGGCTTGAAAGCAATGTAACACAAGGTAAATACATATGCAAATGGTTAGCGAACATAGATAAGACCAAGGTGAGTAGGATAACAAAAAATCTAGGTAATGATAGACTGCATATCAGATTTGAGTGAGGGAGTATGTAGGAAGTGGATGTATTTAGATACTTGGGAGTGGACACATCAGCAGATGGGTCTATGAAAATGAGGTGAACTATACAGTAGATGAGGGAAAAAAGGTGGGTGGTCTGTTGAAGCATCTGTGGAAAGAAAGAAATTTATTTATGGAAGCAAACAAGGGAATGTATCAGAATATAATGGTACCAATACTTACGAGTGCAAAGCATGGGTTTTGAACACTGCAGCAAGGAGGAGGCTAGCAGCGGCAAAGATGTCATGTTAAAGAGCAATGTGTGGTGTGAATAAAATGCAGAGAATTGAGTATAGAAATTAAAAGGTGATGTGGAATCACCAAGGGTATAATTCCAAGGGATGAAGAGGGGTTGCTGAGGTGGTTTGGGCATGTAGAGAGGCTAGAGAGGGATAACATGATGAAGTGAGTGCATAAATCTGGAGTGGAAGGTAGCAAGAGTAGGGGTTGTCCTAGGAATGGTTGAAGGGAGTAAAAGAGGCTTGAGTTTTAGGGGCTTAAATATCCAGTAGACTTGCGCAAGTGTGTTAGATAAGAATAAATGAAGACGAGTGGTTTTTAAAGGACATGCTGTTGAAGTGCGAGCAAGAATAACTTTTATGAATGGATTCAGGAAAGCCAATTAGCCAAACTTGAATCATGGAGGCGGGAAGGGTAGTGCCTGTACCCCTGAAGGAAAGATGGAGATATTTTAGTCTGAGGGTAATCTGAACTGCTATGTCAGTGCAATTTTGGAGAGAGAGATATTGAATGAATGATAGTTAATGTTTTCTTCTTGGGGTCACCCTACCTTGGCAGGTGATGACCACTGAGATAAAAAAAAAGAATACATGGGGGGGGAACACATCAGCCATGCCTAATAAATAAAAAATTATCTGCAGACATTTGAAAAAGCATTTGAACAGAAGAAAATGTTCAATCTGCGAGACTTGCCAAGGGTCTGGGATCATATGTCATACATGTTACATTTCTTTATCAACACGTTGGCAGTCTCCCGCTGATACAGGGTATCCCCCCCCCCCCCAAAAAAAAAAAAAACCACTTTCACCATCATTCACACATAATCACTGTCTTTGCAGAGGTGCCCAGATATGAGTTTAGATGTCACTCCAGACAGCCAATATGCCAACCCCCTCTTTTAGCGTGCAGGCATTGTACTTCCCACCTCCAAGACTCAAGTAAGGCTAACTTGTTTCCCTGCATCCCTTCACAAAATATTACCCTGCTCACACTCCAACAGCTCATCAGGTCCCTAAAACCATTCATCTCTATTCACTCCTATCTAACATGCTCACACATGCCTACTGCATGTGTAGGCCCCTTGTACACAAAGTCTCTTTTACTCCTTCCCTCCATCCTTTCCTAGGATGACTCCTACCCCTCCTCCCCTCCACTACAGATTTATACACTCTTCAAATCATTCTATTTTGCTTCATCCTCTCTAAATAACCAAACCACCTGAATAACCCCTCTTCAGCCCTCGGAATAATACTTTCTCCTAATTTCCACACTACAAATTCTCTGCATAATATTTACACCACACACTGCCCTTAGACACGATATTTCCACTCTCTCCAGCCTCCTCCTCACTGCAGCATTCACAATCTGTGCTTCACACCCATATAAGTGTGTTGGTACCACTATACTCTTGTACATTTACAGTGGAACCTCAAAAATCGAACGTATCACATATCGAACGTTTCGAAAATAGGACCATTTTCTCGGACAAACTGTGTCCCTATTATCGAACGCGCCCCTATTTTTGGACCGCTGGGTACGGGACCTGTCTGCCGGCCCGCTCTGTCCGCGTCCCCACGCAGGCGCTGCCATGGGCCCAAAGAAACTTGCTAGTGGTACCCCTGTGGTAAAAAAAGTGAGAAACACCATAGATGTGAAGAAGGAAATAATACAGAAGTGTGAGAGTGGTGTGAGACTTGTTGAGCTTGCCAGGATGTATGGGAAAAACAAGTCGACCATCGGTTCTATCCTGTCAAAGAAAGAACAAATCAAGGAAGCTGATGTTGCGAAAGGTGTTAATATAGGGAGTGGATGAGGTGCCTTCTTCAAAGATTAAGGAGATTTGTGCCAAGTGGAATGATGTCCAAATGTTTGTGCAGAAGTACCACCCTGAGCAAGCTGAAACAAGCCATCCTTGCAACAAGTTCAGTGACAGAACCATGTCCCATTTTAGGGAAATGTTAAAGAGGTGCCAGAAACAGAGGACTGTGGACAGTTATTTTGTGAGACAGGGGTCCAGTGACTATCAAGCTGGTCCTAGTGGCATTAAAAGATAGAGAAGGGAAGTAACCCCAGAGAGGGCTTTACCTGAAGTCCTCATGGAGGGGGATTCTCCTTCCAAACACTAACCCCAACTCCCTCGCTCCTCCTCCCTATCTTCCAGATGCCATCACCAATCTTCAATAAAGGTAAGTAAAAATATTGTTTTATATGTATTTCTATACATAATTAAAAACTATAGTATTTGTTGTATGTAAAACTGTAATTAATCTCTATAAAATGTATTTTTTGTGTGAATATTTTTGGGTTTCTGGAACGGATTAATTGTATTTCCATTATTTCTTATGGGAAATATTGCTTTGAATTTCAGAGTTTTCGAATTTAGAACTAGCTCCTGGAACGGATTAAGTTCGATTTTGAGGTTCCACTGTATTTCTTTGCCTCCATGGATTATGCTTTTTTTTCTCCCGAAACACCTCAATGCACCACTCACCATTTTCCTTCATCAATTCTATGATTAACCTCGTCCTTCATAAGCCCATCTGCCAACAAATCTATTCCCACATATCTGAACACATTTACTTCTTCCATACTCCCTCCCTCCAATGTGATATCCAACTTTTCTTTACTTAACTCGTTTGATACCCTCATCACTTTACTCTTATCTAAGTTCACTTTCAACTTTCTTTCTTTACACACCCTCCTAAACTCATTTACTAATCTTTGCAACTTCTCTTTGGAATCTCCCAAAAGCAAAGTGTCATCAACAAAAAGTATACTGTCTCAACTCCCATTTTGCATTTGATTCTCCATAATTTAATTCCACCCCCTCTCCCCAGCAATCTAGCATTTACTTCTTTTATAACTCCATCTATAAATATGTTAAACAACCATAGTGACATTACACATCCCCATCTATGGCCTACTTTTACTGGAAAGTAATCTCCCTCTCTCTTACATACCCTAACCTGAGGCTCACTATCCTCATTAAAACTCTTTACAGCATTTATTAATTTAGTACCATTCCATACACTTGCAACAACTGTCACATTGCTTCCCTATCCACCCAATTTTATCTTCTTTCTTTTAATGTACCAGCCATATCCCACTGAGGTGGGGTGGCCCAAAAGAAAAAACAAAAATTTCTCCTTTTAAATTTAACAATATATACAGGAGAAAGGGTTACTAGGCCCTTGCTCCCAGCATTTTAGTCGCCTCTTACGACACACATGGCTTACGGAGGAAGAATTCTGTTCCACTTCCCCATGGAGATAAGAGGAAATAAACAAGAACAAGAACAAGAAAGAAAATAGAAGAAAACCCAGAGGGGTGTGTATATATATGTTTGCACATGGGATTAGGTCAGGGGTTTCAAATAGAGTTAGAGCTAAAGAAGGAGTAGCAATAATGTTGAAGGATAAGCTATGGCAGGAAAAGACTGACTACAAATGCATAAATTCAAGGATTATGTGGAGTAAAATAAAGATTGGATGTGAAAAGTGGGTTATAGTAAGCGTGTATGCACCTGGAGAAGAGAGAAGTGTAGAGGAGAGAGAGAGATTCTGGGAAATGTTGAGTGAATGCGTGGGGAGTTTTGAATCAAGTGTGAGAGTAATGGTGGTTGGGGATTTCAATGCTAAAGTGGGTAAAAATGTTATGGAGGGAGTAGTAGGTAAATTTGTAAATGTGTAGAAAGAAATTTGGTAATAAGTAATACATATTTTATGAAAAAGAGGATAAATAAATATACAAGGTATGATGTAGCACGTAATGAAAGTAGTTTGTTAGATTATGTATTGGTGGATAAAAGGTTGATGGGTAGGCTCCAGGATGTACATGTTTATAGAGGGGCAACTGATATATCAGATCATTATTTAGTTGTAGCTACAGTTAGAGTAAGAGGTAGATGGGAAAAGAGGAAGGTGGCAACAACAAGTAAGAGGGAGGTGAAAGTGTATAAACTAAGGGAGGAGGAAGTTCGGGCGAGATATAAGCGACTATTGGCAGAAAGGTGGGCTAGTGCAAAGATGAGTAGTGGGGGGGTTGAAGAGGGTTGGAATAGTTTTAAAAATGCAGAATGTGGGGCAGAAGTTTGTGGTTATAGGAGGGTGGGGGCAGGAGGAAAGAGGAGTGATTGGTGGAATGATGAAGTAAAGGGTGTGATAAAAGAGAAAAAGGTAGCTTACGAGAGGTTTTTACAAAGCAGAAGTGTTATAAGAAGAGCAGAGTATATGGAGAGTAAAAGAAAGGTGAAGAGAGTGCAAAAGGAGAGCAGATGAAAGAGTGGGAGAGGCACTGTCAAGAAATTTTAATGAAAATAAGAAAAAATTTTGGAGTGAGTTAAACAAGTTAAGAAAGCCTAGGGAAAGTATGGATTTGACCGTTAAAAACAGAGTAGGGGAGTTAGTAGATGGGGAGAGGGAGGTATTAGGTAGATGGCGAGAATATTTGGAGGAACTTTTAAATGTTGAGGAAGAAAGGGAGGTGGTAATTTCATGCACTGGCCAGGGAGGTATACCATCTTTTAGGAGTGAAGAAGAGCAGAATGTAAGTGTGGTGGAGGTACGTGAGGCATTACGTAGAATGAAAGGGGGTAAAGCAGCTGGAACTGATGGGATCATGACAGAAATGTTAAAAGCAGGGGGGGATATAGTGTTGGAGTGGTTGGTACTTTTGTTTAATAAATGTATGAAAGAGGGGAAGGTACCTAGGGATTGGCGGAGAGCACATATAGTCCCTTTATATAAAGGGAAAGGGGACAAAAGAGATTGTAAAAATTATAGAGGAATAAGTTTACTGAGTATACCAGGAAAAGTATACGGTAGGGTTATAATTGAAAGAATTAGAGGTAAGACAGAATGTAGAATTGCGGATGAGCAAGGAGGCTTCAGAGTGGGTAGGGGATGTGTAGATCAAGTGTTTACATTGAAGCATATATGTGAACAGTATTTAGATAAAGGTAGGGAAGTTTTTATTGCATTTATGGATTTAGAAAAGGCATATGATAGAGTGGATAGAGGAGCAATGTGGCAGATGTTGCAAGTTTATGGAATAGGTGGTAAGTTACTAAATGCTGTAAAGAGCTTTTATGAGGATAGTGAGGCTCAGGTTAGGGTGTGTAGAAGAGAGGGAGAATACTTCCCGGTAAAAGTAGGTCTTAGACAGGGATGTGTAATGTCACCATGGTTGTTTAATATATTTATAGATGGGGTTGTAAAAGAAGTAACTGCTAGGGTGTTCAGGAGAGGGGTAGGATTAAATTATGGGGAATCAAATTCAAAATGGGAATTGACACAGTTACTTTTTGCTGATGATACTGTGCTTATGGGAGATTCTAAAGAAAAATTGCAAAGGTTAGTGGATGAGTTTGAGAATGTGTGTAAAGGTAGAAAGTTGAAAGTGAACATAGAAAAGAGTAAGGTGATGAGGGTAACAAATGATTTAGATAAAGAAAAATTGGATATCAAATTGGGGAGGAGGAGTATGGAAGAAGTGAATGTTTTCAGATACTTGGGAGTTGACGTGTCGGCGGATGGATTTATGAAGGATGAGGTTAATCATAGAATTGATGAGGCAAAAAAGGTGAGTGGTGCGTTGAGGTATATGTGGAGTCAAAAAACGTTATCTATGGAGGCAAAGAAGGGAATGTATGAAAGTATAGTAGTACCAACACTCTTATATGGATGTGAAGCTTGGGTGGTAAATGCAGCAGCGAGGAGACGGTTGGAGGCAGTGGAGATGTCCTGTCTAAGGGCAATGTGTGGTGTAAATATTATACAGAAAATTCGGAGTGTGGAAATTAGGAGAAGGTGTGGAGTTAATAAAAGCATTAGTCAGAGGGCAGAAGAGGGGTTGTTGAGGTGGTTTGGTCATTTAGAGAGAATGGATCAAAGTAGAATGACATGGAAAGCATATAAATCTATAGGGGAAGGAAAGAGGGGTAGGGGTCGTCCTCGAAAGGGTTGGAAAGAGGGGGTAAAGGAGGTTTTGTGGGCGAGGGGCTTGGACTTCCAGCAAGCGTGCATGAGCGTGTCAGATAGGAGTGAATGGAGACGAATGATACTTGGGACCTGACGATCTGTTGGAGTGTGAGCAGGGTAATATTTAGTGAAGGGATTCAGGGAAACCGGTTATTTTCATATAGTCGGACTTGAGTCCTGGAAATGGGAAGTACTGTACAATGCCTGCACTTTAAAGGAGTGGTTTGGGATATTGGCAGTTTGGAGGGATATGTTGTGTATCTTTATACGTATATGCTTCTAAACTGTTGTATTCTGGGCACCTCTGCAAAAGCAGTGATAATGTGTGAGTGTGGTGAAAGTGTTGAATGATGATGAAAGTATTTTCTTTTTGGGGATTTTCTTTCTTTTTTGGGTCACCCTGCCTCGGTGGGAGACGACCGACTTGTTGAAAAAAAAAAAAAACATGTATGTGTAGTGTGACCTAAGTGTAAGTAGAAGTAGCAAGATGTACCTGAAATCTTGCATGTTTATGAGACAAAAAAAGGACACCAGCAGTCCTACCATCATGTAAAACAATTACAGGATCTCGTTTTACACCCAATCATATGCCTTTTCTAAATCCATAAATGCAATGAAAACATCCCTACCTTTAACTAAATATTGTTCACTTATATGCTTCAATGTAAATACTTGATCTACACATCCCTTACCTATTCTAAAGCCTCCTTGTTCATCTGCAATCCTGTTGTCTTACCTCTACAGTGGAACCTCAAATTTAGAACTTAATCCGTTCCAGGAGCTAGTTCTAAATTCGAAAAGTGTGAAATTCGAAGCAATATTTCCCATAAGAAATAATGGAAATACAATTAATCCGTTCCAAAAACCCAAAAATATTCACAAAAGAATACATTTTATAGAGATTAATTACAGTTTTACATACACACAACAAATGCTAAAGTCTTTAATTATGTATAGTAATATAAAATAACATTTTTACTTACCTTTATTGAAGATTGGTGATGGCATCTGGAAGATAGGGAGGAGGAGAGAGGGAGTTGGGGTTATTGTTTGGAAGGAGAATCCCCCTCCATGAGGACTTCCGATATCAAAGCCCTCTCTGGGGTTGCTTCCCTTCTCTGTATTTTAATGCCACTAGGACCAGCTTAAGAGTCATTGGACCCCAGACTCACAAAATAACTGTCTACAGTCGTCTGTTTCTGTCTCACAAAATAACTGTCCACAGTCGTCTGTTTCTGTCTCGCAAAATAACTGTCCACAGTCCTCTGTACATCCTGGCAAGCTCAACATGTCTCACTCCAATCTCATACTTTTGTATTATTTCCTTCTTCACATCAATGGTGTTTCTCACTTTCTTTACCACAGGGGTACCGCTAGCAAGTTTCTTTGGGCCCATGGCAGCTTAGTTCACAGCCCCACAAGCACTAAACACAATTAAATAATCATAAAATGTGTGAATGAGATCGCAGGTTAGTGTTCACTCAAGCATAAACAAAGCTAGACTGCTCATGGTGCCTGCGCGGAGACGCGGACAGAGCAGGCCAGCGAACAGGTCCCGTACCCGGCAGTCTGAAAATAGGGGCACATTCGATAATAGGGACACAGTTTGTCTGAAAAAATGGTCTTATTTTTGAAACGTTCGATATGTGATACATTCGATTTTTGAGGCTCCACTGTAATTCTTTCAATAATAACCCTACCATACACTTTACCTGGTACACAGCAGGGCCCCGCTTCACAGCATTTCACCTTACGGCATTCCGCTAATATGGCGATTTCAAATTATGACCAAAACTCTCTATATGGTTCCCCGTCTTTCTAATACAGTGCGTGCCACCCAGTTTGTTTACATTCTCCGTGAGCACCGTGTCTCTCTATTATGTTTGGAAACTTTCCAAAATTTCAAGTGTTTAAAAGTTATTTCATATTTTATATATACAGTGGACCCTCGGTTATCGGCCGTTCCGGATATTGGCTAATTCGGATTTTGGCTGCTTTTTTGGCCAAAATTCTATCCCTGTTTTCGGCCAGCGTTTCGAAGATTGGCTGTATTGGACTGGTAATAATAATAATAACTCTTGGACACATTAAATGTCCTATTTTAGGGTAATATAGACATTTTCATTAATCCATCTATGATATTTTCCTCAAAATTCTATAAGAAACACATTACATAGCATATAAACATGCGTCTGTCCCCCTCTCATGTATTCATTCTCTCTCTCGTTTATTTGTTTATTCTCGTTTACCCATCTCTCACTCTACATTAAGACTACAAATATTTTAAGTAATGAGTGTACTGTATATGCATTTTGTCACTCTAGGGTGCTTTAAATGCCTAGTATATAATGTGTGGGTGGGGTGGCCAGATGAGGTTATGATACCTAAAATGTTATTCGATACCTACCTACCCTACTGTTCATCTTGCACCCTATATTAAGACCATTAAGACTACAAATACTTTAAGGTATGTAATGAGTGTACACTGTATGCATTTTATCGCTCTAGGGCTCTTTTAACAAATCCATTGAATCCTCCACCTTCCCAGCAATTCTCAAAATAGTGAGGGTCACCCCGATCCACAAAGGAGGTGATCCAGCGGACTTTAATAACTGTAGACCAATATTTAACTTACCACTGCTCTCTAAAATCTTTGAAAAATTAATTCATACACAGATCTATTCCTACCTCGTCTCACACAACATACTAAATCCGTCAGCTTGGATTCAGGACTAATAAAAGCACAAATGATGCTATTATACACGTGCTACAACTAATATACACCACTCTCGAGAAGAAAGAAGTCCTGCTGAGAATCTTCATTGATTTATATAAAGCTTTTGATACAGTTGACCATGATTTGCTGCACATTAAATTAACACGCTATGGTATAAGAGGGCACTCCCTCAACTACCTAAAGTCATACCTTAGTAACAGAAGCCAATATGTGTACACAAATGGAACAAACTCTTCCGCTCAACCAATCACGTCGGTGTCCCACAAGGAAGTGTCCTTGGCCCACTCCTCTTTCTCATTTACATCAATGACCTACAGAATGCATCACAACTACTCAAACCCATATTATTTGCAGATGACACAACATAGGTCTTATCTCACCCAAACCCAATCATACTGGCCAACAGTGTTAATACTGAATTGCAGAAAACATCTACCTGGATGATGACTAATAAGCTTACCCTCAATACTGACAAAACCTATTTCATTCAGTTTGGAAACAGATCTGTAAATGTTCCACTTAACATAATGCCAGACGGCTCACCCATCACAAGACTCACAGAGGAAAAATTCCTAGGAATCCACCTTGACAGTAGCCTCAAATTCCAGACACATATACAACAATTCACAACTGCAGACCACACCAAGTTGGGGGTGGTATTGCAATCTATTACTCTAACCAATTAACTTGTATTAGCACCACTTGCTTTAGTGATGAATATGGAGAATACATTTTTGCTAATTTTACTGCAAAAAACCTTAAGACACCTATAACAATCGGTGCCATTTACCGGATACCCCACACAAACATCTCAAATTTCAGTGAGAAATTAAAGGAACTAATAACAAACAGACAAATGAATAAGCACCACCTTCTCTTAGCTGGAGACTTCAACATCAACCTTGACTTACTAGATGATCAGTGTGGAGAAATTTTCTCCAGGAGGGGGGTATCAGCCCCCTTCAGCCCTTTTAGCCCTGAGGGGCCACTCAGAAGGGGCGAGCGTCTTGTTTACTGCTAGAGTGAGTAATTGATCACAGATGCTATGCCACGTAATCAAGTGACCTCTGCTCCTTGCAGGGGTGTTGCAACGTGTATTTTTATAAGAGACAGTACATCTCTTACTTAGCAGGACAATTAAGGAAAATCCTGCTCCCACTTTATTACCATAGTAAAAATAGTGTACATTGTTGTCTACGCTTAAGACAGCAAGAAACAAACATTTTGCTTTGCTTCATCGAGGAGGTGACAGGGATGCAAGGTACTAGGTCAGCGTTTT
Source organism: Cherax quadricarinatus (assembly GCF_038502225.1). NCBI lineage: Eukaryota > Metazoa > Arthropoda > Malacostraca > Decapoda > Parastacidae > Cherax > Cherax quadricarinatus. The sequence goes on along the minus strand of NC_091343.1, from coordinate 12,481,331 downwards.
TTTTGTGCTGGGGGCAGTGACAGCATGGAGCGCTGTGGCGTCTGGCAGACTATCTTTGACTCTAGTGAGAGTAACACTGACGCCAGGATAACCAACAAAGAACACTGATCTGTGCGTTAGTGTGAACAAAGTGTCTCTAACACAAACACTTAATAGAAGTGTGATCAGCTTCTATTGTGATACATTGTGAACAATAAAGACAAATCTTGTGGAACATAGTGTACCAGTGTGCGTTTCCTAGACAATGGAAGACGTGGACATCCAAGGACACTTCAGCTTCTATCAAGTCACCGATATCTGTCGAAGGTGTTGAGAACACCATAGCTCACGTTACAAAGAGCAAGGTATGTTACGAATTTCTTGTAGATCGGGGGATTGCGCAATTCTTGAGTCACAAGGAGTTTGTAATCAACCTATAATCGGCAGTAAGGTGTGGACTTTTGAGTCCAAACAAGTAAGTATTTCGTCAGCCATCATCGAATGAAATATGCTGACATAACACCCCCTAGGGGTAATTTATACTTACAAATTGTATCTCTTGACAGCCCACTGTTGTGATGGTTTCGACAGCTTCTAGACCTCGTCTGCAGGGGCGGCTGTGTAGACGATTTGCTGTCATTTATCAGCTAAGTGTTCATTATATATAGTTATAATAAACACGGCAGGTAAGGCCAAAAATTCTCAACAATCAGCCTGTAACTGATTTCATCAACAATATGAACAACACTTCTCATACCAACAATAACTAAACCAACCAGACTCACTGAAACAAGTGCAACCATAATAGACCACATATGGACCAATATACTAGCCCCCCTTAAATCAGGGATAATTACAGATAGCACTACAGACCACTACCCTACCTTCCTCTTGACAAACATTAGTAAACCACCACTTGAATACAACAAAGTTTCATTTAGACTCCATGATGAGGCCTCAATAAGGAAGTTCACAGCTGACCTAGAGACTGTTGACTGGCCTACAGAATTCTCCAAGGCCAATGGTATTGATGACTGGACAGACATTTTTCTTAACAAATTACTCAGACTATACAACAAACATTGTCCTATAACCCTTTATCGGGCAGAGGCAGTTTTGACTGCCTTTAAACACGTGCACCTTTACGCGTGTCATCCTACTCGTGCTGCGCATCTGGATTCCCGTTCTTTAATTCTGACCAATCACAAGCCTTCCCTGAGTCGCTTCAGCTAAGTGGTGATGGCGTTTGCCGCCTTCCCATTGGTTGAGAGAACAAAATGTAAACACTTGTGGCTTGGCGTCGCCCAGAGTGGGTTTTTTCCATCTAGTGTCACTAATATACTCTTGGATTTTACCCTCTACAATGTCGGTAAGTACTGATTGTTGTGTTTAGTGTGTACATGAATAGTTTAGGCATATTTTGATATATACATAAAGTCCGTGTGAAGCATACTTTGAGTGTAGCATGCAGTTGAAAAAAGTGTAACAAAAGAAGGGCAGTCAGAACTGCCTCTGCCCGAGTAGGGACATAGTCCACTTTCAGTAAAATAAATATTTATAAAAAAATTTCTACTGCATATATGAATTCGGTAGGTGTCTGGATGTATACAGAACGTTTTTATTGTCCTTCCAGATCAATGAGAAATTGTTTTATGGGGAGCCCTCCAGCACCAGGTCAAAATATGTCTGCATTTTGGATGACAGTGACTCAGAACCAGAGGCAGATGACCCTGAATTGCTTGATAGTGGTGATGAATACTTGCCACCAGACGCAGAGGTGTCGAGTGAAGATGAGGAGGAAGAAAGGCCAGCCAAAAAGCAGAAATTAGTCAAGAAAAAGAGAGGCATTACGATTGAGGAGTACCCTGATGAGGAGCATATTTATGACGATCTTGCTCTTCAAGGTGAACCTAAGTGGTCCCAGGTTGACCTCCAAAATAACCCTTTGCCGGCATATGAACATGAAAAGCCTCTTCAAATTAGGTCTCTATATCAGTATTTTTGTGATTTCTTTACTCCAGACATGGTAGATAACATAGCATTTCAAACAAATTTGTATGCCAAGCAAAAAAACATAAATAAAAATTTTGCAACAGATTCTGAAGAGATCATGAGGTTCATAGGTACGTATTTTGTTGTTCATGGGTATTATTCAATCACCATCAGTTGAAGACTATTGGGCAGGTTCATTTAGGATCCCCCAGGTTGCAGAAGTCATGGGGTCTAAGAGGTTTAGGTTACTTAGACGTACTATCCATTTCAATGACAACACACAAAAGCATAAAGAAGGCTAAAAATTGCTTCATAGACTTCCATTCTAGCAATTAGTAATATACAATGATTGCTCTTCCTCATGAATCTCAGGAATATGGGACTTGAAAGTTTTATCCCTTTGCAATGGGTCCTTGTTGCTATTTCTTTCATTTTTATATTTTTCTAATATGTACTTACAAAATGTTTTGATACAAGTTCCATTGATGTTTTTGATATTGTATGTTTGTATAATAAATTTTAAAAATAGTTATTGGGTGTTTTATTAACAACTGCAAGTTTGCAACATTCAAATTTATACTCCCCTTGTCGGGCAAGGGCGAGTTTAACTGCCTTTCGCAGATTAGCAATTGCTCGGAAACTAACCATCAGAATTCCATTTATATGGCCTCATTCATCTTATATTGAGTTACTCTATCCACTCTAAAGGAGTTAAGTGTGAAATTCCATTATATCAGACATTGCCCGATAAAGGGATAAAAACGAAACAGATCACAAACAAACGGCTTGGTTGCCCATGGCTAACCAGCACCATTCTGAAATCCACTGATAAGAAACACCAATATGAAAAGCAATACAGACAGGGCCTAATACACAAAGATATTCTTAAACACTATTCATCAGTCCTCACCAAAGTAATAAAGAAAGCCAAACAACTATACTACTCCAGTAGATTCACTGACACAAGAGGAGATATAAAAAAGACCTGGAAAACACTCTCTCAGATTCTAGGGACCCACAAACTAAAAGAAAACAAGAATATTGTCCTAACTAAACCTAATGAAACACCACTGCATCCCACTGACACAGGTAACAAGATAAAAGACTTCTTCTCAACCATAAGTTCTAATCTCGCCAATAAAATCCCACGTACCAATGCCCATGCCGGGGACTACCTAGATGGGAATTTCCCAAATTCCTTCTATCTTGCTCCAACTGAGCCCACGGAAGTCACCGAGACTATAAAGTCACTTAAAAATAACTCAGGGAATCTGTCTTATGTCCCACCATTATTGTACAAGAGAGTGGCCCATGTCCTCTCGCATGCTATCTCATTACTTTTTAACAAGTCACTAGAAACTAGCACCTTCCCGAAACTACTCAAGACGGAAAGGGTTACACCAATACATAAAGGTGGTGACCCTTCAGATTTAAACAACTTTAGGCCAATATCAAACTTACCATTGCTATCCAAAATCTTTGAGAAACTCGTGCACAGGAGACTATATTCATTTATAACGGCACAAAACATACTCAACCCCTGCCAATTTGGATTCAGGAAAAATAAAAGCACTAATGATGCAATCATAAAAATGCTAGATCTGCTTTACACAGCATTGGAAAATAAGGAATATCCACTAGGAATTTTTATTGACCTAAGAAAAGCTTTTGACACAGTAGACCACGGCATCCTACTCCACAAACTTGACCATTATGGTATAAGAGGCCATGCGCTTGCATATTTCAAATCTTACCTTACTAATAGGTGTCAGTATGTCACCATTAAAGACACAGCATCAACAACACAGCCACTTGATACTGGAGTTCCGCAGGGAAGTGTCCTCGGTCCCCTGCTCTTCCTCATATACATCAATGATCTTCCAAACGTATCTCAACACCTGAACCCCATTCTCTTTGCTGAAGACACGATTTATGTCATCTCTCACCCTAATCTTGCCACCCTCAACACCATTGTTAATGAGGAGCTGATCAAAATATCGACTTGGATGACAGCCAATAAACTTACGCTTAACACTGACAAAACCTACTACATTATGTTTGGTAGCAGAGCAGGAGATGCGCAAATTAACATTAAGATCGACAACACTCTAATTGCCAGGCATAATGAGGGCAAATTCCTAGGCCTATACCTCAACAACAACCTGAACTTCAGCACCCATATCCAACACATAACCAAAAAAGAGAATATGAATGTGTAAATTCAAGAATTGTGTGGATTAAAGTAAAGGTTGGATGCGAAAAGTGCGTCATAATAAGCGTGTATGCACCTGGAGAAGAGAGGAATGTAGAGGAGAGAGAGAGAGATTTTGGGAGATGTTAAGTGAATGTATAGGAGCCTTTGAACCAAGTGAGAGAGTAATTGTGGTAGGGGACCTGAATGCTAAAGTAAGAGAAACTTTTAGAGAGGGTGTGGTAGGTAAGTTTGGGGTGCCAGGTGTAAATGATAATGGGAGCCCTTTGATTGAACTTTGTATAGAAAGGGGTTTAGTTATAGGTAATACATATTTTACGAAAAAGAGGATAAATAAGTATACAAGATATGATGTAGGGTGAAATGACAGTAGTTTGTTGGATTATGTATTGGTAGATAAAAGACTGTTGAGTAGACTTCAGGATGTACATGTTTATAGAGGGGCCACAGATATATCAGATCACTTTCTAGTTGTAGCTACACTGAGAGTAAAAGGTAGATGGGATACAAGAAGAATAGAAGCATCAGGGAAGAGAGAGGTGAAGGTTTATAAACTAAAAGAGGAGGCAGTTAGGGTAAGATATAAACAGCTATTGGAGGATAGATGGGCTAATGAGAGCATAGGCAATGGGGTAGGTTTAAAAATGTAGTGTTAGAGTGTTCAGCAGAAGTTTGTGGTTACAGGAAAGTGGGTGCGGGAGGGAAGACGAGCGATTGGTGGAATGATGATGTAAAGAGAGTAGTAAGGGAGAAAAAGTTAGCATATGAGAAGTTTTTACAAAGTAGAAGTGATGCAAGGAGGGAAGAGTATATGGAGAAAAAGAGAGAGGTTAAGAGAGTGGTGAAGCAATGTAAAAAGAGAGCAAATGAGAGAGTGGGTGAGACGTTATCAACAAATTTTGTTGAAAATAAGAAAAAGTTTTGGAGTGAGATTAACAAGTTAAGAAAGTCTAGAGAACAAATGGATTTGTCAGTTAAAAATAGGAGAGGAGAGTTATTAAATGGAGAGTTAGAGGTATTGGGAAGATGGAGGGAATATTTTGAGGAATTGTTAAATGTTGATGAAGATAGGGAAGCTGTGATTTCGTGTATAGGACAAGGAGGAATAACGTCTTGTAGGAGTGAGGAAGAGCCAGTTGTGAGTGTGGGGGAAGTTCGTGAGGCAGTAGGTAAAATGAAAGGGGGTAAGGCAGCCGGGATTGATGGGATAAAGATAGAAATGTTAAAAGCAGGTGGGGATATAGTTTTGGAGTGGTTGGTGCAATTATTTAATAAATGTATGGAAGAGGGTAAGGTACCTAGGGATTGGCAGAGAGCATGCATAGTTCCTTTGTATAAAGGCAAAGGGGATAAAAGAGAGTGCAAAAATTATAGGGGGATAAGTCTGCTGAGTATACCTCGTAAAGTGTATGGTAGAGTTATTATTGAAAGAATTAAGAGTAAGACGGAGAATAGGATAGCAGATGAACAAGGAGGCTTTAGAAAAGGTAGGGGGTGTGTGGACCAGGTGTTTACAGTGAAACATATAAGTGAACAGTATTTAGATAAGGCTAAAGAGGTCTTTGTGGCATTTATGGATTTGGAAAAGGCATATGACAGGGTGGATAGGGGGGCAATGTGGCAGATGTTGCAAGTGTATGGTGTAGGAGGTAGGTTACTGAAAGCAGTGAAGAGTTTTTACGAGGATAGTGAGGCTCAAGTTAGAGTATGTAGGAAAGAGGGAAATTATTTCCCAGTAAAAGTAGGCCTTAGACAAGGATGTGTGATGTCACTGTGGTTGTTTAATATATTTATAGATGGGGTTGTAAGAGAAGTAAATGTGAGGGTCTTGGCAAGAGGCGTGGAGTTAAAAGATAAAGAATCACACACAAAGTGGGAGTTGTCACAGCTGCTCTTTGCTGATGACACTGTGCTCTTGGGAGATTCTGAAGAGAAGTTGCAGAGATTGGTGGATGAATTTGGTAGGGTGTGCAAAAGAAGAAAATTAAAGGTGAATACAGGAAAGAGTAAGGTTATGAGGATAACAAAAAGATTAGGTGATGAAAGATTGAATATCAGATTGGAGGGAGAGAGTATGGAGGAGGTGAATGTATTCAGATATTTGGGAGCGGACGTGTCAGCGGATGGGTCTATGAAAGATGAGGTGAATCATAGAATTGATGAGGGGAAAAGAGTGAGTGGTGCACTTAGGAGTCTGTGGAGACAAAGAACTTTGTCCTTGGAGGCAAAGAGGGGAATGTATGAGAGTATAGTTTTACCAATGCTCTTATATGGGTGTGAAGCATGGGTGATGAATGTTGCAGCGAGGAGAAGGCTGGAGGCAGTGGAGATGTCATGTCTGAGAGCAATGTGTGGTGTGAATATAATGCAGAGAATTCGTAGTTTGGAAGTTAGGAGGAGGTGCGGGATTACCAAAACTGTTGTCCAGAGGGCTGAGGAAGGGTTGTTGAGGTGGTTCGGACATGTAGAGAGAATGGAGTGAAACAGAATGACTTCGGGAGTGTATCAGTCTGTAGTGGAAGGAAGGCGGGGTAGGGGTCGGCCTAGGAAAGGTTGGAGGGAGGGGGTAAAGGAGGTTTTGTGTGCTAGGGGCTTGGACTTCCAGCAGGCATGCGTGAGCGTGTTTGATAGGAGTGAATGGAGACAAATGGTTTTTAATACTTGACGTGCTGTTGGAGTGTGAGCAAAGTAACATTTATGAAGGGGTTCAGGGAAACCGGCAGGCCGGACTTGAGTCCTGGAGATGGGAAGTACAGTGCCTGCACTCTGAAGGAGGGGTGTTAATGTTGCAGTTTAAAAACTGTAGTGTAAAGCACCCTTCTGGCAAGACAGTGATGGAGTGAATGATGGTGAAAGTTTTTCTTTTTCGGGCCACCCTGCCTTGGTGGGCATTGGCCAGTGTGATAATAAAAAAAAAATAAAAAAACCAAAAAAGTATCCAAAACGGTTGGGATCCTCTCCAAGATACGATACTACGTGCCGCAAACTGCCCTTCTCACACTATACCATTCACTTATATATCCATACCTCACCTATGCTATCTGTGCTTGGGGTTCAACTGCAGCAACACACCTAAAGCCAATAATAACCCAACAAAAAGCCACAGTAAGAATAATCACTAAATCCCATCCCTGGTGACACCCCCCCCCCCTCTTCATAGATCTAAACTTACTCCCTGTTCAGTACATCCACACTTACTACTGTGCAATCTACATCTACAGGACCTTAAATTCCAATATTAACCTTGACCTAAAATGCTTTCTTGATAGTTGTGACAGAACCCACAGGCACAACACCAGACACAAACATCTCTACGACATTCCCCGTGTCCAACTAAACCTTTAAAAAAATTCAATGTATGTCAAAGGCCCTAAAATCTGGAACACCCTACCTGAAAATTCTAAAACTGCAGACACATTCATCACCTTCAAAACTACCATCAGAAAACATCTTATCTCCCTGATACACACTATCAACTAATTACACGAATACCACCTGGTGGTTAACACTTACACTCACTCACCCATTTGACCATAAACAGAAATATCAATCTCAATCTCAAAATAATGAATCTTAACTAGTCATAAGTTGGCTTGTGGTGATATTCCAATACTGAAACTATGTATAGTGCCAAAACAAAAGCATTCACATTGCTAAACTCACAAACTAGTATTTAGTCACTTAGCCATAATACCAACTTACCTCATAATTTTGTAATATTTTAAAATTAAGATTTAATTTAAGTCTGCCTGAAATGCCTAGCCATACTAGGTGTTCTAGTGGTACACTCTGTAATTATTATTTTACTACATGCAAACCACACAATAACCAAATTCTGTAAACTCAGCATTGTAATCCTTATAGAGAATAAACTTTGAATTTGAATTTGAAGTTTGATGAGCATACACGAGGGTGGAGGAGGGTGCAGCTGATAAGAAAAGATTAGAGGTGACGTTTGATGAGCATCGTCCTCCTTTGTATTCGCTGGGTCTTCAATAAAGGTAAAATTGATTTAAATGTTCATTTATCCATTAAAATTAGTGCTTTATATTTATTTCTCACTGCTTTCTGTATGTAAACCTATAGTTATTCTCTATAAAATGTATTTTTTTGTTAATATTTTTTGGGTGTCTGTAATGGATTAATTGAATTTACATTATTTCTTATGGGAAATATTGCTTTAGTTTTTGTCGAATTTTGTTTTTGTCAGACTCTCTGGAACGAATTAAAAACGAAAACTGAGGTTTCGCTGTATGTATGCTCTCTGCAAGTCCCTAGGTACAGTCCCCTCTGTCAAACATTTATTGAACAAAATTACCAACCAGTCCAAAACTATATCCCCCCCCCTTCCCCTGCTTTTAACATTTCTGTCATGATCCCATCAGTTCCAGTTGTTTTACCCTCTGTCATTGTACCTAATGCCTCACACACCTCCCCCACACTCACATACGGCTCTTCTTCACTCTAAAAGATGTTATACCTCCCAGGCCAATGCATGAAATTACTGCTTCCCTCTCTTCATCAACATTTAACAGTTCCTCAAAACATTCCTACCATCTTCCCAATACCTCCAACTCCCCATCTACTAATTCCCCTATTCTGTTTTTAACTGTCAAATTCATTCATTCCCCAGGCTTTCTTAACCTATTTATCTCAATCAATTTTTTATTATTCTCGGCAAAATCTGCTGACAGTGCCTCACCCACTATCATCTGCTCTCCTTTTGCCCTCCATCACCACTCTCTTCACCTCTTTAACAGGGAGGCCTGGTCATGGACCGGGCCGCGGGGGCGTTGATCCCCGGAATAACCTCCAGGTAACCCATCTTACATAACTTCTGCTCTGTAAAAACCTCTCATAAGTGACCTTTTTCTCTTTTATCACACCCTTTATCTCATCATTCCACCAATCACTACTCTTTCCTCCTGCACCCACTCTCCTATAAACACAAACTTGTCCTCCACATTCTAATACTGCCTTTTTAAAACTATCCCACCCCTCTTCAACTCCCATACTACCTATACTCTCAATGGCCCACCTTTCTCCCAACAGTTGCTTATATCTCACCTTAACTTCCTCCCTTTTCCTTAGTTTATAAACTTTCACCTCTCTCTTACTTGATGTTGCCAATTTCCTTTTGCTCCATCTACCTCTTACTCTAACTGTAGCTACAACTAAATAATGATCTGATATATCCATTGCCCCTCTATAAATATGCACATCCTGAAGTCTACTCATCCACCTTTTATCCACAAATACATAATCTAGCAAAGGACTTTCATTACGTGCTATATCATATCTTGTATACTTATTTATCCTCTTTCCCATAAAATATGTATTACTTATTACCAAACCTCTTTCTATACATAATTCAATTAAAGGCCCCTGCCCCCCATTTTCATTTTCCCCTGGCACTCCAAACTTACCTACTGCTCCCTCCACACCAGTTTTACCCACTTTAGCATCTAGGTCCCCCACGATAAGTACTCTCTCACTTGCAATCACTCAACATCTCCCAATATCTCTCTCTCTCTCTCTCTCTCTCTCCTCTACACTTCTCCCTTCTCCAGGTGCATAAACACTTACTATAACCCACTTTTCACATCCATCCCTTATTTTACTCCACACAATCCTTGAATTTATACATTTATATTCCCTCTTTTTCTGCCATAACTAATCCTTCAACATTATTGCTACTCCTTCCTTAGCTCATTAGTTAACCCATGCCTTAAGGGGTTTTTCAGAAACATAATTTTATCACATAATTTTTATAGTCCATTGTTTTTGCACATTCTTTTTAAGCATTATCTGTTAAGGTGCCAGACTGAATAAAACTGCTGGATAATGTTCAGTGCTGAATAACTGATGACCTACTGTTGAAGAGGGAAAGAGGAATACTGAAAGACAAGCAGAAAGAAAGAAAAGGTGGGAAAGTTGCACAGGTAATGTAGCAAATTGGAGTCTGTTAAGAAATCAGAGAATTTGTATTAAAACTGAACTGTCAAAGAGGACACACAAAATAATCATATCAGGTCAGTTGTATAAGAGAAGAAGCTGCTGAATTTGTTAAATGTATTTTTAGTTAATGCCTTTGGATGCAAACCATCTTATAAAAGCATATCTCTCTGCTATACCCTTTGCATGCAAACATCCATCCATCCAATCTCTACACCATTACTGTAATTCTATCATCCTGCAATGCTATATTATTTATGAGGCACATTATTATCATAATCAAAAAGAAGTGCTAAACCACAAGGGTTATACAGCTTATGAGGCACAACCACACAAACTGCTGCTCTCTTTCTGACAGACTTAAAGAGCACATAGGAAGTGCTAGACTTGCTAACACTAATAATGATCTTTTCTGTCATGTTCAGGATCACATTCATTTTATTAACTGGCCCTCTGCCAAAACTGTCTACCCTTTTTCTAGACATCACAGATGCAGCCTTGTTGAAGCATCCTTTATACACAACTTTCCTAATATTAATCTTAGTCCTGGCTTTGTCTCTGTAGATATCCTCCTTTCTCATTACACTGTTCAATACTCCAAACTTCAGAACACTCATGACTTGACCTGATCTTAATCTTCCCCCTTACCTCTTCTCCTTTTCCATATTTTCTTCGACTTTCCTTTCTTCTGCTTAGGTGGGTTCTGTCCTATGAGTTTTACTCCTGGGTTTCTGTTCCACTCTCGGGGGCCATTAGCTCTCCTGCAGTGTTCTTTTTTCTCTTGTCTTTAGACTACCTCCATTAATACTATTGCCACCTCTACCAATGTTTGCACTCCTTACACTACTACTACTGCTACTAGTAGTACTATTACTACCACTACTTCTACCATTATACTATTACTTCCTCTCATTCTACTCCTGGCTCTAGCTCCTTCTCATATATATGCTAGCTCCCTTCCTTTCGCGCTTCTGTGTGACCAGTTAATGGTCCCGCTTCTGTGTGACTAGGTAATAGTCCCACTTCTGTGTGACTAGTTAATGATCCCACTTCTGTGTAACTAGTTAATGGTCCTGCTTCTGTGTGACTAGTTAATGGTCCCACTTCTGTGTGACTACTTAATGGTCCAATTTGGACAGAAAAAGTCATCATAAATTTCATTCTCCTATGCAGGTGTTATTTATTTAATGTAAGTAATGAATTCAGTGTATTTCTTTCAAAGTCACTGAGTACACAATAGCACTATTAAGTTAGCCAGGGCATATGCTCTCAAGCAACAAGTCAATTATGAGGTTGAGTTGTCCACAAGCAGACAATAACAAGTATATGCAAAAAAATCAAACTTCACCAGACCAAGACTGACACTAGTCAACCTATCTACCATCAAGCAAGAAGAGCCAAATGCCTATGTTTCATCAAACACAATCAGCAGACTCCTAGATATTACTATACTGCTGCCCTGGTTTGGCTAGCCTACAAATATTTGATACTGTAGTTTATACCACCAGCTGATATAATCTAACCAAATATAAACTTTGCCAGTAAAATTAATCTTACACTTTGCATTATTACATATCTGAGCACAAAAAATATATTTTCCATACAACTCCTTCATTAATGTTCAAGACATTTCCAAATAATGCTGCTATAATGACATACAGCTATTACTTAATTATTTTAATTAACTGTCCTTCCTTTGCCTATTGTAGGTAACTCATTAGCATTATAAACTGGCATAGCCACAAGGACACTGGGGCACAGTTCCTGAACCTATTATAATCAAATAACCTGCACACAGGAGAGAGAAGCTTACAATGATGTTTTGGTCCAACTTGGACCATTTACACATCACACTAGCATAAAGGAGTGAGCCAGTATGTATAGGCAGGGGGGGGGGGGGGATAGGGACAGGACAAAGAGGAAGAAAAAGAAATAGTGGTAATGCTGGTAGTTGTAGTAATAGTAGTGGTGGTAGTAGAAAGCAGGGGAAGTAGTCATAGTGGCACAAAAGATAGAAAGGGGAGTGAAGGGTGAAAGGAGGCAATAGTAGTGGTAGTAGCAACAGCAGTAGTAGTGGAGTGATAGTCATAGTAGCAGTAGTAGTAGTAGAAGTGGGGCAAGTCTAAGGACAAGAAAAAGGAGCACTGCAAGAGAGCTAAGAGACCACAAGGGGTAAAATCAAAAACACAGGGGAAGGGGGAAGGGGAACTGAAGGACAGAACACACTTAGACAGAAGAAAGGTAAACAAAGAAAGAAAGGAAAGGAAGAGAGATAGAGAGAGGAGAAGCAGAAAGAATCAGGTTAAGTCACATTACATTTGACAATGTAATGAGAAATATAGGCATCTACAGATGCCTTTTTGTTCTTTCTGAACCTAATATGTACTTCTGTAGTCTCTTGACTACTGTTCACTATGTAATACAGCTCATAAATAAAGGTTTTGAAAATTGATATTGGATGTTTGTTATGACGGATATTTGAAATGACTGGCTGGTTCATTGCCAAACTATTCAAAGAGAATGTATACAATATAAGACACTTTGTTTCTAATGTATGAAGAGCAAGCACAAATGTAAATTTGTGTTACAAATGAACTGTGGCACCAATTTTCTATCATTTATTAGCAAGTCACAAGTTGATAGCAAGACAACATACTTCAAGTGGCGATTAAGCTCTTCTATATAATTTTTCTGGTCAAGCACTGTAGTCATATCTGACTGCTCTGGTGAATCATCTGGACTTGTGTCACCACCTGCATTTCGTAAATAAAGCGAGAAATCAATAACCCCCATCTGACTGTCCAAGTCTTCTTCCTGCAAGTAAAAGAAATAGCAAAGTAAATAAACTGGATGAAGAGCAGAAAATTTTGGGATGCAGTCAATTACTGTGATGGGAAAATGATAAAGAAAGAATAACCCATTAATTTAAGTGGCTTAATTTTGTAAGCATTAAACCAGAGCGAATTTCTGAACACTTCTGCCAACAGAATATTTTTTTTAAAGTTAGGGTAGGCTACTTACACCTGTAAAAACATATTTAACCACAAATAAGCAAATTAAAATTTACAGGAAGATGGAATGACAGACCTGAAATGAACAAGAAGCTTTGATATTATTGTTTCAAAGTACTGTACAATAAACTGAAAAATGAAGGAATCAAATGTTAACCCTTTCACTGTCTGGACCTCCGAACATGACATATACTCTAGAATGAATAAAATACGTCATTATTGTATGTCACGAAAGGCGTTGTAGTGTTGTTGCTGGGTGTATAAGGGCCACTGAAGGCATAAGCCATACATAGTGTTGGTGAAGGCAGCAGCAGAGAAAGCAGTGTTGTCAGTAGCCCTATATAACTCCAACAACATTGGTGGAGTTAGGTTCGTGCTATCCTTTTTCTATTGATTAATTGCTTAACATACTTGCTACACTGTTAATACTACACTTTATTGCTGGCTGGCGCTATAGCCTTTATCGACTCATGCTGCTTTAGTATCGTACATATCACTGAATCACTGAAGAAGGCACATTCTCCCCTCTCTCTTCCTCCTCCACTTTGGTACTTTGCTACGATTTCTTTCTTTAATTCTATCGTGTTCCTCACATTGTTTACCAAAGGACTGGCACTAGGAGCTTTCTCTGGGCCCATGGTGGCTTATTTAGCAGCCACACACAATAAACAAGTGCCAAAAACAATGGATTATTAAGAAGTTTCGTATGACCTAGCAGGATATGAACACTCGCTGAGAAACAACACGACGCTGAGAATTCGTGTGGGAGTTTACCTGGAGAGGGTTTTTGGGGGTCAACGCCCCCGCAGCCCGGTCTGAGACCAGGCCTCATGGTGGATCAGGGTCCGATTAACCAGGCTGTTACTGCTGGCCGCACGCGAGCTGACATACGAACCACAGCCAGGTTGGTCAGGTACTGACTTCAAGTGCCTGTCTAGTGCCTTCAAGACAGCCAGGGGTCTACTGGTAATCCCTCTTACATATGTTGGGAGGCAACTGAACAGTCTTGGGCCCCGGATACTTATTGTGTTGTCTCTCAGTGTACTCGTGGCACCCCTGCTTTTCATTCAAGGGAATGTTGCATCTCCTGCCGAGTGTTTTGCTTTCATATGGAGTGATTTTCGTGTGTAGGTTTGGTACCAATCCCTCCAGGACCTTCCAAGTGCATATTATCATGTATCTCTCTCGCTTGCATTCAAGGGAATACAGATCAAGGACCTTCAACCATTCCCAGTAGTGTGCTGTGAAAGTTCTTTGTACACTCTCCAGGTCTGCAATGTCGCCAACCTTGAAGGGGGCCGTTAGTGTACAGCAGTATTCCAGCCTAGAGAGCACAAGCGATTTGAACAGAATCATTATGGGCTTGGCGTCCCTAGTTTCGAAGGTTCTCATTACCCGTCCTATCATTTTCCTAGCGGATGAGGTAGATCATTGTTGTGGTCTTTGAAGGCGAGATCCTCTGACATTATCACTCCCAGGTCCTTCACATTACATTTCTGCTCTATTGTACGGTTAGAATTTGTGGTATACCCTTACACATTTTTTAATTTCTTCAAGTTTTCCATACCTGAGTAGTTGAAATTTCTCCTTGTTGAACTTCATATTGTTTTGAGTGGCCTATTCAAAGATTTGGTTGATGTCCGCTTGGAGTCTCAGTATCTTCGATGGAGGTCCCTGCAATGGTGATCCTGGTGCCATCTGCTTACATCTCTGTCTATGTCAGAAATGAGGATGAGAAATAGAATGGGAGCGAGTACTGTGCCTTGTGGAACAGGGTTTTTTACCATGGCTGCCTGGGACTTTAATCTGTTTACTATTACTCTTTGTGTTCTATTTGTCTGGAAGTTGTAGATCCATCTACCAACTTTTCCCGTTATTCCTTTATCCCGCATTTTGTGTGCTATTACACCATGGTCACACTTGTCCAAAGCTTTTGCAAAGTCTGTGTAAACTACATCTGTATTTTGTTTATCCTCTACAGCATCCAGGACCTTGTCATAGTGGTCCAGTAGCTGGGACAGGCAGGAGCGACCTGCTCTAAACCTGTGTTGCCCTGGGTTGTGTAACTGATGGGTATCTAGGTGGCTGGCTATCTTGCTTCTTAGAACCCTCTCAAAGATTTTTATGATATGGGATGTTAGTGCTATCGGTCTGTAGTTCTTTGCAATTGCTTTACTGCCACCTTTGTAGAGTGGGGCTATGTCTCTTGTTTTTAGTGTGTGTGAGATGACCCGTGTCCATGCTCCCTCTCCATAAAATGCTGAAGGCACACGACAGGGACTTCTTGCAGTTCTTGATGAACACGGAGTTTCACGAGCCTGGGCCTGGGGCAGAGTGCATGGGCATGTCATTAATTGCCTCTTCAACATCTTGTGGAGTTAGAATAATATCTGAGAGTTTTGGGATGACCAAATTTTGGGTTTCGTTCATAAAGAATTCATTTGGATTATCGACCCTTAGAGTGGGCAGTGGATCGCTGAACACTGAGTCATATTGGGACTTTAGCATCTCACTCATTTCTTGGTTATCATCTGTGTATGTCCCATCCTGCCTAAGCAGGGGCCCAATACTGGATGTTGTTTTTCCCTTAGATTTGGCATAAGAGAAGAAGTATTTTGGGTTTTTTCAATTTCCTTTATGGCTTTTAGTTCTTCCTGTGATTCTTGTCTCCTATAAGATTCCTTCAGCTTAAGTTCGATATTCGCAGTTTCATTGACTAGTGCTTCCCTTCGTATTTCAGATATATTGACCCCACTCAGCAGCTCTGTGACTCTTCACCTTTGTCTGTGCGCTGGGCACTGGACAGGTTCCATACCACTGACGAAAATGGAGGAAATCGACAAAAATGGAACCAATATTTTGATGAAAGAAGTCAGCGAAAACAGAAATCGGTGATAACGGAGATCGACGAAAAAGGAGGGTCCACTGTATACTGATGCTTCACAGGTGAATAATTTTCATTACTATCACTGGTAGCTATTACTAGGAAATCAAAGTCCACATCACAGTCATCACCATTATTCACAACTGCACCCAAGCCACAGGAGAATGTCAACTTTACTTATGGCATGGACACATTCCAGACAAACCAACCCAGGAGCTGTCACTGAGGAATTAAGCCTGTTGAATTTACCTAGGAGTTATGCCTTTGTGTCTGTATGGAATGGTGAACAATGGTATAATAAGATGCACTATAGCAACTCTGATATCTTGTATAGTGCACATGCTGTTTGTGCAGACCTATTCTCCCATATCCGGGCCTACCAGACTTCTCATGCCAAATTTGAGGCAGCCAGAACTTATGCATAGATGAACGTAAGCAACCCTGGCATCAACAGAATAGAGCTATGCAAAAGACAGTAAAAGGGCTAAAGTGGAACAAAATACAACTTCTTTCAACAAACCGGCCGTATCCCACTGAAGCAGGGTGGCCCAAAAAGAAAAACAAAAGTTTCTCTTTCTAACCATAGTGATGCACATAGGAGAAAAGGTTATCAGACCCTTGCTGCTGGCATTTTAGTCGCCTCTTACGACACGCATGGCTTATGGAGGAAGAATTCTGTTCCACTTCCCCATGGAGATAAGAGGAAATAAACAAGAACTAGTAAGAAAATAAAAGAAAACCCAGAGGGGTGTGTATATATATGCTTGTACATGCATGTGTAGCGTGACCTAAGTGTAAGTAGAAGTAGCAAGGCGTACCTGAAATCTTGCATGTTTATGAGACAGAAAAACACCAGCAATCCTACCATCATGTAAAACAATTGCAGGTTTTCATTTTACACTCACCTGGCAGGACGGTAGTACCTCCCTGGGCGGTTGTTGTCTACCAAACCACTACCTAGGAAAATGCAGCTCAATTCACTATATATCACACTCAAGAAACTGAGGCTCGGTTCAAGTGGGTGCACTAACAACAGGGTCAGAGGTGGTGTGAGGGAAAGAAACACTGTCTGAAAAAAAGACCAGTGATAAGGAAGGTATGGAGAACATGTGGCCAACAACAGAGGTTGTACATACTTAGAAATAAAATGAAAAGTGATCGAAACAGTAGCTTACACTGAAAGAAGAGGTAGAAAAGTATAAGTATTACGACTATTACATTAAACTAAACCTGTAGGAATCATACAGTGCCTGAGAGAATGGGAGGCATTCAGGGATGATCCAAGGAAGGGAAGCACAGTTCCAATTCCTTAGATCAACAGCTTCTCACTGGCATCAAGGAACCTTCCCTGAGGGGTAGTGAAGGATAAGAAAGAAACACATTATGAGCTGTTAAAAATAATCTGACTGATAAGAGACTAGACATAAGCAAAAACGGTACTATCATAATACAGTAAAACCTCCATTTAATGGATGTCCACTTAAAGAACTTCAGAAATAGGGAACAAAATCCACAAGGGCAACAGATTTAGAAACAATGAAAAAAGTCCTTTGATTGCAAAACTGGTTATTATTGTTACAATCACTGCAAAATAACCTTTTCTCCAATCACCACAAATGCCATTACCAGTCATCTGCTCCCAAAGTTACCTCCATTCAATAGTGTTTATTATAAAGACAAATATCACATTTTTTTAATAACATCTCAGCAGTTTCCCACCAAGGCAGAGTGACCCAAAAAGAAAGAAAAACCAAAAAAGAAAGAAAAACTCAAAAATTAAAGAAATACCCAAAAAAGAAAGAATCATCCAAAAAAGAAAGAAAAACCCCAAAAAGAAAGAAAAACCCAAAAAGAAAGAAAAACCCAAAAAGAAAGAAAAACCCAAAAAGAAAGAAACAACTTGCAACATCATTCAACACTTTCACCATCACTCATACATAATCACTATCTGCAGAGGTGCTCAGATACAACAGTTTAGATGTCACTCCAAACAACCAATATCCCAAACCCATCCTTTAAAGTGCAGGAATTGTACTTCCCACATCCAGGATTCAAGTCCAGTTAACCAGTTTCACTGAATCCCATCACAAAATATTACCCTGCTCATACTTCAACAGCTCGTCAGGTCCCCAAAAACCATTCGTATCCATTCACTCCTATCTAACACGCTCCCACATGCTTGCTGGAAGTCCAAGCCCCTCGCCCACAAAACCTCCTATACACCCTCCCTCCAACCTTTTCGAGGATGACCCCTGCCCCACCTTCCTTCTCCTACAGACTTAAATGCTCTCCAAATCATTCTACTTTGATCCATTCTCTTTAAATGAGCAAACCACCTCAACAACCCTTCCTCAGCCCTCTGACTAATGCTTTTAGTAACTCCACACCTCCTCCTAATTTCCACACTCCGAATTCTCTGCATAATATTTACACCACACATTGCCCTTAGACAGGACACCTCCACTGCCTCCAGCCTCCTCCTCACCACAGCATTTGCAACCCCAGCTTCACACCCATCTAAGGGTTGGTACCACTATACTTCTGTACATTCCCTTCTTTGCCTCCAAAGATAACGTTTTTTTGTCTCCACAGATACCTCAACGCACCACTCACCTTTTTTTATCATCAGTTCTATGGTTAACTTCATCCTTCATAAACCCATCTGCTGACAAGTCAACTCCCAAATATCTAAAAATATTCACTTCTTCCATACTCCTTCTCTCCAATGTGATATCCAATTTTTCTTTATCTAAATCATTTGATATCCTCATCACCTTACTGTTATCTATGTTCACTTTCAACTTTCTACCTTTACACACACTCCTAAACTCGTCCACCAACCTTTGCAACTTTTCTTTAGAATCTCCTAAAAGCATAGTATCATCAGCAAAAAGTAATTGTGTCAACTCCCATTTTGTATTTGATTCCCCATAATTTAATCCGACCCCTCTCCCCAACACACTAGCATTTACTTTTTTACAACCCCATCTATAAATATATTAAACAACCATGGGGACATTTTACATCCCTGTCTAAGACCTACTTTTACTGGGAAGTATTCTCCCTCTCTTCTACACACCCTAACCTGAGCCTCACTATCCTCATAAAAACTCTTTACAGCATTTAGTAACTTACTACCTATTCCATATTCTTGCAACATCTGCCATATTGCTCCCCTATCCACTCTATCATATGCCTTTTCTAAATCCATAAATGCAATGAAAACTTCCCTACCTTTATCTAAATACTGTTCACATACATGCTTCAATGTAAACACTTGATCTACACATCCCCTACACACTCTAAAGCCTCCTTGCTCATCTGCAATCCTACTCTCTGTCTTACCTCTAATTCTTTCAATAATAACCTTACTGTACACTTTTCCTGGTATACTTGGTAAACTTATTCCCTACAATTTTTACAATCTCTTTTGTCCCCCTTCCCTTTATATAAAGGAACTATACATGCTCTCTGCCAATCCCTAGGTACCTTCTCCTCTTTCATACATTTATTAACCCTTTCAGGGTCGACAGGCCCTCTCAGAGACTTGTTCTCAGGGTCGTCCAAATTTAAAAAAAAAAAAATTTTTTTTTTCTTATGAAAAAATAGAGAATCTTTTCCCGATCATAATGACACCAAAAGTATGAAATTTGATGGAAAAACTTACAGAATTATACTCTCGCGAAGTTAGCGGTCTCGACGATGTTTATGCTTCGGTGATTTTGCCCACTTTGAGCCCTATTTTCGGCCAATTCCAGTGTACTAGTTGACAAAAATCAAAACTATTTCGCTAGAACTCCATTTTTTCTATTGAACGAGTACACAAGAAACCACCTATTTACCAATTTCAACTATCCAATACAGTGGTCAGAATTTAGCAATTTTGCCAATTTCACACAAATTTCAAAAGATGCCAATTTCCGAATAGAGTTCAGAATAAACAAGAAAGATATTCCTGGCACTAAAGTAACATTTCCTCTGTTCATTAGTCACGTCCCCATGCCCCTCTTACATTCTTTTGCTTTCCACTTTGAATTTTTATTCTCACAAAAAAAATACATGTAGAAGATTTACGGGTATGCAGACTACTGCATTAGTGTAGAAATGGTATAAATAATATCAGCGCACTTGTGAAAGAACATTAGACTCACCAGTTGACGTGTATTGGACGCTTAGCATGATTTGTTTACTTTTGAACTTTGGTAAAAATTGAACATTTCTGAACAGGTCCGCCATCACAAATCCAGCAACCAGTTATTCAGTTCCTTCAGTTATTCAGCACTAATTTTGGCTAGCATAATTTCAAATTTCCAGGGTCACCACACCAACCTGCTGGTACTGTTTGGTGGCGCTACTTGCTGCACAAGTCATTCCAATTTCTTTTTCTCCGCTTATTGTTTTAACCTGCTTACTTTTAGCCCTAGCCATGGTTCCAATGAATAAAAGAAATGCTTCTCATTATGTAAAGCACCTACACAGTACATTATCCATTAAAGATAAGGTGGCTTTGAAGCCACTGTCGGTTGCCATGAGCTCAGTCTCATGAAGCAGGAGAATATGCTTTATTATTATGCTAATATCAACACTACAATAGGTAGTAGGTTGGTAGACAGCAACCACCCAGGGAGGTACTATCGTCCTGCCAGGTGAGTGTAAAACTGAAGCCTGTAATTGTTTTACACGATGGTAGGATTTCTGGTGTCTTTTTTTTTCTGTCTCATACACATGCAAGATTTCAGGTATGTCTTGCTACTTCTACTTACACTTAGGTCACACTACACATACATGTACAAGCATATATATATATACACACCCCTTTGGGTTTTCTTCTATTTTCTTTCTAGTTCTTGTTCTTGTTTATTTCCTCTTACCTCCATGGGGAAGTGGAACAGAATTCTTCCTCCGTAAGCCATGCGTGTTGTAAGAGGCGACTAAAATGCCGGGAGCAAGGGGCTAGTAACCCCTTCTCCTGTATATATTACTAAATGTAAAAGGAGAAACTTTCGTTTTTCCTTTTGGGCCACCCCGCCTAGGTGGGATACAGCCAGTGTGTTGAAAGAAAGATCAACACTACAGCTTATTTGCCTATCACAACTGATCTAATATGACATAATAAACAATATAAATAACATAAAACATGTTAAATACTCCAGAATGAATAATATTTGGCATAACACAGAGCAGTTCGATGAAGGTATGAAGAGGATATGGTATACAAATACCATTCTCGTATCCCTGTCTTGGGGGCTTATATTAGAGAAAACGGAGTGTAGCACAGGGCTAACTGTCATATACACTCGTACTGCACCACAAACCTGAAACAAAAAAGTTATTTTCTCTCTATAGATTATCACACATAGAAGCATATGTGTAGAGAACCTAGGATAACCCCAAAAAAGTCAACGTGGCTTATTTTTAGTACCTGGCTTGGGTTAGCCATATATGATTTTTGGTAAATATTCGATTCCCAGCCAGGGTAGAAACATTAGGCATGTTTCTTTACACCTGTTGTCTATGTTTACCCATCAGTAAATGGGTACCTGGGTGTTAGCCGACTAGTGTGGATGTTATCCTGGGACATTGACCTAATTTTCTTGAAATATTCTGCATAACAAGCGGCTTTCTATACAGTAATATGTCATTTATGTCAGCTAGGCCTGTATACCTTGTACACGTACGTGTAGTAAATAAAGATATTATTATTATTATTATTATTATTATTATTATTATTTTTTTTTTTTTCAACACACCGGCCGTATCCCACCGAGGCGGGGTGGCCCAAAAGGAAAAACGAAAGTTTCTCCTTTTACATTTAGTAATATATACAGGAGAAGGGGTTACGAGCCCCTTGCTCCCGACATTTTAGTCGCCTCTTACAACACGCATGGCTTATGGAGGAAGAATTCTGTTCCACTTCCCCATGGAGGTAAGAGGAAATAAACAAGAATAAGAACTAGAAAGAAAATAGAAGAAAACCCAAAGGGGTGTGTATATATATGCTTGTACATGTATGTGTAGTGTGACCTAAGTGTACGTAGAAGTAGCAAGACATACCTGAAATCTTGCATGTGTATGAGACAAAAAAAAAAAAGACACCAGCAATCCTACCATCGTGTAAAACAATTACAGGCTTCAGTTTTACACTCACTTGGCAGGACGGTAGTACCTCCCTGGGCAGTTGCTGTCTACCAACCTACTACCTAGAATTATTATTATTATATTATTTTCTCAGTTGTTTGTTGGGTTATCTTATTCAAACTTGGGCAATGTATGATGGAAAGATAATTCTTCACGTACACCAAAAATGAAAGAAATCAGATCATAAATAGCGGAGTTTACTTCTCAGCCATTAGCGGTCGCTTAGCGGTATATTTTTGTATGGTTGTTATGGTTATATTCTCATTTTTTCGGTCTCATTTGATAGAATGAAAGCTATATTACAGAAATAGATATGATTTTGATTGCTTTCATGACGAAAAGTACCTTGAAATTGCGCTCACAGTAGCGAAAATGTTCTATTCTTTAGCGAAGCTCAAGAGTAAACAAACCGTCCAATACCTGTCCGCCTGCCAGTCCAAATTTCAATACGGAGTCAAGAATGGGTTGACATTATTTATACAATTATTACAATAATGCAGCAGTCTGCCTAACAGCAAATCTTCTATTTTTTTGTGAATAAAAATTCCAAATGAAAAGCAAGAGTAATATAAGAGGGGCATGTAGCCGTGACTAATTAACAGAGAAAATGTTATTTTAGTGCCAGGAATGTCTGCATTGTTTATTCTGGATCCTATTTTGAAATTGGCATCTGCTGAAATTTGTGTGAAATCGGCCAAATTGCCAATTTCTGACCACTTTATTGGATAGTTGAAATAAGTGAATGGGCAGTTTCTTGTACTCAGTTGACAGACTAGAAGTAAATAAGTTTATTCAGGTATACACAAATACAGTTACAAAGATTATCATACATAGTAGTGTATGTATAGAGAACCTGGGATAACCCAGAAAAGTCAGACAAAGTGACTTATTTCCAGTACCTGGCTTGGGCTTGCCATATATGATTTTTGGTAAATATTTTTTTTTCTCGGTTGTTTGTTGGGCTATCTCATTGAAATTTGGGCAATGTATGATGGAAAGATGCTTCTTAACGTACAACAAAAATAAAAAAGACGGACGATAAATAAGGGAGTTAACTTCTCAGCCATTAGCCATCTCTTTGCAGTATATTTTCATATGGTTTTTATGGTTGTATTCTCATTTTTTTGGACTCATTTGATAGAATGGAAGATATATTACAGAAATAGACATGATTTTGATTGCTTTCATGACAAAAAGTACCTTGAAATTGAGCTCAAAGCAGCGGAAATGTTCGATTTTTGCCAATGTCCAATGAACTGTGTAAGTCAAGTTGGTTAATTTTATTAAGTGTATTCTAACCTAACCACTCTGTAATTCGGCAAACTCAGTAATCCGTCACACTACAGGTCCCAATGATGCCGGATTTGTGATGGAGGACCTGTACTTTGAGCTCAATTTCAAGGTACTTTTCATTGTAAAACCAGTCAAAATCATCTCAATTTCTGTAATATGTCTTCCATTCTATAAAATGAGACCAGGGAAACTAAAATACAACAATAAATACCATACGAAAATACAGTCGCTGTTTTAATCCAAAAACACGGTCAAAATTTTTTTTTTCTCATTATGCACTGTGTACTGCAGGATTTTTTTTATACCGCACACACTGACCACATAGACCCATTCTTTCATATGTAGGCCTACTAGCTTTCTCTCATTAGATTTGAGGGTGCTAGAATTTAGGCGTACTTGTATGTCAAAAACCCTGGTGCGTAAGCCGTACTAATACGGCCGAAACCTTGAAAGGGTTAAACAAAAATACCAACCGCTCCAACACTATATCCCCCCCCTGCTTTTCATTTCTGTTATGATCCCATCAGTTCCAGCTGCTTTACCCCCTTTCATTCTATGTAATGCCTCACGCACCTCCCCCACACTCACATCTTGCTCTTCTTCATTCCTAAAAGATGTTATACCTCCCTGGCCAGTGCATGAAATTACCACCGCCCTTTCTTTATCAATATTTAAAAGTTCCTCAAAATGTTCCCACCATCTACCCAATAAATCCAGCTCCCCATCAACTAACTCCCCTACTCAGTTTTTAATCGACAAATCCATTCTTTCCCTAGGCTTTCTTAACTTGTTTATCTCACTCCAAAACTTTTTCTTATTTTCTGCTTTTGTGTAAGAACAAAGATTAGCTATGGTATCAGAAGATCTACTATAAACTGTAATTATTAGAACATAAAAACTTCTTCTTTCTTCTTTCAACAAACTGGCCATATCCCACTGAAGCAGGGTGTCCCAAAAAGAAAAACAAAAGTTTCTCTTTTTAATTTTAGTAATGCATGTAGGAGAAGGAGTTACTAGCCCCTTGTTCCCGGCATTTTAGTCGACTCTTAAGACATGCATGGCTTACGGAGGAAGAATTCTGCTCCACTTCTTCATGGAAAACAATAACTACGTAAATAAAAAAAGAGAAAAAAAAAGTTAAATCGGCAACACTTCTGCAAGCCGCAGGACTCCATGTTGGCGTCAGGTGAGCTTCCAGTGCCAACTTCACCACCTTTTATCTAGACAAGTACTGGCTCTAAATTTTTTTTGTGTCTTATTGCACACAGAATAATTACCCTGTTTAAAACAAAAAATTCAAGCTCTTGGTGTATATGGATATGCAGTAAGATGACTATAACTGATACAACCAACATGTTATCTTGACTGTAAATGAATTCAGTATAGTTAAATTATAATGTTTTAAATTATATATTCAACAGATTTTCAACTAGCTGTTCAAGTTCTGATTTATATAAAAAGATGTTAAAATTGTGCAAAATCTCAATCAAGAGTTTTTATTGCAACACACAACCAACCACTAACCTTAACACATAAATTGCAATCAATGACATTTAGGCCTACTAGAAGGCCCATAATGACAATTGCCTCATCTGCAAGCATCAGGGCACCACTTTCGTAGAATTCTGTCAGCAAGTCGTCCCTCCTCTCAATCAACAGCCGAAAATAGTCAGCAAGTTTCTTCTGCATTAATGCTAATCGAAGCCAAGCACGTGCTCTTCCAATATGAGTTCTGTAAAAATAATATGCTGTTTACTCTCATTACACAACTTCAAGCAAATTACATCATTTAAAGTACGTAAGTAGATCAATCACATAGCCTGAGATGGTACTATACATGCACTAAACCCTCTCATAAGCTGAGGGTTACGTTCCTGAAAATAAACGTGCTATGAAAAATAGAGCAAGTGAAGTCAAGACCAAATGGGAAAAAATAGGGTTAAATTCCGGACACCCCCAAACCTGCAGTTTTTACTGGTACAGTAGGGCCCCACTTATACGGCGGGTTAGGCTCCAGGCTGTCGCCGGAAAGCAGACATCGCCAGAAGGCAGAACTCCATTTTTTCAATTTTTAAATGCATATAAATGCCAGACAACAAGTTTACACTAAATTATATTAAGTTAGTAATAGAACTAGGCATTAAAAACACACAAAGTAAAATAGTCACAGTAAATTCATTACTTATCTTAAAGTATTTGTAATCTTAATGTAGGGAGAGAGGCGAGTAGTACTTATTTGTAGGAAATCAGGTGCAGGTAGCCCAGGTGTAGGTAGCACTGGCTCCCCGTCTCATACTTAATACATTGGACCCCCGGTATTCGATGGCATCGGTATTCGATAAATCCGGTTTTCGATGCATTTAACGCAAAAAATTTTCCTCGGTATTCAATTGAAAACCCGGTATTCGATACAATTCGTACGAGACCTGTCCACGTGTGGCCTGAACTGCTTCGTGTATGCTAGTGTTTACAAGCCAGCCAGTGTGCGTGCATCTAAGGATACATTCGGTACATTCCATATTATCCATATTATCACTGTGTTTGGTGCTTGTTTCTGCAAAATAAGTCACCATGGGCCCCAAGAAAGCTTCTAGTGCCAACCCTTCGAGAAAAAAGTCGCTAATGACTTATGAAATGAAGAAAGAGATAATTGCAAAGTACGAAAGTGGAGTGCGTGTGTCTGTGCTGGTCAGGTTGAATAATAAACCCCAATCAACCATCTCTACTATAGTGACCAGGAAAACGGCAATCAAGGAAGCTGTTCTTGCAAAAGGTGCAACTGTGATTACGAAACAGCGACCGCAAGTGTTAGAAAATGTTGAGAGATTGTTACTGGTGTGGATAAATGAAAAACAGATAGCAGGAGATAGCATCTCTCAAGCGATCATTTGTGAAAAGGCTAGGCAGTTGCATGACAATTTGGTAAAGAAATTGCCTGCAACTAGTGGTGATGTGAGTGAATTTAAGGCCAGCAAAGGTTGGTTTGAAAGATTTAAGAATCGTAGTGGCATACATAGTGTGATTAGGCATGGTGAGGCTGCCAGTTATGTTGTGCGACAGAAGTCCAGTGACTCTCAAGCTGGTCCTAGTGGCATTAAAAGAAGAAGGGAAGTAACCCCGGAAAAGGACTTGCTACCTCAAGTCCTAATGGAAGGGGATTCCCCTTTGAAACACTAACACCTCTCCCCTCCTCCCATCCCATCAATCATCACCAGATCTTCATTAAAGGTAAGTGTCAATTATTTTGTTGTTATTGTAATTATTCTATTGCATTAAACTTAATATTTCATGTAGTAAAAAAATTTTTTTTTCATACTTTTGGGTGTCTTGCACGGATTAATTTGATTTCCATTATTTCATATGAGGAAAATTGATTCAGTTTTCGATATTATCGGTATTCGATGAGCTCTCAGGAACGGATTAATATCGAATACCGGGGGTTCACTGTATACGATATTTAAAATATCCCAGAGAGGTAAAATGCATATACAGTACACTCATTATTTACCTTAAAATATGTGTAGTCTTAATATAGGAAGAGAGGTGAGTAGTATTTATTTGTATAAAGTCAGTGTAGGTAGCTGGTAGGTGTAGCCGGTAGGTGTAGCCTGGGCTACACCTACCGGCTACCTACACTGTGGCCCAGAGCCATATTATTAACACTGACATGCCTTGTTCACTGAATTTAATCATTTCTAACAACTACCTTTAGATGCCATCATAAACGAAGGTAGAAGTAATGAATAATTCATGCCGAAAATTGTAAACAAAAGCGGAGTGGGGGAGTGGCTGGGCCAAACGCAGATTCATACACGTTTTCTCTGATGGCTGAACAGAGAAAATGTAATGTTGTCCCTCCACCCGGCTCCACAAGTATTATTATCAGAGCATATAAAATATGCAATAAATGCCAGACAACAAGTTTACACTAACTTATATTAAATTAGCAATAGAAATAGGCATTAAAAACACAATAAAAGGTAAGATACACACAGAGTACACTTATTACTTACCTTAAAATATTAATATTAATGTGTGAGAGGTGAGTGGCAGGGTGT
This sequence comes from Cherax quadricarinatus, assembly GCF_038502225.1. Taxonomy (NCBI): domain Eukaryota; kingdom Metazoa; phylum Arthropoda; class Malacostraca; order Decapoda; family Parastacidae; genus Cherax; species Cherax quadricarinatus. The sequence continues at coordinate 12,453,809 of NC_091343.1, read as the reverse complement.
TTATTGAATAAAATCAAAATGGCACACCATCATCCTCTAACTTGGCACTTAAAGCAAGAGGCTTATGACTTCTCTTTTTATTACAGCTAACCTTAGACGCCATCGTCAATGAGAGCCAACTAGTTAACAAAAGAGTAAACGAGAGAGAGAACAAGATACAGAGTTGAGACAATGTAAGAACACAAACTGAACAGGTAGTGGACGATCACTTGGTCAGGCTAAATGCGTATTAATATGTGTCTACTTTTAGTTCATTCACGTCCATTTGTAAGAGTTTGTAAAACATTTACCTCAATATTTTTTTATTTTAATAATAATTACCTCACAATACAAATACTCTTACATTGTGTACAAGTTGTACAAGTTAGTTCAGAATAAACAAACAGCAACACACCATTTTTAGAGTGAATGAAGATAATAATACAGTGGACCCCCGGTTAACGATATTTTTTCACTCCAGAAGTATGTTCAGGTGCCAGTACTGACCGAATTTGTTCCCATAAGGAATATTGTGAAGTAGATTAGTCCATTTCAGACCCCCAAACATACACGTACAAACGCACTTACATAAATACACTTACATAATTGGTCGCATTTGGAGGTGATCGTTATGCGGGGGTCCACTGTATTAATAATAATAATAATAATAATAATAATAATAATAATAATAATAATAATAATAATAATAATAATAATAATAATAATAATAATAATAATAATATTATTATTATTATTATTATTAATATTAATAATAATAATTATTATTTATTATAAAACACTAAACCCACAAGGGTCGTGAATTGCTATACATAGAGTAAAGGCATACGAAAAGAATATTTTTCTAAAGTTACCCCCCAGTGTTAGACTAGAGAAAACGTAATTCTTCCGACACTACCTACACAGCTGCTTTGTAAACAAATCTCATATTTACATCAATTTTTATTCTGAGTGTATGTATCATGTTTATATGCTATGTAATGGGTTTCATATATAATTTTGAGGAAAATATCATAGATGGATTAATGAAAATGCCTATATTGATGTAAAATAAGACATTTAGTGTGCCCAAGAGTGATTATTATTACGTAGTATTGGCGTCATGAGTAGAGAGAGACTTAGCGATTTTAATGTGTACCTGCACACCAGCACAGTGTGTAAGTATATTTAAGTACAGGTACACATAAGTATAATTATCAGAGTATACATATAAAATATGCAGTAACTTTAAAACACTTTAAATTTTGGAAAGTTTCCTGACAAAATAGATGTGGTCACGGAAAATGTAAACAAACCGGGTGGGGGGAGCCGTATTTAAAGGACCGCTTGCCGTATAGCAAATTTTGGTCATAATTTGACATCGCTGTATTAGCGGAATGCCGTAAGGCGAAACGCCATAAAGCGGGGCCTTACTGTATACTAATTAAAAATTACTGTAGTATAACTTACCCCGCACAGTCTGTCATTACTTGAAAGCTTTTTACAAGTGGGCCTACTGGGCAGAATTTTTGATAGTAAGGTTAATCAGTTGACACATCCTTATCAAAATGTACTAAATAAACAGGAACTCACCACATTTATACCAAAGGGTGTATGCACTTGTAAAAAATAAAGTAATACTGTAATAAAAATGGTGTAGGAGGTTGTGTCCAGAAGTGGAGACAGCTGTTGATCCTGATTCCGGATCCCAGCAAAATTTCGTGATTAACAGTTCTACATCAAACTCTTTAATACATATATGAATTGTCTGTGCAGCTTTTATATCCAATGATCTATGCCTGAGTGGCCAACAATGTTGTGTTCAGTACAGAAGTAAAGAGATGCTACACCACACACTTTGGCCCAAGCAAAGCCAGAGCCATGTTAATATGTTGATAATATACATGAATAGGGGGTAGCAGATAGTAAAAAACTTGCCAGTACATTACATCTTCCCTCACTTTATTAGACAGCCAAATATACACTTCTTTGGCTTATCTAGCATGGTGCAGGATAATCTCTAGATTATACGACGTGTTTGAGCAGGTGTGATGCAAAACAACTTTCTTGTTTAAATACTTTTTCACTTATCATCAATCATCAGCATGGTCAACAATTGCTGAATATAGCTACAGATGATACCTCATTGTAAAAAAGTATTATAATGTAATTTTGATAATGTATGATACTGAACCTTAGTAGATCCTTGATATAAATGTACTGCACAGTATATACTAAATATTCCTTTCAAACATTTTATACAGGCCTTATATAAAAATTATGCATTTATAAGTTATGTAAATTTTGGAAAGCATTAGCTAGCTATTTAAGGAAAAACACTCTATTGGACATGATCTGCTCTGACTTTTTGACTACACTTTTTAACCCTTTCTCAGGGTCAAAAATTTTTTGGAAAAAAAAAAAATTATTATGAAATGATAGAGAATCTTTTCCCAATCATAATGACACCAAAAGTATGAAATTTGATGGAAAACTTACAGAATTGTGCTCTTGCGATTTCGCCCACTTTGAGCCCTATTTTCAGCCAATTCTTGTGTGCTAGTCGACAAAAATCATATTTATTTCGCTAGAACTCCATTTTTTATATCAAATGAGCACAAGAAACCACCCATTTACCAATTTCAACTATCCAATAAAGTGGTTAGAAATTGGCAATTTTGCCAATTTCACACAAATTTCAGAAGATGCCAATTTCCAAATAGGGTCCAGAATAAACAAGAAAGACATTCCTGGCAGTAAAATAACAAGTTCTCTGTTCGTTAGTCATGTCCTCAGGCCCCTCTTATATTTCTTTTGCTTTCCACTTTGAATTTTTATTCTCACAAAAAATATAAGATTTACCGTTATGCAGACTACTGCATTAGTGTAGAAATGGTATAAATAATATCGGTGCACTTGTGAAAGAATATTAGACTCACCAGTTGACGTGTATTGGACGTGTAGCATGATTTGTTTACTTTTGAACTTTGGTAAAAATCGAACATTTCTGCTACTTTGAGCTCAATTTCAAGGTACTTTTCATTGTAAAACCAATCAAAATTATCTCAATTTCTGTAATATGTCTTCAATTCTATAAAATGAGACCAGGAAAACTAGAATACAACCATAAATACCATAGGAAAATACAGTGCAAAGTCACTGTTTTAATCCAAAAACACAATTTTTTTTTTCTCATTACGCACTGTGTGCTGCAGGATTTTTTTTTATACTGCGCACATTGACCACATAGACCCATTCTTTCATGTGTAGGCCTACCAGCTTTCTCTCGCTAGAATTTAGGCGTTCTAGTACATCAATAACCCTGGTGTGTAAGCCGTACTAGTACGTCGAAAACCCTGAAAGGGTTAAATCATGATGCAGCAAAATCATGCTATATGAAGTTGCTTATATGAAGTTTTTTTTCTAAACACCCACCATCACCCACTGAGGAAGGGTAACCCCCCCCCAAAAAAAAAAAAACTTTCACCATTACTTATTCAATTACTGTCTTGCCAGAAGCATGCTGACATAAAAGTTCTGATCAATCTCTGAACTGCAACATCCCCACCTCTCCTGCTAAACACTGGTATCAGAGGATTTCCCACAGTCATTACAAAATTCTACAATTAAAAGCTATTGTTGAAATGAAATTTACAACCTATAATGCACAGATGGTATATATGTTAGTGAATATGTGCACAGTACTGCTGTCTCCAGAAAGTTTGGATCTATTTAATAAAGTCTGTCCACATTTTTAGCTATAAATTATACAAACATGAAAATGATAACTTTAGAGATAAATGTCTGAAGGGAGTAAGTGCCATACCAAAGAAAGGAGTAGGAGCTACACCAAGGAAAGGATTGGGTACCACACCAAGGATACTGCTGTATAGATTTACCCTTGGTTACATCAGTCTTTTATTTATTATCTATCTAACCCTATATTAAACACTATTAATGGTCCTCCCTATTTGAAAGATTAGTGGAGATACTCTGGACTGGAGGCTCACTTGAACTATGATATCCATGCACTTCCGAAAAAGCAGCTTGAGACTGAGGAACAATTAATGTATTTCCCCCTATTTTTTTTAGGGGGGGACCCAGCCAAGATGGAAAATGGCCAGTGGTAAAAAAATTTATGATTTACTAACAATTACTATAAAAAATTAAGTGAAACAGTTGCAAATATTGTAGGTAACCTTATGAAAATACATTTACCACTTGAATATGTGGAATGACCTAGCAATTAAAATACAGTGGACCCTAAGTTATCAGCTGTAATCCGAACTGGCCGAAAACCAAAATAATATTACCCATAAGAATTAATGGAAATCCAATCAATCTGTTCCAGACAAAAATATTCACAAAAAAGATAATTTTTTTAACAATTAGATCAGTATTACATACCTTTATTGAAGACTAATGCTGGCTTCTGGAATGCCTGTTACACTCCCTGCATGCCTGCTACACTCCCTGCATGCCTGCTACACTCCCTGCATGCCTGCTACACTCCCTGCATGCCTGCTACACTCCCTGCATGCCTGCTACACTCCCTGCATGCCTGCTACACTCCCTGCATGCCTACTATACTGCCGGCATGCCTGCTACATTCCCTACGTGCCTACTACACTGCCTGCATGCCTGCTACACTGCCTGCATGCCTGCTACACTGCTTGCATGCATGCTACACTGCCTGCATCCCTGCTACACTGCCTGCATGCTTGCTACACTGCCTTCATGGCTGCTACACTGCCTGCATGCCTGCTACACTGCCTGCATGCCTGCTACACTGCCTGCATGCCTGCTACACTGCCTGCATGTCTGCTACACTGCCTGCATGTCTGCTACACTCCCTGCATGCCTGCTACATTCCCAGCATGCCTGCTAAATTCACTGCATC
>NC_091343.1:12318933-12441433 GCF_038502225.1 Cherax quadricarinatus | reverse complement strand
CCTGTGTAAAGAGAGAGAGAGAGAGAGAGAGAGAGAGAGAGAGAGAGAGAGAGAGAGAGAGAGAGAGAGAGAGAGAGAGAGAGAGACAGACAGAGAGAGAGAGAGAGAGAGAGACAGACAGAGAGAGAGAGAGAGAGACAGAGAGAGAGAGAGAGAGAGAGACAAACAGAGAGACAGAGAGAGACAGAGAGAGACAGAGAGAGACAGAGAGAGAGAGAGAGAGAGAGAGAGAGAGAGAGAGAGAGAGAGAGAGAGACAGAGACAGAGAGAGACAGAGACAGAGAGAGAGAGAGAGAGACAAAGATAGAGATGGGTATACAACCTCTCCTCACTTAGCGACGTACTCGTTTACCAACTACTTGGACATACAATGGGCTCACTGACCAGTATGCATACCTAAATAATGTATATTAGAGCTGATTTCCTCTATTCTGTTTATTACAATATACAGTACACTACTGTATAAACATTTAAAAATATATCAGAAATGTTATAAATGGTGCAATGGTGACATTAAAACAATATCAAAGATGGTTGACACAAACCCACTACCATTATAGCATGCTCCTCACTTAGTGACGAATTCGTTTACTGACTTGGTCTTAGGAATGGAACTTTGTCGTTAAGTGAGGAGAGGCTGTACTGCAGTTTCTTGGACTGTAAATGGATCAGGGAATAACTGACAGGAAGGAAACGAGTGATGGTCTGTGATGAGGCACTGGAATGGGTGCACGTGTCAAGTGATATTTTACAAGGGTCAGTCCTAGGGCTAGTGCTGTTTCTTATACGTACTACAGTACAACCTTTCTTCACTTAGTGACGTACAGAGGTACCTTGATTGACGAGTGCCCCAACTTACGAGTTTTCCGAGTTACAAGTCGTCACTTGATCAATTTTTTGCTTTGAGTTGCGAGCCAAAATCCAAGTTACAAGCGAGCTTCAGATATGCCGCCACTCGCAGGAGGGAGGAAATATAAAAAATCTCAATAATAACCAATGTGTAACATTCTTTCAATTTTGATACCACTGGTAGTGTCATCCTGCCAGAATGTTCTATAATGTATGCCCCAAGTAAAAAACAATTCTGGAACATATGTAATACATGTTTGGCAGGCCGATTTGCTTTAGTTGTCTCTATCTCCTGTCTGTCTGTATCTATCTCTGTCTGTCTCTACTTCACAGGTACACATAAATAGTTATACATAGTGTAAATTACTTAGGATAACCCAAAAAATCCAGACGAAGTGCTATACGATGCTTGCAGATATAAAGCATAATAAGCATGACTGGCAAGTAATACACATTTTCAATTGTTCAGGAATCAGACATGACCGACTCTGCATCGTGCGTCATACCTGTTGGTTCACGAGCGGCTCTCTCTCTGAGACAGAGACAAGTAGAGAGACAGGAAGACAGAAAGACAGATAAGCAGAGACAGAGATAAACAGAGATAGAACTAAACAGACAGAAACAGATAGACAGACATGTTTAAGTGTAATAGTGAAAAATAAAGCCAAGGCAGTGCACGATCATCAAATGTCACTCCGCGAGTGTCACTCCACTGGCAGTGGAGCGACACTCGTCTTACAGAGTGCTTCAAGGCATTTCATATATACTACAGCATTTCTAAAACATTGCTAGGACCTGGCAAAAAAGGCAAAAATCATTTCTTATTTATAAATACATTTTACTTATTTAAAAACCCATAATAAAAAAACTGGGGTGTTTTTTGGGGGGCCTGGAACAGATTAATGGCATTTCAATTAATTTCAATAAAGAAAATTGATTTGATATACAAGCAGCAAACTGAGTTACGAGCTCAGTCACGGAACGAATTAAACTTGTAAATCAAGGTACCACTGTACATGTTTAATGACTCTGACTAACGACGGGCACTCTGACCAGTATGCATACCTAAATAGTGTATATTAGAGCTGATTTCCTCTATTCTGTTTATTACAATATACAGTACACTGCTGTATAAACATTTAACCCTTAAACCATCCAAACGTAGATCTACGTTCTCATGCGTTGCACTCCAACCTTGATTTTCTCCATTTGAAAGCATGTAAAAAAAAAAAACGTAGATGTATGTTCGGAGCCCCCCCCCACACGTGGACGTAGATCTACGTTTGGACAGTTCAAGGGTTAAAACTATACCAGAAATGTTACAAATGGTGCAAAGGTAACATTAAACATTATCAAAGATTGCTGACAAACTCACTACCATTATAGTATGCTCCTCATTTAGCAACAAATTCGTTTACTGACATGGTCTTAGGAATGGAACTCCATCGTTAAGTGAGGAGAGGCTGTATATGTGAATGAAATAATGGAAGGGACAGAGTCAAAGGTGCCCTTGTTCGCAGAAGACATGAAACTAATGAGGAGAATACAAGCGGATGAGGATCAGAAAGACTACAAAGGGATCTGGACAGGCTGCAAATCTGGCCTGACAAATGGCTCCTGGAGTTTAAGCCCACCAAGTGCCAAGTTATGAAGCTTGGGGGAAGGTCAAAGGCGCTGCAAACCTCACTCAAGGAAAAAAGTTCTTGGGGTGAGTCTCATACTGAGCACATCCCCTGTATGGAACCATCACCTGTTCAAACACAGAAATTAGATAAAGTGCAAAAGTTTGCAACAAGATTACTCTTGGAGATAAAGGGTATATCCTATGAGGAGAGGGCAAGGGAACTCAACCTGATGACACTGGGGGACAGGAAGAAGAGGGAGGGGACATGATAACATATAAAATATTGAGAGGAACTGACAAGGTGAACAAAGCTAGAATATTTCAGAAATGGGATACAGGAACAAGAGGACACAACTGCAATTTGAAAGCTTAGACGAGTCACAGAGATGTTAGGAAGTATTTCTTCAACCTTTGAGTTGTCAGGAAGTGGAACAATCTGGAGAGTGAAGTAGTAAAGGCAGGATTCATACATAACTTTAAGAAGAAGTATGGCAAGCTCTTGGAGCTGGGAGAGTGGACCCAGTAGCAACCAGTGAAGAAGCAGGGCCAGGAGCTGTGACTCAACCCCTGCAACCACATATAGGTGAGCGCGCACACATGCATACACACACACATACATACAATTGTAAAATAAAGCACACGAAATTTCATTATACTTGACTAGGCAGCTATGACCCTTGTTGGAATATACTAAACTGTACTAAACAATGTTAAAATTTTAATAATTTCTTCCAAACTTTTCAATACACTATATTTCATTACAAATAAGATCATGGTAAATATTTTAGTACTATGAGTACAATTCTACCTAACCATTGTAATACTAATATTGCTTCAGCTGACAAAAGATGTATATTGTACTCTATGGCCAAACTAACTCATAAAATAAAATAAATATGGCTCCTGCATTAATATTAGTAGAACAGCTGGCAAAATATGAAGTTAATATTAAACAAATTTGCAAATGTATCATTTTACGTTAATTCGTAATTTCTCTCTTTACATTCGTTTATCCTTAAACTGGTCTCTTGGTATTTTTGTTTCTATAGGTGCTGTATTTTCTAAGAAAAAAAATGAGCGAGGCTTCTGGTTTATTGATTTAATAATCCATTCCTTACATTTTGCATCAGACTGACAATAAATGTTTTTATAGCACACGAAGAATTAATTCATATACGTACATAAAAAATGCTGCACACTGAGAAACATTGGTCTGGTGAGAAAATCAGGCAAAAATACTTAAACCTGAGACTACAGGTTCAAAAAAATCTGGTTTTTGCAATTTTGTAGATTAAACCATTATGAAGAGATAAAGCACATGAAGACCTAGCAGTAAACTCGCTGTCCCTCACCTCAGTGTAGAATATCCTGCTCTCTGCAGCAACAAGATTTTACTCACGATACAAAATACTGTACACAACTTCCTTCAATGTGGTCCCTTAAGACTCAGAAGAAAAGGTGGATTTCACATGTTAAGAAACGTGCTTCACTGGGACATTACAGACTTCTGCAACACCAAAGCATCAGCTGCAGCAAATTAATTGTAAGAAGCTGTTGGATGTTAATCAATATGAAGTGAGACCAGTGGACAACCAGCCATGCAGTCATGCAGGAATGACACGCAGTCCTCTCTTTTCTCACAATTTAGAAAAAGGCAGCAAATATATTAAAAAATTAGTAGCTGCATTTAATTGGATTGAAGAGACCATTCACTCAATTTGCAAAGACACTGTACAGCTGGCTCTAAGGAGCAAATTTTATATAATATACTCAAGGTTACTGAATGATCAGAAATAAAAGGGTCATAAGATGCTATCTTAAATACATCTAAATTTTGGTAAAATGACAAATATCAAACTGTATTTCAAATGCAATGAATAGAATGTGCATGTATCAATGGTGCCACCATAAAATTTAGAAAATAGAACCCATGCTTCTGATGATACTAGAAAATTTTACATACTGGTACATCTGTCAGAAAAAAAAATAATTAAAACTCGGTACAAAATTATAATACATATAGGAATTTAATATGGTGGTTTGCAAGTACATAAGAGTATTTCATTCTTTTAAACGGTTAACATTTACCAATTTTTCTGAATTATCCTTCTTACCATCATTTTAATTTCACATCAAAAGTTTGTAGCAATGTTTAAAGCTCTACCTATTCAATACTGCACATAAAATACACTTCTTTAACAGTCAAAAACATTGCTCTCTCAGGGAAAAATAAGGATTTCTGGTTTCCTTATCATTTACGAAGCTGACATTGGCTTCTCTTTTCATAATTATGTAAAGCCCCCACCAAAAATTATAGTATTTATTATGTACACTACTTTCAATTAAAGTAAATTTATTCACACTAAGTATGGATACAGAGGAATTATAATTTATACTCATAGAGAGATATAGAGTACACAACACTTTGGGCATGTTTAAATCTATAAATTGTATGTGGCAGAGAATATAAAATTTCTGAGGTGGGACCCTGGTGACCCACATGGAATATCACATACTCATTCTCGCTAAATACAGTAGTACATATACTGTGTATTCACCTGCTTTTGCCCCAGTAGGGTTTATCTCACACCCATTTTTATATTCTGTGTAGCCTCATCCAGCCCCAGGTAGTTTGTTGTTACTCACTTGTTGGATAGCCAACACCACCTTTGCCATGCTCAAAATGCTAAGTGTCAACCAAATGCTCTAGCACCAACACATATACTGTACACTTTCTACAGCTGGTATCTCATTTCCTCGGACCCTAAATCTTCCCTCTGAATGTAGAGAAATTGGTCATCAGCTCTATTTGGCTGGCTGGCCCTGTAATCACCACAGGACCTGTCATGAGTGTTCTTATAAGGGTCTGGATCCCTTGTTCAAAGGAAATATCCCTTTAACAGCTTTGTGTGCAATGATACTTTGGGTCATGGGCTAGACACAACATTCTTCCCTAGTAATGGATTTCTCAATTACTGGGAGAGCATGGACACCCAGATTCAATAGATTCTGCCACCTGCCACAATTTTTTTTTTTTAGACTGTCAGCCAAAGATGAGTGTAGCTAGGGAAGACAGGTAACACTAGCCACCACACACAATGAACAAGTAAACAGAGGTGAAAAGATGATACACTGAGCATAAATGTGCAAAACAGACCCTACTTGTGCCAGAAGAGGGATTTGTTGGAATGAGTGACATTCCAATTACATACTGTAGCTCACCAAGGTCATTTTGCAGAAATGTGCTTTTCATACTTCAAAACCATTTAATATACATTTTACGGTACAGTATGTGTACATATATTTAAAAAAAAATATGTAAAAAGCAACAAATTAAAATATATCATTTTACTATGGCAGAGCACATAGTGCTCTCAGCAATTTAGGGAAGATAACAAAACCTGAATACAAAAAATTATTTTGTGGAAGAATTGATAAAAAAATTACATTACACTATAGTAATGTAAATAAAAATGATCCACAAAGAATAGAAAATATACTACAAGAGCTTACAAATGTCAATTATTGTGGACATGTGTTGCTGTTTTTAAATATTATATAAATTTCAGCTAAAAATATGATTTAAGAAAATGTGATAAGAATGCTGCAACAAAATAAAATGTTTCACTTTTTTTTTTCTAGTGTTAAATGCATAGCTTTTGACTGGTAGTAGCCCTTTTCTGGTTATATGATACAATAACAGAAAAAGAGTTACTGTATTAAAATTACCAGTATTTACGAAAATGTAAAAGTTTTCAGCAACCACATTTTTTTTTTTACTATGGACTGACAATTTACAGGGCACACATTTTAAAAGTTACTTTTACCATTCATCACATAGAATACCAAATATTTCTACAGTGCTAAGCTAATTCAGAAACTACTATACTGTAATACCTCTTGGGTGTTACAATAACTGTGTGCAAAACTTGAAAGACAACAAATTCTTTAAAATGGCACCATTAATACAAGCAGGTCTATTAGTGTAACAGGGAGAGGTATTCCAATAAAATTAGTGTTTACAAAATGTGACAACTCATGTTGGACACCAAACAAAGCTGTCAATTGTATACAGTATACCAGGGAGGAAGCTTACTTTAACAATGTTGTATTTGTATTATGATGTACTACTATTATATACAATATTTAAATACAGTACTGTATTGCATGCATTAACTTAAGTACAATATGTCATTATTTTTTTGTCTGGAAAATATTACTGTAGCTAAATAAACTATTCACTTAATATTTCCCTTAAAGGTACATTATTTATATCAATTACCAGTACTGCACCACATAACACTGATACAAAAATAATCTGAAAGCTAATACAATTTTTTAAAATAAAGCTTGAAAACTTTAGTACTGTACTAACAAAGTTAATATAATACTCTAAAAACGTATTTAAAAATATTCATAAAGTAAAATGATTATCAGTGTTAATAAATTTAAAAAATGTAGATATGATAAACAAAAAAACAGCCTGACAGCAATAGTAAGTGATTCCCCATTATAGTTTAACTGAAAAAAAAATAATAGATATTAAGAAATATCACATACTGAAGGAAAATCAAGGGGAAAAAAATGGTGTCCAACAGTGTTGACGTAGCAACGTAAAGAAGAAAGCGTGCTGACGGACCACAGGTGAGCGGCACATAGGGCGCGAAGAGCCCTGGTGGGAGGCCGGGAAGCACGCTGAGAGCACTGCCCATAGCTCCACCCTCGTTGCCTAAGCTGGAAGCAGGTGGGGGGCTCTCTGGAGAGTAAGGGCCTTCTGTGGCTGACTCAGGTGGGTTCAACATCAGTTGCTCAGATAGGGGTAGTGTGTGCAGGGAGGAGCCAGATGGGATGCGAGTGTAGGCACCTGAGGGTGGGGGCGACCCTGGTGATGTGGAAGCTGACCTCTCCACCCTGGCGACTCCTATGCTGCTACCACCATCTGCAAGCTCCTTGAGACAAAGCCAATCACCATCCACAGAAACCCGGAAGTTGCACAGGTAGATGGTGTCCTCAGCCCCGGCCATCTCAATTAGCACCATCTTATGTGGCCACCATCAGCTATTTCCACACACAACAATAATTATCAAGCATAATTAACTGCATGCTGATAACACTATTGTCCTCACATAATATACAGTACACCTGTATGACCAAGGAATGAGAGTAAGATTAACTCACAAGCCACATATGACAACATAAATACTGTATGGTACTGTACTGATATTATACAATTACAATGCAGAGCGAGTTCAATATTACAGTACTATACAACTAAAACGTGAGGAACACTAATGTTTATGTAGACCTGTAATGTGCTGCGTCATCCTTGTCATCATTTTTTTTGTCATTGCTATAAAGTTTTTAAATGAAAACTACACTATCCAAATCTTGAGAGTCATATTTGAAACCAAGACATGTAAAGAGAAAATCATATTAATACACATCATATATATATATATGTATATCACCAAAAAATTATGTCACTTTTACTTCCGAAGCTACTATACTTTTGCATACAAGATACACATATTTTAAAGCTAAAGGTATAAACATTTTATACATACACTCATGCACAGAATTTTTTTTTAAACTGCTCAAGGTAGAAATCCAAAGCAATCATGGAAAACTAAGAATCACAACTTCTCTTGGGTAAATAATTATATACACTCCTGTTTCCTCAAAGCCATTTACAAAATTTGGTAGTTTTTGATGGTAAAAAGTGTACAAGGTGAAACTGAATTACAGTATTCTAGGATATAAACAAAACCAAAGCTTAATTAATATGGAGCAAGAAACTAGAAAAAAAAATTCCACTGTATTAGGTGTTCCCTGTTTTATGCTATAAATGCATTCCAGGCCCATGGCAACTGTACTAAGCTCAATCAGGCTATGAACACTTAATTCTGCATAATAAGAACTGCATTTGATAAATATGCAGCACATACACAAAACTGTAAATTCACATAAAATCAACCTGCATAAAGTGAAGGAAATCACCTACTTTCCAGGTATGTCTATGGAAGCCACCAACATTGGGACTTCAGAGAACCTTATGTGTATATTTGTTGATCTCCAACAGATCACTATAGTATGGTATTCTCTCTTGTTTATGCTGGTATGGGCCATATAACACAATGACCAAAGCAACATGTATGATTGGGGGCCACTTTGAGCCTCTTGTTTAGGGTCCAGGTTATGCCGGTTTAGATGCACTTAAGAATGGTGTAAATATTTTCAAAAGTGATGGCTAAATACCTCAGACTTTGTTTCCTCTACTGCAATCCTGAATAAGCCTAGGAACCACTATGCCTTCTACTGCTTTATGGATGACTGAATCAACTTGCCTTATACTGTATCTTGAAAGATACTAACGGTAAGGAAGATAGTTAAGTTTAATATCTTTGTTATGCACCCGATACCTATCCTGTAGGCGGTAGTCAAAAAGATTACAGAGGTACATAATGGGTCCAGGGACTGGGCCCTAAAGTTTTGATAGCTGAACAAGTTACAAAGGTAATGAACAATTCACACATCTACACCTGAACAGAGAAATATAATGGGTCCAGGGACTGGACCCCAAAGTTTTGATAGCTGAACAAGTTACAAAGGCAATGAACCATTCACAAGTCCACACCTGATAACTGCAATGAGTTATTAATGCAAATTCAGGATATTTTTCCAGAATGGTTTGTAATATACCATCGTGGATAAAATATTTTGACATATCTTGAACATTTCTGAGTGAGTTGTCTCTGAATTCATTAATTTTATTGCATTCCAGTACATAATGACACAAGGCATGACAACAGTCCATCTGGCAAAGTTTACATTTCATTTGGTCTACACCTGGTGGTAGTGACTTAACCTCCCAAGGATAGTTGTAACTCAGCCAGAGCTCGGCAGTAACGACATCCAAGAATCTGCTTATTTTGTTGAATGCACCACAGACATGTGGCTCCTCCTGCATGATAGAATGATAGATGGACTGACTGGTGTCAATCTCCCTAAGTCTAAGTCTAAAAATCAGTTGAAGTTCTTTTTGTATAATTGTTCTCAAACTGATAACTGACAAGCCAAGATTGTAATCTGCTCTCTTTCTCTCTGAAAGCATTTAACAGTATGTACAGTGGAACCTCAGCTTATGAACGCCCCACCATGCGATTTTTTCAGGATACGAAACGTCGTTCAGTCGATTTTTTACTTCTGGATACGAACGAAATTTCAGGATGCAAATTTTCCCCTCAAGGGAGGTTCCTTAAATAAATAAATAAATAAATAAAATATTTATTTCTTTGCAAAGGTTACAGTGTGTGTTTACATATCATAATATGATTGGAGCAAAGAAAGCCTCTATCATGCTGAGGCATTTCGGGCAGACTTAGCCTAATACTAATAGACTGCTTAAGTCTAGACAGGTGAAAAGTGTACGAGTAGTGGTTACCAATGTTTTGCTGATGGTGACACCAACTACTGGCAGCCTTTTGAAGTTTCTCCTTACTGTTATTATTATTACTATTATATTGTATTACTATTATTGTTATAATAATAATTATTATTATTAGCAGTAGTAGTGATACGTACATGGTGAGGGGCTCTTGATCCAGGGAATTGGATCTGTGCTCCAAGTCCCTAAATTAATAATAATGATAATAATTATTATTATAACTATGTATGTACTAATAATAATGATGATAATACATAATAATTACATATAATAAATAATAACAATATAATAATAACCGTCCATGTAATGACATATTTTATTCATTCTAGAGTGTATATCAGGTTTCTATGTTATTTATATTTTTTATTATGTCATATTAGATGAATTGTGATAGATAAACATGCCATAGAGTTGATATTAGGGTTATTTTTGTCATGCCTCCTGAGAGCAGGAATTCAGCTGGAACGAATTAATTGCATTTCAATTAATTTAAATGAGGAAAATTGACCCGGTATACAAACAAATCAGGATACGAACAAGTCACAGAACGGATTAAATTTGTAAGCCGAGGTTCCACTGTACTCACATCTGCACCCCCTCAATAATTATTTAAAAAATATATTAGTTGCCACTGTCATGGAGCTAGACATTTCCCTAGTGTCATGAGTTTGAATTTAATGTTCTGAGTGGACAGAAGTAGCTCTTTGTTAAGCTTGCCGTTCTTCATGCTGCCTGTGATCAAATGGGCATTATTAACACTTGTGTTTACAGCACATGACCCTACAGTACAAGCCATATAAGACTATACCTTCATTTTGGGCAGTACCAGTTATTCTTTGAGTGACCAAACCCCCATAAAAGCAGCACATTTTAGCCAAAATAGTTGACAGTCTATTGGCACTATCAACTCCATCTTCGAGGTTTTACCCAACCATCTCCTCAATCAGATTTTACTCAAGCATCAATTTGTGCTTCGATAAAACCTTGATAAAACTTGCCAAAACCTTATAACCATCCCTAATTACAATTACCGTTAAAACTACATAGCAATGTGTTAACCTAAGATTACAGGAGTGCATTTTCCAATCAAATTACATCAAATAAATACTTCCAATAAAAGAGGGAATATAAATGCATTAATTCAAGGATTATGTGGAGTAAAATAAGGGTTGGATGTGAAAAGTGGGTTATAGTAAGCATTTATGCACCTGGAGAAGAGAGAGGTGTAGAGGAGAGAGAGATTTTGGGAGATGTTGAGTGGGTGCATGGGGAGTTTTGAACCAAGTACTCGTGGTTGGGGATCTCAATGATAAAGTGGGTAAATATGTTGTGGAAGTAGTACAGTAGTAGGTAAATTTGGGGTGCCAGGGGTAAATGAAAATGGGGAGCCTTTAATTGAGCTATGTGTAGAAAGAGGTTTGGTAATTAGTAATACACATTTTATGGAAAAGAGGATAAATAAGTATACAAGGTATGATATAGCACGTAATGAAAGTAGTTTGTTAGATTATGTATTGGTGGATAAAAGGTTGATGGGTAAGCTTCAGGATGTACATGTTTATAGAGGGGCAACTGATATATCGGATCATTATTTAGTTGTAGCTACAGTTAGAGTAAGAGGTAGATGGAACTAAAGGAAAATGGCAACAGCAAGTAAGAGAGGTGAAAGTGTATAAACTAAGGGAGGAGGAAGTTAGGGTGAGATATAAGCAACTATTGGCAGAAAGGTGGGCTAGTGCAAGTATGAGTAGTGATGGGGGGGAAGGCTGAAGAGGGTTGGAATAGTTTTAAAAATGCAGTATTAGAATGTGAGGCAGAAGTTTGTGGCTATAGGAGGGTGGGTGCATGAGGAAAGAGGAGTGATTGGTGGAATGATGAAGTAAAGGGTGTGATAAAAGAGAAAAAGGTAGCTTATGAGATGTTTTTACAAAGCAGAAGTGTTA
Source organism: Cherax quadricarinatus (assembly GCF_038502225.1). Classification (NCBI taxonomy): domain Eukaryota; kingdom Metazoa; phylum Arthropoda; class Malacostraca; order Decapoda; family Parastacidae; genus Cherax; species Cherax quadricarinatus. Next base: position 12,429,573 of record NC_091343.1, on the reverse strand, counting down.
TAAGAAGAACAGAGTATATGGAGAGTGAAAGAAAGGTAAAGAGAGTGGTGAGAGAATGCAAAAGGAGAGCAGATGATAGAGTGGGAGAGGCACTGTCAAGAAATTTTGATGAAAAATAAGAAAAAATTTTGGAGTGAGATAAACGAGAAAGCCTGGGGAACAAATGGATTTGTCAGTTAACACTTTGACTGTCACAACCCCCAATCCTAGAGTCTCTCTCAGTTTTGCAAAATATTTGGAAAAAAAAATTTTATGAAATGATAGAGAATCTTTTCCTGATGTTAATGACACCAAAAGTATGAAATCTGATGGAAAACTTATGGAATTACGCTCTTGTGAAATTAGCGATATAGGCGATATTTACGAATCAGCGATTTCACCCACTTTGAGCCCTATTTTCAGCCAATTCCATTGTTCCAATTGACCAAACTCATAGCTATTTCTTTAGAACTCCATTTGTTCTATCGACTGAGTACAAGGAACCATCCGTTTACTAATTTCAACTACCAATAGTGGTCAGAAATTGGCAATTTGGCCAATTTCATGCAAATTAAAAAATATGCCAATTTCAAAATAGGGTCCAGAATGAACAATGCAGACATTCCTGGCACTAAAATAACATTTTCTCTGTTCATCAATCACGTCTCCAGGCCCCTCTTATATTACTCTTGCTATTATGCAGACTACTGCATTATTGTAATAATTGTATAAATAATGTCAACCTATTCGTGACTGCATATTTGAATGGCTAGTTGGACATTTATTGGACAATGATGTCATTTGTTTACTCTTCCACATCGGCAAAAATTGAACCTTTCTGCTACTTTGAGTAGAATTTCAAGGTCCTTTTCATAGTGAAACCAATCAAATTCATCTCTATTTTTATAATATATCTTCCATTCCATCAAATGAGACCAAGAAAATGAGAATACAACCATATACAGTACTATACTATACGAAAATACACCTCAAAGTTGGCGTTTTAATTCACAAACACGGTCGGAGTTTCTTTTTTCTCATTATGCACTACTTGCTACAGGATTTTTTTATACTGCACACACTGACCACAAAGACCCATTCTCTCACATGTGGGCCTACAAACACTCTCCCGCTTGATATGAATTTTTGAGTACTGTAGTACGTATAGAGTATACTTCAAACATGTTGGCTCGTAAGACGTATGTATATATACGACAGAAACAGCCAAAGGCTTAAAAACAGAGTAGGGGAGCTAGTAGATAGAGAGCAGGAGGTACGTATTGGGTAGATGGCGGGAATATTTTGAGGAACTTTTAAATGTCGATGAAGAAAGGGAGGCGGTAATTTCATGCACTGGCCAGAGAGGAATAACATCTTTTAGGAGTGAAGAAGAGCAGGATGTGAGTGTGGGGGAGGTGCTTGAGGCATTACACAGAATGTAAGGGGGTAAAGCAGCTGGAACTGATGGGATTATGCCAGAAATGTTGAAAGCAAGGGGGTATTTTATAGTGTTGGAGTGGTGGGTATTTTTGTTTAATAAATGTATGAAAGAGGAGAAGGTACCTAGGGATTGGCAGAGAGCATGTATAGTTCCTTTATACAAATGGAGGGGGGGACAAAAGATATTGTAAAAATTATAGGGGAATAAGTTTACTGAGTATACCAGGAAAAGTGTACAGTAGGGTTATTACTGAAAGAATTAGAGGTAAGACAAGGAGTAGGATTACAGATGATAAAAGAGGTTTTAGAGTGGGTAGGGGATGTGTTGATCAAGTGTTTACATTGAAGCAAATATGTGAACAGTATTTTGATAAAGGTAGGGAAGTTTTCATTGCATTATGGATTTAGAAAAGGCATATGATAGAGAGGAAGGGGAGCAACGTGGCAGATGTTGCAAGTACAATGGAACCTCTACTTGCGAGCGTGTACACCTGAGAGTTTTTCCAAATACGAGCAGTCGATGGGTCGATTTTTTGCTTCCATACGTGAGCAAAATTTCCACAAGCGAGCAAACCTCAAGGCAGGTTCCTTGACACTGGTGAGGGGCTCTTGCTCTTGATCTTGGTAATTGTATCTCAGTTGTTTGTTGGACTATCTTACTGAAACTTGGGCAATGTATGATGGAAAGATGCTTCTTAACATACACCAAAAATGAAAGAAATCTAAGCATAAATAATGGAGTTCACTTCTCAGCAATTAGCCACCCCTTAGCGGTAATTTTGAATGATTTTTATGGTTGTATTCTCGTTTATTTGGTCTCATTTGATAGAATGGAAGATATATTACAGAAATAGATATGATTTTGATTGCTTTCACAATGAAAAGTACACCTTGAAATAGAGCTCAACCTAGGAGAAATGGTCCATTGCTTGGCTGTTTCAGTTTAAACAAATGATGTCACAGCAAATCTTATATTTTTTGTGTGAATAAAAATTACAAATTATTATAATAATAATAATAATAATAATAATAATAATAATAATAATAATAATAATAATAATAATAATAATAATAATAATAATAATAATGAAAGAAATCTAATACATGAATGACATATTTTATTCATTCTAGAGTATATATCATGTTTCTATGTTATTCATATTGTTTATGTCATACTAGATGAACTGTGATAGATAAATAAGCCGTATAGATGATATTAGCGAAATTATTCATGAAGTATTTTGTCCGGTGTCCAGACAAACTCTCGTCCACCGCCGACACCGCCCATACCACTACATGAATGACATATTTTATTCATTTTAGAGTATATATCAGGTTTCTATGTTATTTATATTGTTTATTATGTCATATTAGATGAAGTGAGATAGATAAATAAGCTGTAGAGTTGATATTAGCGAAATTATTGAAGTACAGAATTCCACTGGAACAGATTAATTGCATTTCAATTAATTTAAATGAGGAAAATTGACTACAAACAAGCAAATCCAGTTGCGAGCAAGGTCATGGAACGGATTAAACTCGCAAGCAGAGGTTCCACTGTATATGGAATAGGTAGTAAGTTACTAAATGCTGTAAAGAGTTTTTATGAGGATAGTGAGGCTCAGGTTTGGGTGCGTAGAAGAGAGGGAGACTACTTCCCGGTAAAAGGTGGGTCTTAGACAGAGATGTGTAATGTCACCATGGTTGTTTAATACATTTACAGATGGGGTTGTAAAGAAGTAAATGCTAGGATGTTGGGGAGAGTTGTGGGATTAAATTATGAGGAATCAAACACAAAGTGGCAATTGACACAGTTACTTTTTGCTGATGATACTGTGCTTATGAGAGATTCTAAAGAAAAGTTGCAAAGGTTAGTGGATGAGTTTGGGAGTGTGTGTAAAAGTAGAAAGTTGAAAGTGAACATAGAAAAGAGTAAGGTGATGAGGATATCAAATGATTTAGATAAAGAAAAATTGAATATCAAATTGGAGAGGAGTATGGAAGAAGTGAGTGTTTTCAGATACTATTTGGGAGTTGACGTGTCAGTGGATGGATGTATGAAGGATGAGGGTAACCATAGAACTGATGAAGGCAAAAAAGGTGGGTGGTGCATTGAAGTATATGTGAAGTGATAGTGAGGCTCAGGTTAGGGTGTGTAGAAGAGAGGGAGATTACTGCCTGCAAAAGTAGGTCTTAGACAGGGATGTGTAATGTCACTATGGTTAATATATTTATAGATGGGGTTGTAAAAGAAATAAATGCTAGGGTGTTGGGGAGAGGGGTGGAATTAAATTATGGGGAATCAAATACAAAATGGGTGTTGACACAGTCACTTTTTGCTGACGATACTACGCTTATGGGAGATTCTAAGGAAAAGTTGCAAAGGTTAGTGGACGAGTTTGGGAGGGTGTGTAAAGGTAGAAAGTTGAAAGTGAACATATATAAGAGTAAGGCGATGAAAGTATCAAATGATTTAGATAAAGAAAAATTGGAAATCACACTGGAAAGAGGGAGAACGAGAGAAGTGAATGTTTTCAGGTATTTGGGAGTTGACGTGTCAGTGGATGGGTTTATGAAGGATGAGGTTAACAATAGAATTGATGAAGGAAAAAAGGTGAGTGGTGTGTTGAGGTATATGTGTATACAAAAAATGTTATCTATGAAGGCAAAGACAGGAATGTATGAAAATATAGTGGTACCAACACTCTTATATAGGTGTGAAGCTTGGGTTGTAAATGCTGCAGCAAGGAGGTCGCTGGAGGCAGTGGAGATGTCCTGTCTAAGGGCAATGTGTGGTGTAAATATTATGCAGAGAATTCGGAGTGTGGAAATTAGGAGGTGTAAAGTTAATGTTATAAATATTAGTCAGAGGGCTGAAGAGGGGTTGTCGAGGTGGTTTGGTCATTTAGAGAGAATCCATCAAAGTAGAATGACATGGAGAGCATATAAATCTGTAGGGGAAGGAAGGTGGGGCAGGGGTCGTTCTCGAAAAGGTTGGAGGGAGGGGGGGCAAAGGAGGTTTAGTGGACGAGGGGCTTGGACTTCCAGCAAGTGTGCGTGAGCATGTTAGGAGTGGATGGAGATGAATGGTTTTTGGGACCTGATGAGCTGTTGGAGTGTGAGCAGGGTAATATTTAGTGAAGGGATTCAGGGAAACTGGCTATTTTTATATAGCCAGACTTGAATACTGGAAATGGGAAGTACAATGCCTGCACTTTAAAGGAGGAGTTTAGGATATTGGCAGTTTGGAGGTATATGTTTATATGTATATCTTTATATATGCTTCTAAACTGTTGTATCTGGGTGCCTCTGCAAAGACAGTGATTATGTATGAGTGAGGTGAAAGTGTTGAATGATGATGAAACTATTTTCTTTTTGGGGATTTTCTTTATTTTTGGGTCACCCTGCCTCGGTGGGAGACAGCCAACTTGTTGAGAGGAAAAAAAAAAATTTTCCATGCAAGTAACAACTAATGTTCTCTAATGGTTTTGTTTTTCAATCGGTAGGACCTATGCACTTTGGTAGAACACTATTCTTACATTAGTACTGTATTAATGCTATGAAGTGGAACCAAAGTGATAAATCATAATAGTAGGCCAGAGATTGTGAATTAAACTGCCATTTTGTATAAACTGGATCATTTAAATGAAATAACTGTTATGCACCAACATACAACCACCTTCCACTGAGGTAGAATAATCCCAAAAATGAAACATATTCATCACTCAATCACTTATTATCAATACAGTATACAAATAGCTATATCACAAAGGGTTTGGTGCCATATAAAGTAACATACAGTGTAGTTACAGTATCTGGAGGTACTTAGTATTGCTGCTGATGTATGACAATATGGATACAAGATAAGTAACAACAGTAAACAGCTGCATAAGTATGTGGAATATTAGGTTCAGTAATAACCAACTCGCTAATAAAAGGCAACTTTCCTCAATATGCCTATAGGCATGTTCTCAGTTCTGTAATCTATTACCATTAGTGTGTTATGTTTAAAAAGCATAAATTTAATCATAAATTTAATGTCTGTGGAAAGCACAAATGGCATAATTTTGTCAGTTGAAAAATTTAATATAAATATTGCATTTAATTTTTCAGATTTTGTATTCTGTAAGTTTATAGAGTTGACATTATACAGTCACACCGAGTACGTGTTAAATCAATGAAACTAAGAGCACAGTTGTATCATTTTTCAAATTTTTAATTAATAAATGAATAAATCAAATGCATTAAGTTGTTACTTGAGTACCTATTGCCTAAATTTATAATGCCATTTAATCTGAATGCAAAGTATTGTATTTACTAGTGTACAGTACTTCATATTTAGGTCTGTAGGGTGAAAGATTGGAAGAAGAGTGGGGTATGGGACTCAAGAGGACAGTACTGATGGTATGTCTGCTGTGTGATGAAGGCTGCAGTAACAGTAACAAATTTTTAAGAGTAGCAAATACAAAACTAAGTTTTTTGCAAGAGAATAATGGTGTTTAATGAAGGTTTTACCAGATTTGTTTTTAGTGCCAATGCCAACCCTGATCACTATCTAAACAAATTATTATATCATTATCTAGTTGCAGAAAATGCCACATACTTTTGTAATATACCAACAACCTTAGTTACCATGTGCTTATGGGAACCTGTCCATAAACTATTCAAGGAATAATTCAGGAAATGAATTTATTACCCAAGGATGATTCTGTGGATCACCACCCCTATAGCATGGTTCCTGACCAGGCCTCCAATCAAACCTGCAAAATGGCTCCCCTACAACTACATACTAACACTCTTAGCTACTGAACCATGAAGACTGCGATAAGATTCCTCCACTTAAGAATACTTATAAACAAGAATATAACTTGGGACACTACAGCAACAAGTCTTTATGGAAGAATTTCCCAACAACACGACCAGTGTTGAGATTTATCCTTTGTCCCTTTAATGCCATGGTCAATGGCCCAAGAAAATCACAATGAATGACCGTAAACAAGTCAGGAAATGAGTAGTTTCAACCCGTGGCAAAGTTGATTTCAAAGTCCAGTAGCTAAGATCAATGAATTGGCAGTTTAAGAGAGCTATCTTGCCGAGGGTTTGAATCTTACCCATTTCCTCAATTGTTCATAAAATTTGTGGTATTAAATCTATACTCTTTTATTCTGTTACAATACATGATATACTGCTAGTGTGTGTGTTCACCCTTCTCTTCACACACTTCAGATTGTCACTCTCTTTTAGAGTTGCCACATCTACCTGTCACATGTACATGTAACTCGACTCGACTCATGAAATCATAATGACACGATTACATGTACAAATAATTTAAAAGAATCCTGGCTACCAATGTCCCAACTCTTCTATTTCCACATTTCTCAACCATCTTAACTGCCAGCTTACCTGTTTCCACCTGACTTGGCTCTCCAAGACCACTATATACATATTTGTTTACTATTCCAGTCTCCTAGGCAATCTATTTCCTTGTGCAATAAATGAAATCCTCCTAAGCAATTTTTTTTTTCATCTTTACATGATCCCTTTTAAAAACTGGTTCCCTTAGTTTAAGATGCAGTCCCTCATTTGTTTTTTTAATTCTTCTCTTCCATGTACTGATAATGACTGATTGTATGCATTTACATTATTATTATTATAATCAAAAAAGAAGCGCTAAGCCACAAGGACTATACAGCTGTATGCATTTACAGTTCAAAGCTTCCATCTTTTTTTTATTTTTTACCCCTCTAATTTTGACATTTTTTAAAGTTTTTATTTCAATTTCTTCAGCTGTCTTTTTAACTAATATTGCCAATCCACATCCATTATTTCCTATCCAATACCTCCACCCTGAATAATTTTCCTCAAATGCTGCATCACTTACAAAGTTTCTAACCTGATTGCTTTTATATATACTATTCAGGTTAAGACATATATACATATACTGGTATACAAAATACATAATATGCAGGGTATGTGGAAGCAATATGAGAAATGTTTTTACTACAGTATTACATTCATTAGAAGCGCTCAACCTGTAGTCATCATACAGTGGATGTTGAAACACGAAGGCCAGGGCTCTGGTCACAAGTCTTTTCAATATAACTGTAAATAATTTGTTACCACATAAACATTGGAAACTTAGAACATGGCACTGTGTACTTTATGGCCAACTCATGCTCTTAGATTTTACGTGGATTTCTCACAAACAGTTTGCAGTAATTTTCTTGATTTACCTTAGTTAGGTTTAATTGGGTAGGATTATCTTCTATCAATAAAAATTAACCAACTAAATATATGAAAAATAGGATAAAGGTGATAAAATAAGTTCTGATGCATGAAGAGAAAATGGAGACCCACTGAATGAAGTACAAAGATCTCTATCAGATAATCAGTTTCTGGCTCATTTATCAGTCGCCCATTTGACTGTCTGAGCAAAAGTGAAATACTGTTATTAAGAAGATGGGCTGGTACAACTACATATAGAATAAGAAGACGAGTCAATTTCTGGGAATAGAAGGTAGGGGTGGAATGAATATTCCATCAGGATCCATAATTCATCTCCCAGGCTGTGCACTGTCATATTCATATACACAATGTACAGTATATCATAACTGTTTAACCTAGTTTAGCTATTTATAAACAAATGCTTTAAAACTAATTTAATTCATATTTTTGCATTGTTTGACTAACAATAAGATATCTGAATATAAAAGGCTGAAAAAGTTTTGTTAAGAACCAAATATTAATACATACAGTATATCAAGAGGTTTTACTTTTAGCATAATAAAATATTAATTTGATATAAAATAATGCATGTAATGGGGATGCTAAAATAACCAAAGCAAATTTATTTTTATTTGGGCGTGTTTATTTGTGGATTTGTAATATAAAAAATTATTATTAATGTGAGTAAATTTCTATATTATGTGGATATATGGTTCTAATAGACAAATAGTGATATCACACATATAGCAAAGAAGAGCTTTATATTTTTATGACATTTCACACTGAGAGCTTTATGAAGCACAAAAATACATAATCAGCAATATATAAAGCGAGGGTCAAATTTGGTTAGGTGGTCTGTATTTGGGAGCCGTTCTGCCAGGCGAGGGTAAGGTATGGATGTCATGTGGTGGTAATATATTTTTATTTTTGATCATCCGGTTACTGATTATGCATGCTCCAATTTTCATCATCCTGCTACTGATCGCGTATACTTCTAGTTTTGATAATCCGGGTACCAATGATGTATGATTTTTTAAAAAATTTTGGCATTTCCTGTCTGAAGGCTTCCATATTTTGCTGTGTCATGACAAGCATGATCCATACCTCAAGTGACCACTGATCATTCCTATATAATGTTGATTCTACTCATTCCTTGTACATGATAAAGCCCCCCATTGGGTTAAGTCATAGAATAAAAGGTTCTTTCTATGTATTTTTATGCCACCAGTTTTCATTTTCTAACAATTACAACTTCGACCAAGTCAATCAGGTTCTATTGTGAAGTTAAGAAACGGTTTTCTCATTGCCATAATTTTAAGGTAATTTCAAATCAGGTACAATGAAAGCATCTGATAAATGGAAATAAGATGGTAAATTGCTAATAGTCTAGAAAAATCAAATCATCCCTAAGTCCCACAATAAAGGTAGTGTTACAGTTTTCAATGCACAAACAAAACAATTATGGTAACAATTTCCTGCAATTTATAAAGCACGCAGTAACTGTTTCCTTACGCAATTACATTTTGTAATCTGGCACTTAGTTTTTAAATCTGTCTAATCAAATAATAATCAGAGGATCAACTGATATCTGCTGAGCCGCATATTTTAACATTTTGTTTTCATGTATCCAGTAGGGGTATTATGGTTTAATTCAGCTTGACAGGCACCACTCCTTTAAGAAATTGCTAAGTCATTCTGTGATACAATGGCTACGGGTGAACAGCGTTAAAGTGTTTTCAGATTCAATAATTTTATCATTTATACAATGTGCGTTGATATATTAGTCTAACCAGCTACAAAAATACGTCATAATTTTTCCCAGACTATTGAGTTGCCACATGTCGGGCGTAAACTCCATATGTTTACATGTGCACATTACACTAAGCACAAATACAAGTAGCACATTTATAACGCTACTTGATCGAATATCTTACAACTGGGATATATGGTATAAATCTGTTTTCCAGTTTAGTGATAGTCTTGGAAATTGTGTACAAAGACAAAATACCGTTCAGTATGGAGCCGCGCGAGTCACTGTTTCCATGTCTGGTATCACCATAGGCTCCTCGGTGAAGCTGGTCTGCGCCTGCGTTATAATACACTTACACACTATTTCAACCTAAAGGGGATTCCCACACCCTCATAACCTTATCATTCATGATATACATGACCCAGCAAATTTGGCTAGGAAACGCAAAAAAAAAATAATTATATTGATTTCTTGCAAACACATGCTGTACATCACTGGAGAGTGGGAAACAAACTACGATTGGGGCATTTTCATAAGGTATTATTCTAGAAAATAAAATGATACTTGCATAATACTACTTAGTGAAAGTTATAAACATATATGATTTATCGTTGTAAAGCGTAATAATAACTGCGCAAATCCTTAAGTGAGAGCGTAAGGGAAGGGTGGGGCGGGAGATCAATAGTTTAGCCTCCCACACTGCCCTTCACAGCCCGGCCATGATGTATACTCACTACTAACTATACACTTGTTTACTCTCTTGTAAACATACTAGTCTATCAAACTTAAATTACCTCATGTTGCTTGTACTAAGATTATTTACTGCTGAATCTTCCACTTCTCTCTGCTAATTCTATAACGTAGACTGCAATTCTAACCTGTATACAGTCTGCAATTTCAGCCTGCATCCTTACTGTGATGTATACTAGTTCTTAAATATATTAAATGAATATTAATCCTACTGACACACGTAAATATGTTGTATATATTATGTATTCCTCTTCGGTTATCACGTGTGACCGAACTGATAAACCACCTTAACATATGATGATAATTCTTTAAGAAAAAAACCTGCCTGAAAGAACTATCAAAAGGTTCTGGGTTCAATCCGGGGCATGGCGAGACGTCTCGTGTGTCTTTGTAACCCCTGCTGAGCCTGTTCACCTAGAAGTAAATAATACTTTCGAACAATTAAATAGTAAACCACAATTTGGACAGGAAACTTAAACGACGTTTTGGTCCATCTTCGCTTATTATCCAGTCAATTACTGAAACTTTATAATACAGACAGCGATTAAAAAACCACACATGATCTCGTTGGAATAATGACGTCCTCGTTGTCCATGTGAAGTGTCAGCCTAAGAGAGCGGGCATTACAACCCAGGATACCCATAACTGTATCAATATCTTATCTTAGGAAACACTATGTAGTGAATCCTTATTTTGTATGGCGTCTAAAACCTAGCTCCAGTAAGCCAGAGGATGCTTAACCACTGAACGGGTCATGTGATTCAGACTAGTGTCAGGATAACACTTTCCTGACGCTCGTGTCAGGATGACACAGTTGTATCCTGACGCTTGTGTCAGAATGTCACTTATTTCCTGACACTTGTGTCAGGATGACACTTGTTTTCTCTCGCTCGTGCCAAGATGACACTGTTGTATCCTGACGAATAAATCACCGCCACAAGTCAACAACCCACTGTAAGAATAACCATTAAAATACATCAAGGCAGCCACATAATGAAGCTCAACCTTTGTTAATAAATAAATCGGTACACGCTCTTCAAAGTGACATACATGTATGCACATTTAGTAAATAACTACATAATTCACACATAAGCTTGAAAAATTGTACTTGTAGGAAAATGTTAATTTTCCAACGTTTGAGTATAATTTTTTCAGCAACTAAATCGTACAAACCAATTATAAAAAAAAAAAAATGCCATATTACAGAGAACATATAAAATAAAAAGAAACACAATATATGAAATGTTAAAAAAAAAAAATCAGAGTACTGAGACTATATACAGAAATCCGATCAGCAACAGATCCAGAGGCAGTATGCTTAATGTTTGTCGCTTCCCCAGCAACCCTGTAAGATGGTGATCATGATCTATTGATAAATGTCAAAAGGCACTCTCACAAGGTGAACCAGATGTCGGCAGTTTATATAAGACATCTGAAGAAGCTTAGCTATGGAAATCCACATGGTATCCATTGCCTTTATTTGATGGATTTATAAAAGCACTAAAGTCCTTTGGCTATTCAACTCTTAGAACAATAGTTACTAAAACTTCAATTCATATTCCTAGCAAGCTATATACGCGTTTTTTATGCTTCTGCTACACTACCTGGAGTCTACCTGGAGGGAATTCCGGGGATCAACGTCCCCGCGGCCCGGTCCACGACCAGGCCTCCCGGTGGATCAGGGCCTGATCAACGAGGCTGTTACTGCTGGCCGCACGTAATCCAACGTACGAACCACAGCCCGGCTGATCCGGCACCGTCTTTAGGTATCTGTCCAGCTCCCTCTTGAAGACAACCAGGGGTCTCCCCGTAATGCCCCTTATTGCTGGTGGGAGGCTGTTGAACAGTCTTGGGCCCCGGACACTTATTGCGTTTTCTCTTAGTGTACCAGTGACGCCCCTACTTTTCACTGGGGGTATGTTGCATCGCCTGCCAAGTCTTTTGCTTTCGTATGGAGTGATTGCTGTGTGCATATTAGGGACCAGTCTCTCCAGAATCTTCCAGGTGTAGATTATGATATCTCTCTCTCGCCTGCGCTCTAGTGAGTACAAGTCAAGTGCTTCCAGGCGCTCCCAGTAGTTAAGGTGTTTGATGGAACTCATACGTGCAGTAAAGGTTCTCTGTACATTCGCTAGCTCTGCAATTTCACCTGCCTTGAATGGGGATGTTAATGTACAGCAGTATTCCAGCCTAGAAAGAATAAGTGGTTTAAAAAGGATCATCATTGGCTTAGCATCTCTTGTCTTGAATGTTCTCATTATCCATCCTATCAGTTTCCTAGCAGATGTGATAGTGGCATTGTTGTGATCCTTGAAGGTGAGATCCTCTGACATTACCACTCCCAGGTCTCTCACATTACTTTTCCTCTCCATTGTGTGATTGGAGTATGTAGTATACTCAGTTCTAGTTATTATTTCCTCCAGTTTTCCATAACGGAGTAGTTGGAATTTGTCTTCAGTGAACATCATAGTGTTCTCTGTTGCCCATTGGAAAACTTGGTTTATATCTTCTTGGAGGTTAACAGTGTCCTCAATGGATGACACTCATGCAGATCCTAGTATCGTCTGCAAAAGATGATACAGTGCTGTGGTTTACATCTCTGTCTATGTCTGATATGAGAATAAGGAACAGGATAGGTGCGAGTACTGTGCCTTGTGGGACAGAGCTCTTCACTATGGCAGCATCTGATTTAACTCTGTTTACCACTACTATTTGTGTGCGATTGGTTAGAAAGTTGAAGATCCATCTGCCTACTTTGCTGGTTATCCCTTTAGCACGCATTTTGTAAGCTATTACACCATGGTCGCACTTGTCAAAGGCTTTTGCAAAGTCTGTGCATACTACATCCGCATTCTGTTTGTTTTCCAGTGCATCTAGGACCATATCATAGTGGTCAAGCAGTTGCGAAAGGCAGGAGCGACCTGCTCTGGAACCATGTTGCCCTGGGTTGTGCAACTTTTGGGAGTCGAGGTGGTTTGCTGCCCTGGGTTGTGCAACTTTTGGGAGTCTAGGTGGTTTGCTATCCTGCTTCTTAGAACTCTTTCAAAGATTTTTATGATGTGGGACGAATTTAGTCTTGTTTACTATATCCTTTACTCTCATCACATTCTCTTTCGTGAAGCTCATGTCAACAAGTATCCACAGAATCCACTCATTTCACTATAAACTTCTCTTACAATAAGCTTTTATTTTTTGCCAGACACTTCATCTCCCTCTTCTACCAGTACACACTACACAGTAATTTGCAAAGATAAACAATGAAGGCCTCCATGTCAGCGATGATTCTAATTAGAAAATCAAGAGAAAGACGATGAATAGTCAATGCATGAACAAATTAAATGAGAAAGAGAGCAATGAAAAAGCACCTAGAAAGTAAAGAAACTTGGGGATCGAATGGAGACTATCTTTCACTTTTGTGCATCAGACATTGTAAGGAGTGGTTGAAACAGTACTTTCATCACTAGGCTTTTCTTCCTAATGGACTTGAAATTATGGGGTATGCTCATGAAAATCAATATACACATCGAGAATGAGGTAGTCAGGCATGGACAGCAGACCACAGTAAGAAAAATGGACAAGATACAAGAGTCCCATGAGAGAACAAACAAGAATGGTACACTTCATTTGGCACAAGACTGGTGTGGAGAAAAGGAGGCAAAATATTTGTTGGAAAGACCCGGAGATCATGCAAACAATTCAGTAAGGCACAATTCAGAATTCAACTTCACAAGTTGTAGTAAGATACATCAAGCAAGACAAAAGACTGCTAACAATCCTTTTAAGACCGAGAAAACGAGAGAATGTTTGGGAATACCGACACGGCAGCATTAGGAAAAATATACACAACTAGAAGTGTTATGGTCACTTCATGATCCAAGGAAGGTATCCCAACCCAGTTGCCTCTACCTCAAAGCACGCAAAAGAGGAATAGTAAAGCATGACGCACAAGTTTCTAATGCGGTTAAATATTATCACCACAAAAACTGAAGCTGATCAGAAGAAGCATTCACAAGGTATCACATGGAAACTAAAACAAAAATGTCTTCAATATTTTGGGGGGAACAAACTGGCACAAACACAGCCCAAATCAAAATTAAACCTGCTAAGTCATGCCAGCTTGGAAAGTTTAAAGCCTATCACAAGATGCATTCTCTATTTATCAGACATTACTGAGAGCAGTATCCCATAATACACCTACACTTTTCTTTGAAGCCACTCAAGAGGTTGCCTTCTCAAGGCAACCTCTTGAGTGGCTGAAGGTTAGAAGGCAATCTGATGATGCATTTATAAATTGTCACATGAAAACCAGCATTTCAATTTTTCAAATTTCAGTAAAATTGCCCAACTGGCATCTACACAGCCAAAATCAATCTAAGTTATATACACCAAAGTTTCAAGGTTTAACCCCTTGACTGTCGCAACCCCCAATCCTGAGGTGTCTCCTGGTGTCACAAAAAAAAAAAAAAAAAAAAAAAAAAAAAATTATTTTTTCTTATGAAATGATAGAGAATTTTTTCCCGATTGTAAAGACACCAAAAAAACGAAATTTGATGGAAAACTGACGGAATTACGCTCTCGCGAAGTTAGCGACCTCGGCGATATTTACAAATCGGCGATTTCGCCCACTTTGAGCCCTATTTTCGGCTAATTCCATTATTCCAGTCAACCAAGCTCACAGCTATTTCTTCAGAACTCCATTTTTTCTATCGATTGAGTACAAGAAACTGCCCATTTACCGACTTCAACTACCCAATAACATGGTCAGAAATTTGCAATTTGGCCAATTTCACGAAAATTAAAAAATATGACAATTTCAAAATAAGGACCAGAATGAACAAAGCAGACATTCTTGGCTCTAAAATAACATTTTCTTTGTTCATCAGTCACGTCTCCAGGCCCCTCTGATATTATTCTTGCTTTTTATTTTGAAATTTTATTCAAACAAAAAATAGAAGATTTACTGCTATGCAGACTACTGCAATACTGTAATAATTGTATAAATTACATCAACCCATTCATGACTGCATATTAGAATGGGTATTTAAACATTTATTGGACAATGACATCATTTGTTTACTTTTGAACATCGGCAAAAATCAAACATTTCCCGTACTTTGTGCTCCATTTCCAGGTTCTTTTTATAGTAAAATCAATCAAAATCACCTCTATTTCTATAATATATTTTCCATTCTATCAAATGAGACCAAGAAAACGAGAATACAACCATAAATACTATACGAAAATAGACCACCAAGTCGGCATTTTAATTAAAAAAAAAACTGTCGGAGTTTTTTTTTTCTCATTATGCACTGCGTGCTCCAGGATTTTTTTTATATGGTGCACACTGACCGCACAGACCCATTCTCTCACATGTGGGCCTACCAGCTTTCTCCTGCTTGATTTGAAGCCGCTAGAATTTATGAGTATATATACATCAAACACGGTACCTCGTAAGACGTATATACTATACGGCCGTGACAGTCAAAGGGTTAAAGTCTCACAGAAAAGGTATTCCCTAGTTAGTGCAAAGAAACCAATTTATTAAATAAAATTGACAAATCATAAATTAAACAACTCAAAATCAATGCCAAACTTCCTTGAGAAACACAGCACCAAAAGTTTGAATTGGATAAATGATACTTTCTCAAGTTATTACACAGAAGTCAATAATTTCAAGTTTACTGAATAATTGACAAAGCACCAACAGGTGGCAAATAAACACTTAAAATGCAGTAAAGTCTTTATCAGTATGTTTTGCCCACGAGAGCTTTATAAAGTACACGATAAAGGCCAATTAGTGGGTGAAATGTTGTACCAATAATGAAGACTGGAAAAGTGTCTATTTAACAATTTCAAGTTCATTATTCATATTAGCAGAATGACAAACTTGCAATTACAAAACTTAAATCTAAATAAGAGTCATCAGCTATTAACCCTTTTACCATCTTCCACATAGAGCAGATCTATGTTATTGATGCCAGTGTCATCATTACGTACATATACATTAAGTTAAGCACAGAGCCCTCAAATATGCTGCGAGCTGTAAATTTTGTCCTAGACAGGAGAGAATGAATCTGTGAGGTGGATGCAGATAATATAAAAAAAAAAAAATCCTGCTCCAATGCAGTACATGATGGGAAAAGCAAACCTCTGACCTTGTGTGGGGGTTTAAAATACTGAGTTTGAAGTGTTTTCTAAAGGTAATTTTTATTGTTTTATTGACTGTTTCTTGGTACAGTGTACCAATTAATAAAACAAAAGACATACTAGTACAACAGAAACTAGAAATAACTTGAACTAGGTTTCATACAGGGAACAATATTCAATTTTTGGCAATTATCTTGAAGAAGGCTAGGGTCCCCCTACCTCCCTTCAATCTGTTTAAGGGTTTTAACTAAGTCTGCTTCAAATACTGAGATGCCCTAACCATGCTCAATCATTCTTGGCTATACAGTGGAACCTCGGTTTTCGTTTGCCCTGATTTTTGTCGAATTTGGTTTTTGAAAATTTTTTTCGTCAAAATTTTGTCCCAGTTTTCGTTCATCACCTCGATTTTTGTCGAGCGGACAGTGGTCTGCCGTACCGAATGTGTCCACCTATGCCCACACAAAGCATCCCAAGCATTCTGAGTCAGTGTGGCTTTGTTTCTTGTCAAGTGAGCATTACCCTGCGCATTCATCTGAAACATTTCGTAATAATCCATTGTTTTTTGTGCTTGTTTATTGAGTGTGACTGCTAAATAAGCCACCATGGGGGCCAGAAAAAGTTCCGAGTGCCAGCCCTTTGATAAAGAAGGCGAGAAACACGATAGAATTCAAGAACTTGTAGCAAAGTACGAAAGTGAAATGAATTGCAAAGTTTTGTGGAGAAATATCGCTACCACCTTCTACAAAGGTGGAGGGCGGAAGTGATTGTGGTAGAGGGTGGTAGTGATGGTGGTAGAGGGTGGTAGTGATTGTGGTAGAGATAACTGCTCCTCCCTCTCCCCTCCTCGCCGTCTTCCATATGCCAACAAGTCTTCAATAATGGTAAAAGTGATGTTAAATGTTCATTTATCCATTCCATTAGTCCTTTATACTTATTTCTTGTTGTTTTCTGTATGTAAAACTACATGTATAGTTATTCTCTATAAAATGTATTTTTTGTTAATACTTTTGGGTGCCTAGAATCAATTAATTGGATTTACATTACGTATTTCTTATGGGAAATATTGCTTCAGTTTTCGTCAAATTCGGTTTTCGTCAGACTTTCTGGAACGAATTAATGACGAAAACCAAGGTTCCACTGTATGTTATTATCTTAGATATAAAGACTAAATATTTTATTTCTTTGTAAAGGTTACAATGTGTAATTACAATTTTGGTTTGCTAAGTACAAAGAAAGCCACTATCATGCCGGGGCATTTCAGGCTCAATAATCCTAGTACATACATAATAACTACTTAAATCTAGACAAGATAAGAATGGTTAACTTGTATAGGGTAAAACTTTTTTGTGCGATGATGAATTCAAAATGAAGAGCATTACAGTATACAGGAGAGGCCTGTGATGTGATTAATGAACAAAGGAAAGGTTGCTTTAGTGGCTGAAATGAATATACAGTGGACCCTCGACATTCGATATTAATCCGTTCCTGAGAGCTCATCGAATGTCAAAAATATTGAGTCGAATTAATTTTCCCCATAAGAAATAATGGAAATCAAATTAATCCGTCCAAGACACCCAAAAGTATGAAAAAAAAAAATTACCACATGAAATATTAAGTTTAATGCAATAGAATAATTACAATAACAACAATAACAGTAGATTAATAACAATAGAATAATTGACACTTACCTTTAATGAAGATCTGGTGATGATTGATGGGATGGGAGGAGGGGAGTGTGGATGGTGTTAGTGTTTAGAAGGGGAATCCCCTTCCATTAGGACTTGAGGTAGCAAGTCCTTTTCTGGGGTTACTTCCTTTCTTCTTTTAATGCCACTAGGACCAGCTTGAGAGTCACTGGACTTCTGTCACACAACATATCTGTCCATAGAGGCCTGTACCTCTCGTTCCTTTATGACTTTCCTAAAGTGGTTCACAACATTGTCAGTGTACAGGTTGCCAACATGGCTTGCAGTAGCTGTGTCAGGGTGATTTTCATCAAAAAAGGTTTGCACTTCAAGCCACTTTGCACACATTTCCTTAATCTTTGAAGTACGCAACTTCTTCAATTTCTCTATCCCCTCCTCTGAAGCAGTTTCCTCAGGTCTGGCCTCTTGCTGTTGAAGATGATCTAGCAGCTCATCAGTGGTTAGTTCGTCATTGTCCTCCACCAACTCTTCCACATCCTCCCCACTAACCTCCAACCCCAAGGACTTCCCCAATGTGACAATGGATTCCTCAACTGGCATAGGATTCTCAGGGTTAGCCTCAAACCCTTCAAAATCCCTTTTGTCTACACATTCTGGCCACAGTTTTTTCCAAGCAGAGTTCAAGGTCCTCTTAGTCACTTCCTCCCAAGCCTTACCTATAAGGTTTATACAACTGAGGATATTAAAGTGATCCTTCCAAAACTCTTTTAGAGTCAGTTGAGTTTCTGTGGTCACTACAAAGCACTTTTGAAACATAGCTTTTGTGTACAGTTTCTTGAAGTTGGAAATGACCTGCTGGTCCATGGGCTGCAGGAGAGGAGTGGTATTAGAAGGCAAAAACTTGACCTTAATGAAGCTCATGTCCCCAGAAAGTCGCTCTGCCAAGTCTGTAGGATGACCAGGGGCATTGTCTAATACCAGGAGGCACTTAAGGTCTAATTTCTTTTCAATTAGGTAATTCTTCACAGTGGGGGCAAATGATGGTGTAACCAGTCATAGAAAAAGTCCCTAGTGACCCATGCCTTACTGTTTGCCCTCCACAACACACACAAATTAGCCTTGAGGATATTCTTTTGCCTGAATGCTCTGGGAGTTGCTGGGTGATACACCAATAAAGGCTTCACTTTGCAATCACCACTAGCATTGGCACACATCAGAAGAGTATAGGCTTATGTCCTGGGAGTGCCTTTTCCTCCTGAGTAATGTAGGTCCTGCTTGGCAATTTCTTCCAAAACAGGCCTGTTTCGTCACAATTAAACACTTGTTCAGGTTTCAATCCTTCAGCCTCTATGTACTCCTTGAATTCATGCAGATATTTTTCAGCCACTTTGTGGTCCGAACTGGCAGCCTCACCATGCCTTACCACACTGTGTATGCCACTACGATTCTTAACCCTTTGACTGTCACGGCCGTATATATACGTCTTACGAGGTATTGTGTTTGACGTATATATACTCATAAATTCTAGCGGCTTCAAATCAAGCAGGAGAAAGCTGATAGGCCCATATGTGAGAGAATGGGTCTGTGTGGTCAGTGTGCACCATATAAAAAAAATCCTGGAGCACGCAGTGCATAATGAGAAAAAAAAAAAAACTCCGACCGTTTTTTTTAATTAAAATGCCGACTTTGTGGTCTATTTTCGTATAGTATTTATGGATGTATTCTCGTTTTCTTGGTCTCATTTGATAGAATGGAAAACATATTATAGAAATATAGGTTATTTTGATTGATTTTACTTTAAAAAGAACCTAGAAATGGAGCTCAAAGTAGGGGAAATGTTTGATTTTTGCCAATGTTCAAAAGTAAACAAATGATGCCATTATCCAATAAATGTCCAACTAGCCATTCTAATATGCAGTCATGAATGGGTTGATGTTATTTATGTATACAATTATTACAGTATTGCAGTAGTCTGCATAATAGTAAGTCTTCTATTTTTTGTTTGAATAAAAATTCAAAATAGAAAGCAAGAGTAATATCAGAGGGGCCTGGAGACATGACTGATGAGCAAAGAAAATGTTATTTTAGAGCCAGGAATGTCTGCATTGTTCATTCTGGACCTTATTTTGAAATTGTCATATTTTTTAGTTTTCGTGAAATTGGCCAAATTGCAAATTTCTGACCACATTAGGTAGTTGAAATCGGTAAATGGGCAGTTTCTTGTACTCAATCGATAGAAAAAATGGAGTTCTAAAGAAATAGCTATGAGTTTGGGCGACTGGAACAATGGAATTAGCCGAAAATAGGGCTCAAAGTGGGCGAAATTGCCGATTTGTAAACAGCGCCGAGGTCGCTAACTTCGCGAGAGCATAATTCCGTCAGTTTTCCATCAAATTTCGTTTTTTTTGGTGTCATTACAATCGGGAAAAGATTCTCTATCATTTCATAAGAAAAAATAATTTTTTTTTTTTTTTAAATTTTGCGACACCAGGAGACACCTCAGGATTGGGGGTTGCAACAGTCAAAGGGTTAAATCTTTCAAACCAACTTTTGCTGGCCTTAATTCACTCACATCACCACTAGTTGCAGGCAATTTCTTTACCAAATCATCATGCAACTGCCTAGCCTTTACACAAATGATCGCTTGAGAGATGCTATCTCCTGCTATCTGTTTCTCATTTATCCACACCAATAACAGTCTCTCAACATCTTCTAACACTAGCGATCTCTGTTTCGAAAACAAAGTTGCACCTTTTGCAAGAACAGCTTCCTTGATTGCCATTTTCCTGCTCACTATAGTAGAGATGGTTGATTGGGGTTTACTATACAACCTGGCCAGCTCCGACACACGCACTCAACTTTCGTACTTTGCAATTATCTCTTTCTTCATTTCAATAGTCATTAGCACCTTTTTTCTCGAAGGGTTGGCACTAGAAGCTTTTTTGGGGCCCATGGTTACTTATTTTGCAGAAAGAAGCACCAAAAACAGTGATAATACGGAATGTACTGAATGCATCCTTAGACGCACGCACACTGGCTGGCTTGTAAACACTGGCACACACGGGGCAGTTCAGGCTACATGTGGACACGTCTCGTATGAATCGTATCAAATGTCGGGTTTTCCATCGAATGTCAAGGCGAAATTTTTGCGTTAAAATGCATCAAATGTCACATTTATCGGATGTCGATGCCATCGAATGTCGGGGGTCCACTGTAGTGTTTATTTTGGACAGTCTTCAAACTGGAATCTGCTGACTTTTGCATAAAACTGGCCGAATTACCATTTTCTGAGAGCTTTATAGCACAGTTCTGATAGCTTAATGGGCAATTTCTTGCAGTCATTAGGTAGAACAGAAGACATGCTAGGAATGGGCTGATAAGGGATAAGATTTTGTTCAAAATTTTAACTCCGAAGGGTTAGCCACCCAGGATAACCCAAGAAAGCCAGTGCATCATCGAGGGACTATCTATCTCATTTCCATTGGGGTCCTCAAGCTTGTTCCCCAGGATGTGACCCACACCAGTCAACTAATACCCTGGTACCTACATGTTTGCTAGGCGAGTGGAACAACAGCTGAATAAAATGTAAGCTCTAGGCCTTTCGTGTTGCAATTAACACATCATCGGGACCTTACAAAATTGCAGAAAAGAGGAGGATGTCCAAGCAAGTACGATCCCAAAGGACATCTTCACTGGCGATATTTGCATAATAATAACTAATATATGTACTGTGTTCATGTATGTGTGTGAATGTGAATAACCCTCACAATCAGGAGGTAAAATGTTAATTATACTATTTTTAAGCATGTGTAATAATATTAATATTGTGTTAAGTAAAAGGACACAAGTGCAACTAATGTGACATTTTATTGTAGCAACGTTTCGCTCTCAAGGAGCTTTATCAAGCCGCTACAAACAGTACATGGACACAGAGGGTATATATATAGGCTCAGAGCGAGGTGCAATACTAGTGGTAGTAGTAGTAGCAGTAGTAGTAGTAATACAATATGTTAGCTTTTATATCGTTTACTCATGTGCAAGTTAATTGTTCTAACATATTGTATTACTACTACTACTGCTACTACTACTACCACCAGTATTGCACCTCGCTCTGAGCCTATATATACCCTCTGTGTCCATGTACTGTTTGTAACGGCTTGATAAAGCTCCTTGAGAGCGAAACGTTGCCACAATAAAATGTCACATTACGTAGTTGCACTTGTGTCCTTTTACTTTACATATTGTCGGTAATTCTACCAACTTTATTACAATATTAATATTGTAAAAGTATCAGCTGGTATCAGCAACTTTTTTTACCTATACCATAAAAATAACTATTACCCACTGATATCGATGCTTTGGCACACTAAAGTGTATACACACCAAGATACCCCTATCAAGAGAAGTGTAGGCTGGACTAAGCCTACACTTAAGAAAAAAAACAGCTGTTGAAACTGACAGGGATGAATACTTGTGATCACCACCAGGAGGAACAGAAACCTCTAAGAAAACTGAGCGTAATCTTGAACATAAAGAACCTGCCACCAAACCCATAGAAACAGGAGACCATCAAACTTGATCCAAGGAATGGGAAGATATGTCAAATTCCTTGGATCACAAACACAAGAATAATAAACACTGCAGGAGGCTTACTGGTCCATGCTGGGCAAGTCCAACTCACATCCACTCGTGTACCCATCCAACATACACTTTAAACTACAGCGGAACCTCGGTACTCGAACTTTATTTATTCCAGAAGGCTGTTTGAGTGCCGATCCATTCGAGTATTGAATGAATTTTTCCCAACCAATTTTCGTTTTGTTTGGCTGTTATCACTAATCTTCGTAGGCCCCATGGTGACTTATTTATACATATAAAAAAAATGTGAGGAAACATGAAATAGTTTACAGCGAAGTTCTGGCAGGTCGTGTTTGTTTGGTTGAATACCGAGCTTTGTTTGAGTAGGGAGCTGAGGTTCCACTATACTCAAAATTCTTGCCTCAATAATGCTACCTGGGAGTTTGTCTGATTCATCTATAACTCTGCTGCCAAACCAGTATTTCCCTATTTTTTTTCAACAACGGTCATCTCCAACCAAGGTGGAGGTAACCTGAAAAAGAAGAAACACTTTCACCATCACTCACTACATCACTGTCTTGCCAGTGGCATGCTGATACTACAGTTCAGCTTCCCCTCCAAACTGCCATATCCCCACCATGTACTTCCCACCTCCCGGATTCAAGTCTGGCTAACTGGTTTCCTTGAATCCTTTCATAAATGTTACCTTGCTCACATTGCAACAGCACATTAAGCCATAAAAACCATTTGTCTACACTCACTCCTATCTAACATGCTCACATATGCCTGCTAAATGTCCAAGCCCCTCACATACAAAACCTCCCAATGTCCTTTTTAAACCTTATGTTTTCAAACTTGAATCCACTGCCGCAAGTCACTTTGCCAAATGGACTATTGTCCATCTGGCAAAGTGACCCTTTACTGGAGAATACTCCCACTGGGGAAAATTCTACAATGGAGATACCCCCTTTACTGGAGAATTTTCTCCAGTAAAGGAGGTATCTCTCAGCCCCTTAGCCTTCTGGGGGACTTAGCCCTCCTGGAAGGGGCTGGTGGACTCTTCCTTCCTTGTAAACAGTTTTATGAGTAACTTATGTATGTACCATATTGTCACGAGGCATGCCTTCCTCTCCTTGCTAGAGTTCTTGATCAACTACACAGTGAGAATTAAATAATAATAATTACTCTTTTCCCCTTAGCAGGAAAATTAAAAGAAAACCTGCACCCCACTTTATCTACAAGTTGAGGCTATTATGAATTCTAGTCTATAGCTAAATAACAAGAAACCTACCCTCTTGTATTGAATACTGTTGCAATATTTAGCAAGGCTGAAGCTCGGCATATCCTTTATGAGGACGATGAGCAGGAGGGCGATGAGGGCAGTGGGCCTCAGACTGCTTCAAGGAACGGATGAGAGAGGTTAAGACAAAGGGACAGTAGTGACCGATGCATTCTTGATTCTTGTTGATTCTGACAATCTCAAGAAACTAAGAAAGTTAGACTAGTTCCCTTATACGAGTCAGGAAATTCACGGCAGAACTAATCACGTAAGTTTATTGCGTCTCCATGTTCTCCCTGCTGTGGATAATACCACGAAACTATAAACAAATGATGGTACTGAATGACGAAGTGCAACCTGTATTGCGAGTGATTGCAACGAACATTCCTGAAGTAGCGGTGAACATTAGCGCAACATTCCTCGAGACACTCAAGCCTTCACTCAAGTCACTGTCCAAACGTAGCTCTACATTCACTCTCACAGCGTTCCGAATATTTTAAAAAATAATTTTCTTTTTTTATTTAAATGAAGAGCGCATTTTTATAAATATTATACGACAAAAAAAAATTTAGGGCCAGTACTTACCGAGATATAAGCCCACAAAGTTCTTGCTAAATGATGAGGTGTCGGCAACATGGAGCACTGCCGCTTGCAGAAACAATAAATGTTTATCATTTTTTCCAATTCTTTTCTATTTTTTGTTGTTTTCATGTTATGATAATAATGTTCTGTTGCAGATCTTTTGATTTCATAGCCAATTCTTGTTGAGACAAATGTTTGGTACTGAATTAATAATCATACTGTCACAAACACACACATTCATACTGACAGATGAATTTGTACACCTGGTTCAATCACATACTATTGTTTACAAATATATACTACAAGGTATTTAGAGGTCCCATTTATGTTTCTAGAAGTCCACCACAATATGATACTCCAAGAAGCATGGATTCATACAGAGTGCCACTCCACATTGCTGACATATGAATTGTGTGTCTTTTCGCACTTGGGGTCGCTGTGTAGTGTAAGCACACACAACACACTTTTTCTGAGAGTACTTCTTCTTTGGAGTAGATGGTAATAGTATCAGGCAGTGACGGTTAGAGATTATTCGGTCGGGCACTTCCCCCTCTTCTTGTGGAGTGACAGGTCGCTGTTGTGGGGTGACAGGTCGCTGTGGAATGACAGGTATAGGTGTGGTACCATACTTTTTCGCTATCTGCTTGATGACATTGAGGGTAAATTCCGCACATCGTTGTCGCTTCCGTCTTTATTTCGTACATGTTGAAGGCATTGAGCATTGTAATGTCTACAAGGTGGAAAAACACTTTTATATACCACTTGTGACTCCTACACACACAGTCAACAAACCCTATCATAATGTCACACTTGTCGACTAGTTGCATATTGCTCGTATAGTCAATGACAGCAGCTGGCTTTACAATAGGTTCATTGTTGTACTTGCTCAGTTTATCTGTTTGTACCATCTCGTTTCTGTGGATGGTTGACAGCAATGTCACGTCTCGTTTGTCATGCCACATCAGTGCCATGATGTCATTGGCATGAAATGCTTCCACTACACTTCCAGTGAACCTTGGCATGTGTTTTCTATACTTTTTCTCACTGTTCCACATATATCAGTATTGTTCACACGTAGAAAATCAGCAAGCATAGGCCTTGTATGCCAGCTGTATGCAGCCAAGGTATGGCTGCATTATCTTGCGAACAACATCATCAGCAATGCCCAACATGCGCCTGGTATCGTCGAGTGTGTTTTTCCCTGTGTAGATAATGACATCCAACACAAGACCAGTCACACATTACAAAGAGTTTTATGCCAAAGCGATTACATTTGCTTGGTATATATTGTCTGATTGACAGTCGTCCCTTGAACAGAATCAAGGACTCGTCAGCAACAATATTCTTGAATGGATAAAAGTAGGCACTGAATTTTTGCTTCAGATACATAAACAATTCCCTGATTTTGTATAGGAGATCATTTCAGTTTGGCATATTCCTGTCTTAGAAGTGCAACATTCATAGCAACAGAGTGAATCTGTTGCAGGTGATTAGGTCACGGAATACTGGAGTACTGATGAAGTGGTCTGTGGACCAGTAGTGTGCTATATTGTTCTTATATGTGTGTGGCATAAGCATGATTGTGCCAAGGAATAAATACATTTCAGCTACAGTTGTATCTTTCCACCTGCGCAGTCGTGACGATTCTGAAACATCTATGTGGTCCATTGTATACTGGTAGTACATGCTGGCCTGGGTAACAATCAGGTTCATTATCAGTTTATCAAAGTATAGCTGAAAATAGTCTAACTCTGTAGACTCATTTGTGATGGGACAGTGTGGCATGATACCACTTCCACTGGCATCAAAACTGAAAGGATGTGGCAAATGGTGTACTTTCTGTCCATTTCCATTTGCGGTCACATGGTGCAGGATGGACCTGTGGCATGGGGGAGCAGGAGGAGGGACGGGAGTGGAGTCAACACGTTTGAGGGTGCCAGGCGGTACTTTGTCTGCCCACCCACTGCGCCATGAGGTCCAGGCACCATGCCACCAACCTCCTCTTCCTCCATCCCAGCATATTCACCTTCATGATCACTATCACTATCACTAGCTGGGGTTTTGGATCGTGACCTGCCGCGACCCTTGCCATCGACTACATATGGCACACTGCCTGAACGTAGGTTACGATGTCTAAAAGCATGTTTCACTGGGGAATAATGATAATCACTGTCACTTGATGAATCCTTTATGGGCATAAAATCGATTTCATCATCGTCACTTATATCACTTTCACTATAGTCATCACCATAATACCTGGAAAATGATAATTTCCTCTTGCGGAGTTGCCTTTGGATAGTAACACTAGCAACTCCAGAGGTACTTGGCTGAGGTTCTGGTATGGACACACTGTCCACACTGGCCACCCCAGAGGTGATGGGCTGAAGGTCATCTGGAGTATCATCAACAATTTCACTAATTCCTTGAACATTAGTGGCTATATCAGTGTCAAATTCACTAACCTCGCATTCTGTTACACTTTCTGAGAATAGTAGAGTGTTAATACGCCGAGGCATGAGTGAATCACGAGGGTTTGCCATGATTTTAACCCAAGATGGAGCTGAAACTAACTGGTGCTACCACGCAGTACCCCAGCGTCAGCAAATTTTTTCATACTGTGCACACTTAGGGGGCAGACCCATTCTCTCGTGTCTAGGAGACTCAGGCCTATCGTGCCAACTTATAGGAATGAAAAATAAAATGTTGATCTACATTCGGAGCGCTACACGTGCAAACATAGATCTACATTTAGAAAGTTTAAGGGTCAATGCCATAAGCTCACATTACACAAGCAAGGTAAAGTATATTCTCACTTGTATCACCATAAAGAACTGCAGTACTTGGGCAGACACAAGGTGATTAGGGCTCTCCTATTCTAAGATGTATTTAGAGGGCTTTACGCCCAAACCAAGCGAGTACCACTACGCATTTCAGATGGTGAAATGCTGGGTAATTCTCCTTTGGGGCAAACTGGTTTGTAACCCATTTGTTAATCCACAGCCACAGTGGGATCTGGAAAGGCACCCTGAAGGGATGGCCAGGGAGAGGCTGCTGGACATAGTGCTGTTAACAGATAAGTACCGATTGCTATATGTTGTTTTATACAAGAAAGTGTACTTATCTAACCAGTTCTCCACAATTTCATTGCATTTCCAGCACTTATGCAAGGTGTGACAATAGTCCATTTGGCAAAGTTTGCATGGAGACATTACTAAATGCAAACTGTGCCAGATGGACAATTGTCACACCTTGCATCATTATGTGCTGGAATGCAACAAAATTAATAAATTCTGAAAGAACTCACTCCCAAATGTTCAAGAAATGCCGAAGTATATTATCCACAGTGGCAAATTCCCAACCATTCTGAAAAAATACCCTGACTGCCTATTGTAAATAACACATAACCACTTAAACTAGTTTAAATTCAAGCACACCTTGCTAATATATAAGGTAATATAAATAATTCAGAACCACACACAAGATGCAGTGGAACTTTGGTTTTTGTGATTAATCCATTCGAAAATTTCTGACAAAACCAAATCGTATGAAAACTGAAGCAATATTTCCCAGAAGAAATAATGTAAATCCAATTAATCAGTTCCAAACACCCAAAAATATTAACAAAAAATACATTTTATACAGAATAGCTATTGTTTTACATACAGAAAACAATGAAAAATAAATATAAATGACTAATAAAATGGATAAATGAACATTTAACATCACTTTTACCTTTATTGAAGACTCTTGTTGGCATATGAAAGATGGCGAGGAGGGGATAGGGAGGAGGAAAGATTATTGTTTGAAAGGGGAATTCCCGTCCATAAGGAATTCAGGTATCAAGGCTCTATCTGGGGTTACTTCCCTTCTTTGTCTTTTACTGGCACTAGGACCAGCTTGAGTCACTGGACCCCTGTTGCACAAAAAATCTGTCCAGAGAGGTCTGTTTCTGGCATCTCTAAGATCTGCCTAAAATGGGACAAGTCATTGTCATTGAACATGTTGCAGACATGGCTTGCAACAGTTTTGTTAGGGGTGATATTTCTCCACAAAACTTTGCAACTCATTCTACTTTGCACATATGCCCTTAACCACTGAAGAAGGCACATTCTCCCCTCTCTTCCTTCTCCTCTTAAGCAATTTCATCAGCTGCAGTCTGTTGCTGTTCCAGCTGAAGGTCTTGCAGCTCTTCAGTGGTTAGCCCTTTCCTGTGGTCGTCCACCAACTCTTCCACATCCTGGTCACTCACATCCTGTTATGCTACAAATTTGTACAACTTTAATGCTACTTATTTGAAATACTCATTTGTACTTCATGTTGTAATTTGTTTACTGTAGTTTTTACCACTGAATATATCATTGCTTAGTTAATCTTAAGTTAATTTTAAGCCTGCCCATAATGCTCTGCATACAAGGGGCTTTTGGCATGTACACCCAATCACTATATTTCTCTGTACAACTATGTATCATATCCAAATAACAATAAATAAATAAATAAATAAATCCAACCCCATGGACTTCCCCAGACACGATAGATTCCACAACAGGTTTAGGGTCGTCAGGTCAGCCTCAAACATTTCAAAATCCTTCTCGAGGACACATTCTGGCATGGGCTGGCAGAGGCGTCGCTAGGGTTGGTGTCACCTCAGGTGGCATCTTTGGTGTTACCCCCATGAAATCCAAGGGCTGAGGGATAGGGGAAGTAAACTCCAGTAACGTCACTGCTGCCTGTCCAGTGACTAACGTTTAGCAATGAGAATGTTTAAAGGCCATAAACCGAACTTTATTAATGATAAAATAATCGTAGTAATATTGAGGAAACAAACTCAAATACCACTGAGTAAAGGCAACAGATCCTACATTTATTCATCTTCAACAATGAAAAAAAAAATGAAAAATAAAGAAAGACACTAATTCTGATTTGACCTTGAGTACAGGTAACATCTCAATGAATCTGATATTTCATTTCCTTGCCTTCGATCCTGCAAAATCATCTATCACATCATCAAAATCAATGATTTTCCCTATATAGGCCTATTTGTACTCTGTAATCCTATATCAGGCTATATAGAAATGAAGGATTTTTCTCTTATGTTGGTGCAGCATGGTTTTGGTCATTAGTGTTACCTTCTTTAGAGGCTCTATGGTGTCACCCGGGGTGGCCCCCCCCCCTTATGATGCCACTGAGGGCTGGCACTCAGAACTTTCTCTGGTCCCATGGTGGCTTATTTACCATTTGCACTCAATAAACAAGCACATAATAAAACAATGGATTATTACAAAATGTTTCGGATGAACATGCGGGGCGATGCTCACTCAACAAGAAACAAAGGCAGATTGAGTCACGAACGCATGGGATGCTTTGTGTGAGCGCTTGATTCTGGGAAATCAATGGCCAAGTCATGTGAGCAGGTGGATGAGTTTGGTATGGACCATTTTCAACTACAAAAACTGAGCGAATGTACAAAAGCTGGGACAAAATTGACGAAAAAAGTCGAAAACTGAACCGTACGAAAACTAGGGCATATGAAAACTGAGGTTTGACTGTACTCTAATATTATTGTGACAATTAATATTTGCATAAGTTGTCATAGGGGGTTCGGAAGGAGATATGATGGTTGAAAGTACACACACTTGTTGGATGGTAACGCTATATATTGTCAGACTGTGGTAAGGGATGGGGCCCGGCCTGCCTGCTTGCCTGCTGTATGTCTAAGCGCGGAGTGAGAGCGAGGCAGAGCGTCCCACTCCCTCATGCTGCATCCCGTGACGTCATACAGTCACTAGACCTAAAGATCTTCTATATAAACACATGTAAGGAGGATCAGCAACTATGCTGACAAAGTAACTCATTATTGTAACCTGACATAAACATGTAGATAGTTGAATAACTAAAGTAAATGTAATGAATACTTCCCAATGTTCATTAATAACCAATACAGAGACAGAAACTCAGAAAATTAATTGATCTGTATATTTCAACCCCCTGCTAAAGAGGACCCCAGCAGGGAGTTGAAAAATACAAATCAATTAATTTTCCGAGTTTCTGTCTCCATGTGGGTTATTATTGAACATGTAAATAATTCATTATCATTGTAATTTGTTTAGCTATCAAAACTTTGTAGCCCAGTCCATGGACCCATTATAAGTATGTCTTATCATAGGTACATATAAGTATCATACATAGTGTAAATTACCTAGGATAACCCCAAAAAATCAGACAAAGTGACTTATTTCCAATGCGGTTCTTGTACCCTGTGCCTCTAATCTTTTGACAACCACCTACTGAGAGTAATTATTTTTATAATAAAAAAGAAGTGTCCCTGTCCCTGTTGACCTGTCAGTAAGTAGGTATCTGTGTGTTAGTCGACTGGTGTGGGTTGCATCCTGGGGAACAAGATTGAAGCACCACAATGCTAATAAGACAGACAGTCTTTGATGACACACTGACTTTCTTGGGTTTTCCTGGGTGGTTAACCCTCCGGGTTAAAAATCCGTATTGAATCTGTATTGATAAAGCCACTGGATGGCGAAACGTCTACAATAAAGATATCCAGATGTTGCACATGTGTCTTAACTTTCATATTGTCGGTATTTTATACCTTTCTTGCACAACTTGTCAGACACTGCAACATCATGGAATCTTGGTTCAGAGGACATCTACAAGACCTTCTTCACGGCTGCTACAACTAACCCATCTCTTTGGGAAGGACTTACTTCCACTGGGGAATCCCGCCTACCAGTGACTATGCCCTCGTCTGCTGCACGACCTGACCCAAAATCTTTTGTGTTAATTATCTAGGATAACCCCCCCCCCCCCCACCAAAAAAAATACAGACGAAGCAACTAATTTCCTTTGGGGTAATTGTAATATCACTTCATACCAACAGGATGGGTATGAGATACATAATAAAGATATTAAGGTAACTGGTGCAAGTCAGAGTCCCTCACCAGCATCAAGTCACACCCTGAGACAATTCGCTGAGGTTAACTAAATATATATAGCTTAATGTACTTACTTTTCCAAGTCCTCTTTTGAGCAAGTGGTGTTCTGTCTGACATATACGTTTGCCACTGTCCATTTTGCACAGACACTGGGGATTTAGAGTCCTCACTTTCAGCATCATTATCTTGATAAAGGGGAGTGTCAGTGTTTATGTTTACATTCTCAGCTGAGGCAGCCATGATCACTGACCAGCTGCAGAAAACGGGAGACTTAACACATCCGCCATGCAATGAATACACTTCCTTTCTTTGGCTGGTTAATGGACTTTAAACGTCTATCGCCTACACTCGAGTTATTAAGGCGTGATATCATGCAATCCTTTTCATCACCTGACAAGAATTATTTAATCCTTAAAATAGGGATTAAAATTAACTCTCGGCAAATATACGCTGAGAGGCATACACCTCCCAGTGTATACTGTATATCCTCTGCTGTCGGCGCTATGACCCTTGTAGGTTTAGCGCTTCTTTTTTGATAATAATAATAATCATTGACATTTATATACTCGAATATACTGAAACCGAATATTTTTCAGGATCTTTTTTATCAATTACATTATAAAATTTCGTCAACTTTCGGTGTAAAGCATTAATTAATGTACGTATATTATTATTATTCGAATCTCCTCTGGTACGGATGGAAAACATTAGGGACGTGTTTCCATAAGACACCTGCTGTCCCTGTCCCTGTTCCCCCATCAGTAAAATGGGTACCTGGGCGTTAGTCGACTGGTGTGGGTCGCATCCTGGGACAAAACTGACCAATTTGCCCGAAATGCTCAGCATAACAAGCGGCTTTGTATAGTGTCACTGATGTCAGCTAGGCCTGTATACCTTGTACATGTACATGTAGTAAATAAAGATATTATTATTATTATTATTATTATTATTATTATTATTATTATTATTATTATTATTATTATTATTATTATTATTACTATATTCACGGAGGAGTCATTCAGGCTCGATTCAAGGAAGAAGAAGAATAACATCACTAATTTTATTTTTCTGAGCAACACAAGGAATTCAGTAGATATACATTTTTTTAGTTTAATAAGTTTATTATGCACCCCATACCCATCCTGTGGACGGTAGTCAAAAGATTACAGAGGTACATAATTGGTCCAGGGACTGGACTCCAAAGTTTTGATAGCTGAGCAAGTTACAGAGGTAATGAACTCATAATTTACAAAGGTAATGAACTCCAGGTAGGTCTGGTCACAATCATGACAAGTTAGTTAGTTTAGTTTAATATGTTTATTATGCACCCCATACCCATCCTGTGGGCGGTAGTCAAAAGATTACAGAGGTACATAATTGGTCCAGGGACTGGACTCCAAAGTTTTGATAGCTGAGCAAGTTACAAAGGTAATGAACTAGATCTGGTCACAATCATGACCAAGTTACAAAGGTAATGAGCTCCAGGTAGAGCTGGTCACACTCATGAATAATTGCAAAGGTAATGAATCATAAACACATTAATCATGAGAATTTACAAAGGTAATGAGCTCCAGGTAGAGCTAGTCAAAATCATGACAAGTTTCAAAGGTAATGAATGATAAACACGTTATCACATGATTACAATCATAGACAAATTACAGAGTAATGAGCAGTTAACAAACATAGCAGGGAATTCATCCATTGCCCCAACAACAGATGTTGCTAGGTGCCTGTCTCTCCTCGGCAGACAGCCATTGCAAACAGCAGCAAGTTGCCCCGGGATCTGCTGCTTGCACGAGCACCATCGACCCTCCCCAAGAGGTCCAAGAAGCCAGTGGCTCCGTTAGCAGCCCGATGGAGAGCTGTCCTAGGGACATGGCAACGTCCTGGTGGACGCCAAGTTGACTGAAGATCCCAGGCCCTCGTGTGCACGGATGTTGAAGCTTGAGGAACTGAGTACACACTGCCTGTGGCACACCTGACAGCTGCCTCGCGGTCGAACTCCACGATGCTGTCCCTGTAGTGGAAGTTCCTGTGAGCCCGGCACTCCCTGCAGTGCCATCGCTGACATCGTGGGTTAGGGGAGAAGTACCCTCTATAGATGGGGTGGCGCTGGGAGTTGGGTGGGTGAGGCGGGGGAGACGGGCAGAGGCGAGGCGTTATGAGAGGGTCACTGTTTACTACACACGCCCTCCCCCTCCCCCCCAGCGGAGAGGGGGGGAGGCGCTGACTGGTCCTGACTCGACAACACCAAACCTTCTGCACAACACTTCAACTATTTACGCTGAAACGATGCACTGGGAAGTCCGTTCGCTGCTCTGGTATCTTCTCAAAGCATTCACACTGAGTTCTGTTAAGTAGGGACCTGGTCAGCCTCTTTGACCAAGAGCTATCCTTGAAAATCCCGCAGCTAGCCCGCTACACAACACTGACAAGTTACAAAGGTATTTACAGATTATAGAGGTACATGAATGAGTACAAAAGTAGACACAAATTTTTTCGAAGATTTTAGATAGCATGACTCACGAAATCGTAATGACACGATTGCAAACAAACCATACCACGGATGGGGTTTGAACCCGCGGTATATTCGAGACTCTTACCGCGGGTTCAAACCCCATCCGCGGTATGGTTTATTTTAGATAGCAGTTGTAAGTTGGATATTGGACTATAGTTATTTGCATCAATTGAATCGCCTCCTTTGTGTATTAGGATAACCCTTGCTATCCTAAGCACTGTTGGGAAAGTTCTGGTTTATAATGATCTATTGAACAATATTGAAATAGTGGGTGATAGCACATAAGCAATGACCTAATTTCTTAGAGTAAGAGCCCATCACTAGAATCAAGGAACTTCCTTTGAGGGGTCTATTGTAGATTATATTTTGCCACCCGAGCCCAGTCATACTAGCCAATATTGTAAATACCGAATTACAAAAAATATCTACCTGGATGAGGACTAACAAACTTACACTAAACATTGACAAAACCTACTTCATTCAGTTTGGTAACAGAGCTACAGATGTCCCTCTTAACATAATGATAAACGGATCACCTATCACAAAGCTAACAGAGGGAAAATTCTTAGGAATCCAACTTGATAATAGACTCAAATTTCATACACATATACAACAAATTTCTAAGAAAATTTCCAAAACTGTAGGCATACTATCGAAGATACGGTACTATGTTCCACAGTCAGCCCTCCTGGCCCTATATTATTTACCCCTATCTCATCTATGGAATTTGTGCATGGGGCTCAACAACAATTAACCATCTCAGACCACTAATTACCCAACAAAAGGCTGCAGTTAGAATGATAACAAATTCTCACTACAGGCAGCACACTCCACCAATATTCAATACACTAAACCTACTCACCATACAAAACATCCATACTTATTACTGCACCTATTACATACATAGAGCACTTAACTCTGATATTAACCCTCCCCTCAAACATCTCCTTGCCAACCTCAACAGAACACATGACCATAACACAAGGCACAGATCACTCTTTGATGTTCCTCGAGTCCATCTCACGCTATGCAAAAACTCAATGCACATAAAAGGCCCTAAAATCTGGAATTCATTACCTGTAAATATAAAAGAAACACTACCTGTTTATAAATTCAAGTCTCTTCTCAAAGATCACTTACTCACCCAAAACCAAATAAATACTGAATAACTGAATCTTATAAATTGTATAATTATATCACATAAATGTTAAACCTAAGACCCAATCTAACTTTGTTATTTTTTAAATACGCTACCTAACAGAATACTCCATTCTACTGAATGTACAGCAATGCATGCAACCATATGACCTGTCTTTGTAATACTCATTTGTGCTTTATTGTTATCTGTTTACAATAATGTTTTATCACTGATTACATCATTGCTTAGTTTATCTTAAGTTAATTTTAAGCCTGACCGTAATGCTGTGCATACAAGTGGCTTTGGCATGCTGCTCTTACCTGTATTTTTTTTGTACCTCTGTATGTTCAAATTATTAAATAAATAAATAAATAAAAAAAGTGGCTAGTTTATTGTGCATCCCATATCCATCCTGTGGACGGCAGCGCAAGAGCATATGGATACACAAAAGGCCTAGGAACTAGGCCCCAAAAGGGTTAACAGGTGTACATGGGTTTATATCTACATATCTACAGGTCACTTATTTGTTACAAACAAATTAAGAAATTTGCTCAGTATATCTGGTATCTTATTTTCATTAATAAGATACCTTGACGTGTCACATAGGTTATTATACTGTCTCTGTATTCTTCAATAAGTGGACAATTAAGCACATAGTGTTCAAGACAGTGACCATATGCCTGATCACATAATTTACATTTAGTTTGATCATCATCTGTGTCTTCCAAACTGCCATAAGTACTTGTAACCAAGCCTAAGCCTGGTCACTACAACATCAGTCTGTTCACATTGCAAGTTGCTCCATGAACATACTTATCTACGTTCGTGTTATCATAGTGGGTTATAGATTTACTCACCTAACTGCATTCCTATAACAACCATTTTCATTATTTGCTTCTCTCCTAATATTATTATTCTTGGCTAACATATGAACTTTATCATGAAGGAGTAATCCAATGTGTGATGGGATCCATAGCAATTGTACATTAATTTTTTTTCCCCCGATTTTTGAGTATCAGTACCTGGCTTCTCCAATGAGCATGTTGTTGGAGTCATTATATGAGTCAAGAGCATTCAGTGCTGATATAGAATCAGTAATGATGATAGAGCCAAGCTCAATGTCATAATTTAGCTATTACCTGGAGTTTACCTGGAGAGAGTTCCGGGGGTCAACGCCCCCGCGGCCCGGTCTGTGACCAGGCCTATAGCGCCATTAGGATTGCAAACAGTTCAGTTTGCAGTGTAGATGCCCAATTGTTAATTCTTATGCCTAGTTCAACAAGTTTATTATCGTTCTTAACTAGGGAGGTGGCAACAAGAGCAGATGCAGCCCTGCCAGTAGACTCCTGTTTAGATCCATCAGTGTATATAACTTGTGTAACTTATTACTACCAGCTAGGCGAGAAATTTCTTATTGTACTTTAGCTCATTCTAGCTCAATACATAGACAACACCTAAACTAACTATACCTAGTTGTACTTTAGCTCATTCTAGCTCAATACATAGACAATACTAAATTCATTATATTAGACCTTAGTGCAATTACAAGAGTGAGTCTGGTGCCACTTGTAATTTTTTTATAGTATTAGTTTATACCAAGTTGTACTTTAGCTCATTCTAGCACAACACATTGGCAATATCAATTTCATTATGTTAATTAGTGACTATACTCTATATGACCAAAGTGCTTTAGCGGTATACTTATCCAAACCTCCCACCACTACAGAAACAGTATTAGAACTCGCCACATAATACAGGATATAAACAACCACTATTTAAACCTAAAAGATGAATGATCACGTTGACCCTGATCTAAACCTCCATAATCTAACACACAATCAAAACTTATTGGAAAGTAACTGCCTTTATTACACAGCATCACAAGCCAGCACTATCCTGAACACTGCTCAAAGTCTATCAGTTCTTAACTACAACATCAGGTCCTTAAGCAAATACTATGATGACCTCCTGGCACTCTTTGAGTCACTAAAGACACCCTTCTCCTGCATTATTCTTACTGAGACCTGGCTTAAGCAGGACACAATTGATATCTACCCACTGTGAATTTCATATAACCTGTAGTTACCAGCGGTCGCATTATACACAACGAGAAGCAATTATTACTACAGAAAAAGCGTCCTTCCTCCAAAATTTGCACCAGTCAACTATAGTGATAATATAGCATTTATTGCGGTGGAGACGGAAAAAAAAATAGAAAAGCCAGATACAGCGATTGATAAACAAGGAGGTGACCGTTCGTCATTGTAGGAGCTGCCAGATATCACCGGCTCTTCAACACGCAAGTTATACTTTTGTATCAGTCAAATCACATATTACTCGGGTAGATAATTTCCAGTAGATCCTTCATGTGTTAGCTCAAATCACCGACCAGTATGTTTTAAATAAGTGACCCACTGATCAGAGCAGATCGACTGGTCCAAACCCTTGACTGGTCCGAACCCTTGACTGGTCCGAACCCTTGACTGGTCCGAACCCTTGACTGGTCCGAACCCTTGACTGGTCCGAACCCGGGACTGGTTTCAAACAGTTTCGTTGGACAATAAAGCAGACTGTAAACGGATGGGGTTGTAGGCGCCCTTATAAACACAAACATTAAAAATCAGGAACGTGACGGTAAGCTGTCCAATATACAAAAAGAGTTAGAAACAGAAATACAAATAGCTAGAGCTTCATTTAAGGTTATTAATATAATATTCAAGAGGTTGCTAGTAGAATTGCAGTAAATCAACCATTCAAATCATTATGAAGCTGTGTGTAGTCTGTGGTCAGTCAAACAAACGGGCCTCCACATGGATAAATTGTCATTTTTGTGGAAATTGGTGTCACGCCCCTTGTGCAGATATCCCAGAACTAGCTACAAGCAGTATTAAAACAGAGAAGTGTTTCTGGGTATGCCCAAATGAGGAAAATCTGTGGACTAAAATCACAAGGGTATTAAAAGAGGACAACATCAAAGCTGCTTTCATAGAAAACCTGGAAGCTTTCTACAACAGATGGGAACATAAAAAGTCTGGGCTGAATGGTACTGCCCTTGATACTGGCCATGTAGTCACAAACTGTAAGGCTGGAGGTGATGTCCTGGGAGACAGTAATAGTAAAGCTGGAGGTGCTGTCCTGGGAGACAGTAATGGTGAAGCTGGAGGTGCTGTCCTGGGAGACAGTAATGGTGAAGCTGGAGGTGCTGTCCTGGGAGACAGAAATGGTGAAGCTGGAGATACTGTCCTGGGAGACAGTAATGATGAAGCTGGAGATTTTGTCCAGGTAGTCGGGAATTATACGCAGGAAGGAATACATATAAATGACCACATAGGGGATAGGAGCCATAGTAGGGAAACTCAAGTGTAGTCAAAGATAAGATAAAACCAATATTGCAAACTAGAAATACCGCAGGAAATAGCAAACAAGAGGACTCCAATAGCAATAGTGAGGATAAATTACCAAAAACAACTGGTGGGAGCTCCATTGTTGGTGCTAGGGAGGATAGAAGTAAGACAGGGAAACATGCACCAACAGGGAATACAGTCACAGAAACCCAAGGCAAGCGGAAACCAAGCCTGTGCACATACTATGCACTTGGTATCTGCTGGCATGGGAAATCTGGAAAAACAGATGGGACGTGCAACTATGACCACCCTAGAAAATGCCATGCCCATATGACAACAGGAAAATGCAAACTCCCTTCCTGTAAGCTTTTTCACCCTGAAATGTGTACCTCTTCAGTACAGGAAAGACTGTGCTATAACTTAAATTGCCAGGCATACCATCTAAAGGGGACAAAAAGATACAAAACATCCAGGCCATGGGAAAACCTGGGTAGCCACAGCCACTCAAGAGGGAGAGGTTTTTTAGTGCCAGGAAGGAAAAAAAACTGGCAGGAAATGGCAGAAATCGTACACCAAATCCAGTCATTCCTGGAGTGGAACCACAGTCGATGGCCTCCACTCCAAACCAACAGATACAGATACTAATGCCGGAAAAAAAATCCCCCCCCAGTACCAACAATACCACCAGTCCGATAACATTCTTCTTTGCAAATATACAGGGTCTAAAGCCAGCAACAAACAACAAAATACCTTTCATCCGTGGACTGCTTGCAGAGGCAAAGGCAATGTTCGCGGCTTTCACTGAGACCCACATAAAGGATCACTTGGACAATGAAATATGGATCCCAGGTTACAACCTATACAGATGTGACAGAGTGAACAGGCAAAAGGGGGGGGTTGGCCTGTACATTGCAGAGTCACTTGTTTGCACAGAACTGCTTAATGCCTCAAATGACATAGTGGAAGTTTTAGCAGTAAAGGTCGAGAACCAAAACCTAGTCATTGTGGTAGTCTACAAGCCTCCGGATGCAACATCCCAGCAATTCCAGGAACAGCTGTTAAAAATTGACCACTGTCTGGAAAATCTTCCAGCTCCTGCACCCAACATCTTGCTCCTGGGGGATTTCAACTTAAGGCACCTAAAATGGAGGAATATAGCAAATAATATTGTTGCAGTAATAACACCAGGAGGCAGCTCTGATGAAAACTCACACTCACACGAGCTTTTAAATCTCTGCACAAAATTCAATTTAAACCAGCAAATAATAGAGCCTACTAGACTGGAGAATACACTAGACCTCATATTCACTAACAATGATGATCTGATAAGAAATGTCACCATATCAAAAACAATATACTCAGATCACAACATAATTGAGGTTCAGACATGTATGCGAGGAGCCCCAGACCGACAAAATGAGACTAGTCACGAGGGAGCATTCACCAAATTCAACTTCAATAACAAAAACATAAAGTGGGACCAAGTAAACCAAGTCCTAACCGATATAAGCTGGGAAGATATACTAAGCAACACAGACCCAAACTTATGCCTAGAACAGATTAACTCGGTGGCACTCGATGTATGCACAAGGCTTATTCCTCTAAGAAAAAGGAGGAGTAGATGTAAAATAGAAAGAGACAGGCGCTCCCTTTACAGGCGACGGAAAAGAATAACAGAGCGGCTAAAAGAGGTCAATATATCTGAAATGCGCAGGGAGACACTGGTCAGAGAAATAGCAAGCATCGAACTTAAGCTAAAAGAATCCTTTAGGAGTCAGGAATCGCGGGAAGAACTAAAAGCTATAAATGAAATCGAAAGAAACCCAAAGTATTTCTTCTCCTATGCCAAATCAAAATCGAGAACAACGCCCAGTATTGGGCCCCTACTTAAACAAGATGGGTCCTACACAGATGACAGCAAGGAAATGAGTGAGCTACTCAAGTCCCAATATGACTCAGTTTTTAGCAAGCCGCTAACCAGACTGAGAGTCGAAGATCAAAATGAATTTTTTATGAGAGAGCCACAAAATTTGATTAACACAAGCCTATCCGATGTTATCCTGACGCCAAATGACTTCGAACAGGCGATAAATGACATGCCCATGCACTCTGCCCCAGGGCCAGACTCATGGAACTCTGTGTTCATCAAGAACTGCAAGAAGCCCCTATCACGAGCCTTTTCCATCCTATGGAGAGGGAGCATGGACACGGGGGTCGTCCCTCAGTTACTAAAAACAACAGACATAGCCCCACTCCACAAAGGGGGCAGTAAAGCAACAGCAAAGAACTACAGACCAATAGCACTAACATCCCATATCATAAAAATCTTTGAAAGGGTCCTAAGAAGCAAGATCACCACCCATCTAGAAACCCATCAGTTACACAACCCAGGGCAACATGGGTTTAGAACAGGTCGCTCCTGTCTGTCTCAGCTACTGGATCACTACGACAAGGTCCTAAATGCACTAGAAGACAAAAAGAATGCAGATGTAATATATACAGACTTTGCAAAAGCCTTCGACAAGTGTGACCATGGCGTAATAGCGCACAAAATGCGCGCTAAAGGAATAACAGGAAAAGTCGGTCGATGGATCTATAATTTCCTCACTAACATAACACAGAGAGTAGTCGTCAACAGAGTAAAGTCC
The DNA here is from genome assembly GCF_038502225.1 of Cherax quadricarinatus. Classification (NCBI taxonomy): domain Eukaryota; kingdom Metazoa; phylum Arthropoda; class Malacostraca; order Decapoda; family Parastacidae; genus Cherax; species Cherax quadricarinatus. The sequence goes on along the minus strand of NC_091343.1, from coordinate 12,388,605 downwards.
GAGGCAGCTACGGTGAAAAGCTCTGTTCCACAAGGCACAGTACTAGCTCCCATCTTGTTCCTCATCCTCATATCCGACATAGACAAGGATGTCAGCCACAGCACCGTGTCTTCCTTTGCAGATGACACCCGAATCTGCATGACAGTGTCTTCCATTGCAGACACTGCAAGGCTCCAGGCGGACATCAACCAAATCTTTCAGTGGGCTGCAGAAAACAATATGAAGTTCAACGATGAGAAATTTCAATTACTCAGATATGGTAAACATGAGGAAATTAAATCTTCATCAGAGTACAAAACAAATTCTGGCCACGAAATAGAGCGAAACACCAACGTCAAAGACCTGGGAGTGATTATGTCGGAGGATCTCACCTTCAAGGACCATAACATTGTATCAATCGCATCTGCTAGAAAAATGACAGGATGGATAATGAGAACCTTCAAAACTAGGGAGGCCAAGCCCATGATGACACTCTTCAGGTCACTTGTTCTATCTAGGCTGGAATATTGCTGCACTCTAACAGCACCTTTCAAGGCAGGTGAAATTGCCGACCTAGAAAATGTACAGAGAACTTTCACGGCGCGCATAACGGAGATAAAACACCTCAATTACTGGGAGCGCTTGAGGTTTCTAAACCTGTATTCCCTGGAACGCAGGAGGGAGAGATACATGATTATATACACCTGGAAAATCCTAGAGAGACTAGTACCGAACTTGCACACGAAAATCACTCACTACGAAAGCAAAAGACTTGGCAGACGATGCACCATCCCCCCAATGAAAAGCAGGGGTGTCACTAGCACGTTAAGAGACCATACAATAAGTGTCAGGGGCCCGAGACTGTTCAACTGCCTCCCAGCACACATAAGGGGGATTACCAACAGACCCCTGGCAGTCTTCAAGCTGGCACTGGACAAGCACCTAAAGTCAGTTCCTGATCAGCCGGGCTGTGGCTCGTACGTTGGTTGGCGTGCAGCCAGCAGCAACAGCCTGGTTGATCAGGCGCTGATCCACCAGGAGGCCTGGTCACAGACCGGGCCGCGGGGGCGTTGACCCCCGAAACTCTCTCCAGGTAAACTCCAGGTAAATCCACAACTGCAGACCATACCAAGTTGGGGGTGGTACTGCAATCTATTACTCTAACCAACTATCTTGTATTAGCACTAATTGCTTTAGTGATGAATATGGGGAATACATTTTTGCTAATTTTACTGTAAAAAACCTCAAGACGCCTATAACAATCGGTTCCATATACCGGATACCACACACAAACATCCCAAACTTCAGTGAGACTCTAAAGTCACTAATAACAAACAGACAAATGAACACGCACCACCTTCTCTTAGCTGGAGACTTCAGTATCAACCTTGGCCTACCAGGTGATCAGACTGTAACTGATTTCATCAACAATATGAACAACACACTTCTCATACCAACAATAACTAAACAAACCAGGCTCACTGAGACAAGTGCAACCATAACAGACCACATATGGACCAATATACTAGCCCCCCTTAAATCAGGGATAATCACAGACAGCACTACTGACCACTACCCAACCTTCCTCTTAACAAACATTAGTAAGCCACCACTCGAATACAACAAAGTTTCATTTAGACTCCATGACGAGGCCTCAATAAGGAATTTCACAGCAGACTGGCCTACAGAATTCTCCAATGCCAATGGTACTGACGATTGGGCAGACATTTTTCTTAACCAAATACTTAGACTATACAACAAACATTGTCCTATAAAAACGAAACAGATCACGAATAAACGGCTTGGTTGCCCATGGTTAACCAGCAGCATTCTGAAATCCATTGATAAGAAACACCAATATGAAAAGCAATATAGACAGGGCTTAATACACAAAGATATTCTTAAACAATATTCAACAGTTCTCACCAAATTAATAAAGAAAGCCAAACAACTGTACTACTCCAGCAGATTCACTGACACAAGAGGAGATATAAAAAAAAAGACCTGGAAAACACTTTCCCAGATTCTGGGGACCCACAAACTGAAAAAAAAACAAGAATATTGTTCTAACTAAACCTCATGAAACACCACTGCATCCCACTGATACAGCTAACAAGATAAACGACTTCTTCTCAAACATAGGATCTAATCTCGCCAGTAAAATCCCACGTACCAATGCCCGTGCCGGGGACTACCTAGATGGGAATTTCCCAAATTCCTTCTATCTTGTACCAACTGAGCCCACGGAAGTCACCGTGATCATAAAGTCACTTAAAAATAACTCGGGGAATCTGTCTCACGTCCCACCATTATTGTACAAGCGAGCGGCCCATGTCCTTTTGCATGCTATTACATTACTTTTTAACAAGTCACTAGAAACTAGCACTTTCCCGACACTACTCAAGACAGCAAGGGTTACACCAATACATAAAGGTGGCGACCCTACAGATGTTAACAACTCTAGGCCAATATCAAACTTACCATTGCTATCCAAAATCTTCGAGAAACTCGTGCACAGGAGACTATATTCATTTATAACGTCACAAAACATACTCAACTCCTGTCAATTTGGATTCAGGAAAAATAAAAGCACTAATGATGCAATTATAAAAATGCTAGACCTGCTTTACACAGCATTGGAAAATAAGGAATATCCGCTAGGAGTTTTTATTGACCTAAGAAAAGCGTTTGACACAGTAGACCACGGCATCCTACTCCACAAACTTGACCACTATGGTATAAGAGGCCATGCGCTTGCATATTTTAAACCCTACCTTTCAAATAGGTATCAGTATGTCACCATTAAAGACACAGCCTCATCAATACGGTCACTTGATACTGGAGTTCCGCAGGGAAGTGTCCTTGGACCCCTGCTCTTCCTCATTTACATCAATGATCTTCCAAACATATCCCAACACCTGAAACCCATTCTCTTTGCTGACGACACGACTTATTTCATCTCCCACCCTAATCTTGCCACCCTCAACACCATTGTTAACGATGAGCTGCTCAAAATATCGACTTGGATGACAGCCAATAAACTTACACTTAACTGGCAAAACCTACTATATTATGTTTGGTAGCAGAGCAGGTGTTGCGCAACTTAACATTAAGATCGACAACACTCTAATTGCCGGACATAATGAGGGCAAATTCCTTGGCCTATACCTCGACAACAACCTAAATTTCAGCACCCATATCCAACACATAACAAAAAAAGTATCCAAAACGGTGGGGATCCTCTCCAAGATACTATACTACGTGCTGCAAACTGCCCTTCTCACACTATGCCATTCACTTATATATCCATACCTCACCTATGCTATCTGTGCTTGGGGTTCAACTGTAGCAACACACCTAAAGCCAATAATAACCCAACAAAAAGCCGCAGTGAGAATAATCACTAAATCCCATCCCTAGCAACACAACCCCCCACTCTTCATAGATTTAAACTTACTCCCTGTTCAGAACATCCACACTTACTACTGTGCAATCTATATCTACAGGACCTTAAATTCCAATATTAACCTTGACCTATTGGTAGGTAAAACACATAGGCAACAGTTAGGCAACCGTATTCCGAAACGTTTCGCCTACACAGTAGGCTTCTTCAGTCGAATACAGAAAGTAGGCAGGAACAGTAGAGATGTGAAGACGTTTCGGAATAAAGTTGCCTAACTGTTGCCTATGTGTCTTACCTACCAACCTGTCGGTATTGTATACCATTTTGATGTTCAACCTTGACCTAAAACGCTTTCTTGATAGTTGTGACAGGATCCATAGGCATAACACCAGACACAAACATCTCTATGACATTCCCCGTGTTCGACTAAACCTTTACAAAAATTTAATGTATTTCAAAGGACCTAAAATCTGGAACACCCTACCTGAAAACTCTAGAACTGCAGACACATTCATCACTTTCAAAACTGCAGTTAGAAAACATCTTATCTCCCTGATTCACCCCGACAACTAACTACATGATGACCACCTGGTGGTTCACAATTACACTCACTCACCCACTGACTATAAACCCAGAAATACTAATCTTAATCTTAAAATAATAAATCCTAAGTAGTCATAAGTTTGCCTATGATACTCCAATATAGACACTTTGTATTGTGCCAAAACAAAAGCATTCACATTGCTAAACTCACAAATTATGATGTAGTCACTTAGCCTTAATACCATAATCTGTAAGGATTTAATGTTAAGAATTAATCTAAGTCTGCTCGAAATGCCTAGCCAGGCTAGGTGTCCTAGTGGCCCCCTCTAATTAGTATTTTATAACATGTAAACCACACAATACCCAAAACCTGTAAACCCCACATTGTAACCCTTATAGAGAATAAACTTGAATTGAATTGAATTGCTCTGACCAGTGTAGTCCGTAAGGTGACGGAACTATTGGTGAATAGACTGATATGGTATTTGGAGACTCATAATAGTCATTCTCCTCGCTAATATGGCTTTCACAAGGGCAGCTCTACTTTGGACCCCTTGCTACACTTAGATACATATGTGCGAAATGCCTTTACTAACAAACACTCCGTCCTAGCAGCCTTTTTTGATCTAGAGAAGACATATGACACCACTTGGAGGTACAACATTCTAGCCCAAGCCCGCTCCTTAGGCCTCTGTGGCAATCTACCAACCTTCCTTGCTGCTTTTTTTTTATCTGACGGACATTTTCGTGCCCGTGTTGGCACCTCAGTTTCTTCAGGCCGAGGGAATCCCACAAGGCTGTGTCCTTAGCACAACCCTTTTCCATCGCATATTTGGCCGTCACAGCAGGCGCTGACTATCATCTGGTAACTGCCTCCCTTCAAGATGCAATTGACCGAGTTTTCCATTTGGCCATTTTCCATGGATTTAAATTTTCTAGTACGAAAACCCATTTCATTAGCTTCACTAAACGTCCTTTTGTCCCAGATATTCCATTGTATTTAGCCGGCTCACGTATGCTTGCAGAGGCAAAGGCAATGTTCGCGGCTTTCACTGAGACCCACATAAAGGATCACTTAGACAACGAAATATGGATCCCAGGTTACAACCTATACAGATGTGACAGAGTGAACAGGCAAAAGGGGGGGGGGTGGCCTGTACATTGCAGAGTCACTTGTTTGCACAGAACTGCTTAATGCCTCAAATGATGTAGTGAAAGTTTTAGCAGTAAAGGTCGAGAACCAAAACCTAGTCATTGTGGTAGTCTACAAGCCTCCGGATGCAACATCCCAGCAATTCCAGGAACAGCTGTTAAAAATTGACCACTGTCTGGAAAATCTTCCAGCTCCTGCACCCAACATCTTGCTCCTGGGGGATTTCAACTTAAGGCACCTAAAATGGAGGAATATAGCAAATAATATTGTTGCAGTAATAACACCAGGAGGCAGCTCTGATGAAAACTCACACTCACACGAGCTTTTAAATCTCTGCACAAAATTCAATTTAAACCAGCAAATAATAGAGCCTACTAGAATGGAGAATACACTAGACCTCATCTTCACTAACAATGATGATCTGATAAGAAATGTCACCATATCAAAAACAATATACTCAGATCACAACATAATTGAGGTTCAGACATGTATGCGCAGAGCCTCAGACCGACAAAATGAGATTAGTCACGAGGGAGCATTCACCAAATTCAACTTCAATAACAAAAACATAAAGTGGGACCAAATAAACCAAGTCCTAACCGATATAAGCTGGGAAGATATACTAAGCAACACAGACCCCAACTTATGCCTAGAACAGATTAACTTGGAGGCACTCGATGTATGCACAAGACTTATTCCTCTAAGAAAAAGGAGGAGTAGATGTAAAATAGAAAGAGACAGGCGCTCTCTTTACAGGCGACGGAAAAGAATAACAGAGCGGCTAAAAGAGGTCAATATATCTGAAATGCGTAGGGAGACACTGGTCAGAGAATCGCGGGAAGAACTAAAAGCCATAAATGAAATCGAAAGAAACCCAAAGTATTTCTTCTCCTATGCCAAATCAAAATCGAGAACAACGTCCAGTATTGGGCCCCTACTTAAACAAGATGGGTCCTACACAGATGACAGCAAGGAAATGAGTGAGCTACTCAAGTCCCAATATGACTCAGTTTTTAGCAAGCCGCTAACCAGACTGAGAGTCGAAGATCAAAATGAATTTTTTATGAGAGAGCCACAAAATTTGATTAACACAAGCCTATCCGATGTTATCCTGACGCCAAATGACTTCGAACAGGCGATAAATGACATGCCCATGCACTCTGCCCCAGGGCCAGACTCATGGAACTCTGTGTTCATCAAGAACTGCAAGAAGCCCCTATCACGAGCCTTTTCCATCCTATGGAGAGGGAGCATAGACACGGGGGTCGTCCCACAGTTACTAAAAACAACAGACATAGCCCCACTCCACAAAGGGGGCAGTAAAGCAACAGCAAAGAACTATAGACCAATAGCACTAACATCCCATATCATAAAAATCTTTGAAAGGGTCCTAAGAAGCAAGATCACCACCCATCTAGAAACCCATCAGTTACACAACCCAGGGCAACATGGGTTTAGAACAGGTCGCTCCTGTCTGTCTCAACTATTGGATCACTACGACAAAGTCCTAAATGCACTAGAAGACAAAAAGAATGCAGATGTAATATATACAGACTTTGCAAAAGCCTTCGACAAGTGTGACCATGGCGTAATAGCGCACAAGATGCGTGCTAAAGGAATAACAGGAAAAGTCGGTCGATGGATCTATAATTTCCTCACTAACAGAACACAGAGAGTAGTCGTCAACAGAGTAAAGTCCGAGGCAGCTACGTTGAAAAGCTCTGTTCCACAAGGCACAGTACTCGCTCCCATCTTGTTCCTCATCCTCATATCTGACATAGACAAGGATGTCAGCCACAGCACCGTGTCTTCCTTTGCAGATGACACCCTAATCTGCATGACAGTGTCTTCCATTGCAGACACTGCAAGGCTCCAGGCGGACATCAACCAAATCTTTCAGTGGGCTGCAGAAAACAATATGAAGTTCAACGATGAGAAATTTCAATTACTCAGATATGGTAAACATGAGGAAATTAAATCTTCATCAGAGTACAAAACAAATTCTGGCCACAAAATAGAGCGAAACACCAACGTCAAAGACCTGGGAGTGATCATGTCGGAGAATCTCACCTTCAAGGACCATAACATTGTATCAATCGCATCTGCTAGAAAAATGACAGGATGGATAATGAGAACCTTCAAAACTAGGGAGGCCAAGCCCATGATGACACTCTTCAGGCCACTTGTTCTATCTAGGCTGGAATATTGCTGCACACTAACAGCACCTTTCAAGGCAGGTGAAATTGCCGACCTAGAAAATGTACAGAGAACTTTCACGGCGCGCATAACGGAGATAAAACACCTCAATTACTGGGAGCGCTTGAGGTTCCTAAACCTGTATTCCCTGGAACGCAGGAGGGAGAGATACATGATTATATACACCTGGAAAATCCTAGAGGGACTAGTACCGAACTTGCACACGAAAATCACTCACTACGAAAGCAAAAGACTTGGCAGACGATGCACCATCCCCCCAATGAAAAGCAGGGGTGTCACTAGCACGTTAAGAGACCATACAATAAGTGTCAGGGGCCCGAGACTGTTCAACTGCCTCTCAGCACACATAAGGGGGATTACCAACAGACCCCTGGCAGTCTTCAAGCTGGCACTGGACAAGCACCTAAAGTCAGTTCCTGATCAGCCGGGCTGTGGCTCGTACGTTGGTTTGCGTGCAGCCAGCAGCAACAGCCTGGTTGATCAGGCTCTGATCCACCAGGAGGCCTGGTCACAGACCGGGCCGCGGGGGCGTTGACCCCCGGAACTCTCTCCAGGTAACTACGAAAGCAAAAGACTTGGCAGACGATGCAACATCCCCCCAATGAAAAGCAGGGGTGTCACTAGCACGTTAAGAGACCATACAATAAGTGTCAGGGGCCCGAGACTGTTCAACTGCCTCCTAGCATACATAAGGGGGATTACCAACAGACCCCTAGCAGTCTTCAAGCTGGCACTGGACAAGCACCTAAAGTCGGTTCCTGATCAGCCGGGCTGTGGCTCGTACGTTGGTTTGCGTGCAGCCAGCAGTAACAGCCTGGTTGATCAGGCTCTGATCCACCAGGAGGCCTGGTCACAGACCGGGCCGCGGGGGCGTTGACCCCCGGAACTCTCTCCAGGTAAACTCCAGGTAAATTCCAGAATGTGATACGGTCAAGTTTCTTGGCCTTCTCTTCAATCGCCGGTTGACATGGAAACCCTACATTTAATCTTTGAAGGCAGCTTGTCATGGTCGGCTGAATCTCCTTAAAATTCTTGTGTATCATTCATGAGGAGCGGATTGCCGGACTCTCCTTCGTTTCCATTCCACCCTAGTCATGTCTAAGCTGGATTATGGCGACCAAGACTGTTCTGCGGCTTTCCATACAGCTCTTTCTAAGTTAGATTCCCCCTCATCATCAAGGTCTATGTTTATGCCTTGGTGCCTTTCGTTCGTCAACTGTTGAAAGCCTCTATGCTGAGGCGAATGTTCCTTACCTGATCGTCATGATGCTCATTGCCTTCCTTACTTTGTCTGCTCTCATAACCTTTGTGTTCTTTCTGTGTATAGGTTGGTCTCAGATGTTAGTAGAAGCCCATTATTTGTTCGGCGCCCCTGCCTACTCCGACCGTTTTCTCTCTTCACTCACTCCATTCTTCCCTCCAGTTGTCTCCCTCGTATGTTCGTTTAGTGTCTGCCTTTTCCCTTCCCACTAGGGAGGTTCCAGCGGTTCGTGTCTGTTCTCCCCTACTGTCATACGCCAAAGCTCTCCTGTCTACAACTGCTTCTCACTCTCTTTTTCTTGATCACTTCCGGTCGCATGATCATGCCATCACTGTTTATACAGATGGTTATAAATCTTCTGACTGAACACATTGACTTCAGAGATACTCCCCAGATAGGGAGCCAAGGCCAGGTCACCATTACTTGGAAAAGACCCGGGCCGGGAGAATACCGGCGAATAATTAAAAAAAATTGACTTCAGACTGAGGGACTGATTACTTCAAAAGCTTAAAATTAATTATATGGGAAATTACCTGCAGGAGGTTTACAGGGTATTACCTGAATTATTACTTGCAAGTAATTTTGGCGAGGTAAGTAGGACCTAGTCACAGTAGGTTGCCGAATTGTCATTCCCTCGATGCCCACTCCCTATAACTCCCACAAAAAAAGCTAGACCTAACTTTGAATTAATAATTACAATGTTAAAACCAGCTACTCTGGTAAATTAAAGTGATGTGAACTGTATAGGATTAGGCTTGCTGGGTACACACAATATAATTATTGTACATAAATTAAAATAGTGCTATTAGAAAGGAAATTTGTATTAGCACTTACCATTTATCACAGGAAGACAGTGCTGATGGAACACCCAAACCTTACCCCAGTAGCTGGAATTTACGATGGCCAATGCAAAATCTACTGTACATTGTGGGTAAGCATCAGCTAATATGTGTTGGTGGGAAGGATTGGGGTTCTCTATTTTTCCTTGTTGCTGAATTGTAAGGTATTTCCACACTATTTAATCCCAGTTCTTCAGCAGGAACGTGTCAGCAATTTCTAAATTACGGGTTGAGGCCGATATACACCAACTGTCCTTCGAGAATGCCTGATTACATTTCGCAATTCAGTCCAGTGTTCACACATAAAATTCATTATGGTGTCTTTCTCCAGCATCACTGCCTCGGGTGTTGTACATCCCCCCCTCATTCGAAATTTCTCGAAAAATATTACACAATTATAGTATTATTGAATTTTACACATGCATTAGCTAAGAACTATAGACCAATAGCTCTGACGTCCCACATCATAAAAATCTTTGAAAGATTGCTAAGAAGCAGGATTGCAAATCACCTGGATTCCCAAAATCTGCACAATCCAGGGCAACGTGGGTTCAGGGCAGGTCGCTCCTGCCTCTCACAACTACTGGATCACTATGATATGACCGTGGATGTACTGGAAGAAAATCAGAATGCAGATGTAATATACACAGACTTTGCAAAAGCATTTGACAAATGCGATCATGGCGTAATAGCCCATAAAATACGTGCTAAAGGAATAACTGGGAAAGTGGGGAGATGGATCTTCAACTTCCTAACAAGGCGAACACAAAGAGTAGTGGTCAACAGAGTTAAATCAGAGGCTGCCAAAGAGAAGAGCTCTGTTCCACAAGGCACGGTACTCGCCCCGTCTTATTCCTCATCCTCATATCAGACATAGACAGAGATATACATCACAGCACCGTATTATCCTTTGCGAATGATACTAGGATCTGCATGAGGCTGTCATCTGCTGAGGACACGGTTAACCTCCAAGAAGATATAAACAAAGTTTTCCAGTGGGCAACGGTAAATAATATGATGTTCAATGAGGACAAATTCCAACTACTCCGTTATGGAAAACTGGAGGAGATAATAACTAGAACAGAGTATACTACAAACTCTGGCCATACAATAGAGCGGAAAAATAATGTAAGGGACCTGGGAGTAGTAATGTCTGAGGATCTCACTTTCAAGGATCACAACAGTGCCACGATCGCACGTGCAAAGAAAATGATAGGATGGATAATGAGAACTTTCAAAACGAGAGATGCCAAGCCCATGATGATCCTTTTCAAATCACTTGTTCTCTCTAGGCTGGAATACTGCTGTACATTAACATCTCCATACAAAGCAGGTGAAATTGCAGATCTAGAGAGTGTACAGAGTTCCTTTACTGCACGTATAAGTTCTGTCAAGCACCTTAACTACTGGGAACGCTTGGAAGCACTTGACTTGTACTCGTTCAAACGCAGGAGAGAGAGATATATCATAATCTACACTTGGAAAATCCTGCAAGGAATGGTCCCAAATCTGCACACAGAAATCACTCCCTACGAAAGTAAAAGACTGGGCAGGCGATGCAAAATGCCCGCAATTAAAAGTAGGGGCGCCATTGGTACACTAAGGGAAAACACCATAAGTGTCTGGGGCCCAAGACTGTTCAACAGCCTCCCATCAAGCATTAGGGGAATTGCCAATAAACCCCTGGCTGCCTTCAAGAGAGAGCTGGACAGATATCTAAAGTCAGTGCCGGATCAGCCGGGCTGTGGCTCGTACGTTGGACTGCGTGCGGCCAGCAGTAACAGCCTAGTTGATCAGGCCCTGATCCATCGGGAGGCCTGGTCATGGACCCGGCCGCGGGGGCGTTGATCCCCGGAATAACCTCCAGGTATCCAGGTATGCTGAATTTAGGAAAATCCACAGTTTTCCACAGCATCTTGGGGACAAAATTGACTTAAGTTGCCCGAAATTCTCTGCATAACCAGGGACTTTCTATACAGTACGTCACTGATGTCAGCTAGGACTGTTTAGTTGCATCATGTTCCTGTAGAAATAAAGATTATTATTAATATTATATTTACACTCATCATTTTGTGTTTTAAATAGCTCATGAATAACAGATGTATGTCATCTATCTTTTCATGTTATTCAATTTATTTATTTATTTATTTATTAATTTGAACATGATACAGTGAGGTACAAAGTTATTACAGTGCAACATGCCAAAGCCCCTTGTATGCAGAGCATTATGAGCAGGCTTAAAATTAACTTAAGATTAACTAAGCAATGATATATTCAGTGGTAAAAACATTGTTGTATACAGATAACAATTTAGCACAAGTGAGTATTACAAAGATAGGTCGTATGGTCATTTACTGCGTTGCTGAGCATTCAGTAGAATGGAGTATTCTGTTAGGTAATGTACTTAAAAAATAAAGTTTGATTGGGTCACAGGTTAGACATTTATGAGATACAATAATGAGAAACATTTACGAGATACAATTTATGAGATACAATTATTCAGCATTTATTTAGTTGTGGGTGAGTAAGTGATTTTTGAGAAGAGACTTGAATTTATAAACAGACAGTGTTTCTTTTATATTCACAGGTAATGAATTCCAGATTTTAGGGCCTTTTATGTGCATTGAGTTTTTGCATAGCGTGAGATGGACACGAGGAACATCAAAGAGTGATCTGTGCCTTGTGTTATGGTCATGTGTTCTGTTGAGGTTGGTAAGGAGATGTTTGAGGGGAGGGTTAATATCAGAGTTAAGTGTTCTGTGAATGTAGTATGTGGAAAATACTGTATATATTTTCCAGAAATTCAGTATTTATATGTAAATAGATGGCCATACTGTATTTAATAATATTTATGTCATAGAAAACGGAAAGCCTGCGTCTGCGCAGATGGGACTCGCCATCTTGGTTTTGAATTGGGTAAAACGTTAATATAATGGGAAGAATTTTTTGTGCTCTAGAGGTTAAAATTGGATTGACACCTCTCAAATAAGAGGCAAAATTGTTGGATGTGCATTCCTGCATAACTTGAGATATCAGACGACTGGACAAGACAGCTCCAGGAACCTCAGATAAGCTCTCTAGATTTGTGTATAATTCTGGCCAGTGTTTTCATAAATTTAGTTAGTGAGGTTTTTCTGAGTATGATACAACTTAATATCCAGTCAAATTGGTGAGTGATATTAAGATATATTTTTCTTCTGTTATGCATATGTGAATTTATATATAATCATTTTTTAATATACAGTCCACAAATTTATATATTTACCAGTATTCCTGTTGTATGTATATTTCATTTAATTAATGGGTCCAGAGCAACTTGTGGTTATGACAGTGGTAGGTATCGAAGGGGGACATTTTTTGCGACCTAGGTGTCCCAAATTCCTACTTGTCTATGTAACATTGATAAATAATAATTATCTTTGTTATCATTTACTGTTATGTACATAATTAGTTACATTCAGATAAATGCAATTTTCCACATTTAATTTGCCCGTTGGTCCTTCGAACTGGATGTAATTAGTGAAGTCATTAATTGGTTAATTACTTAATAATTATATGTGAAATGACAGGAGGTGGATGTTAAGTTCACAAATTTATTTAATGTGTAGTGGATTATAATTATTACAATATTAATTTTGATAAGTCAAGTCTGGCTAAGTTTATATTAATTTGTATAATACTAATTTGATAAGACAATTCTGGCCAAGATTTATATCAGTGTATGTGTAATTGATAAGACAAGTGTGGATAAAGATTATATTGCATATAATATTAATTTTGCTACGCCAAATTCTGGCAAGGATTTATATTTGTATAATATTAATTTGATAAGCCAATTTTGGCCAAGATTTATATCAGTGTAAGTGTAATTGATAAGCCATGTGTAGCTAATTATTAATGTGTATATTAATTTTGCTATGCCAAATTCTGGCAAGGATTTATTAATTTGTATAATATTAATTTTGATGAGCCAAGTTTGTATTAATGTACATTTAAAATTTATATTATACATGTAATTGCTAAGCTCAAGTAGCTAGAATTTATTTAAAGATAAGTTGTACTATTTACCTTTATAAAGTGCATAATTTAGTACATAATCAGTGTTATTAAGTTGAATTTAATACATTGCATCATGGCTGAAAATGAGGAAATTAATATAGAAGACAAACATATGGAATATAGAGTAAAGAAAGCATCAATGCAGGCTAGGAAAGTTCATGTAACCAAGGCATATAATAAGTGCTTGGAATTAATGAATCAAGAAACTGTGAATACTGATGATTTAAAATTGTATTTAGATGCTTTATGGAATAGATATGATTCATACAAATTATATTACAACAAGGAGATTTATTAGTAAACTGTGTAGATGAGACTGAAGTAGATCTCATGATTAATCAGTATTATGAATTAGAGGAAAAGATTCTTTCTTGTAAAAGTCAGGCCTTGAATAAATTAAAATGTGTAAACCAGGCAGTTGGTCAGTCTGCTCCAACAAATATGTCTTTGCCAAAACTCCCAGAATTGTGTTTGCCTGTGTTTAAACCTGGAGAAAATTGGCAGGAATTTTGGTCAATTTTTAAAGCAGCTGTGCATGACAGGAGTGACCTAGCCTGTGTAACTAAATTATTTTACCTCAAAGGACAGGTAAGAGGAGATGCTCACATACTGATACAAGCCTTTCCCAATGTAGATGGCTCTTACAAGGAAGCAGTTGACTTGTTGAAGGTCACTTATGGTAATATAGAACAAAGTAGGTTGGATCTAGTGAATATCATTATTAATTTAAAATCTCCAGATCATACTGACAAAGGTTCACAGCAGCTTAGAGTTAAACTGGAGAGCACTCTCAAAACTTTAAGTAATAAATATAATCTGAAGGAATCAGACTGGTTATTGAGTGCCATGGTACAGAATAAATTAAGCTGTAAAACACTTGAATGACTCTTGAACAAATATCACAAGAGTTATTTTGGTCTGGAGGAAATAAGACTAGGTCTACAAGAATTAATTGTGCAGTTGGAGACCAGCCAACTAACTCATTTTAAAGATGCAACACATAATAACTCTGAGGTATCTGTCAAGTTTCACAAAGGGAGAAATTATCCCAATAGTAATAATCAAAATTCATTTCCTAAAAAGAGTTACATAGGCGCATATCAAGTAGCAAGAATCAGAAATAATGATTCTCCACTAGGTGAGAAGAATAAGTACCCTCCTAAGAGTAGCCCAGTTAATAAGAAACCAGTCAGAGAAAAGAGAGATTGTCTTTTCTGCAAGGGTACTCATTCAGCTAAGAATTGCAATTTATACAATTCATGGAATGATAAAGTTGAAAGATTGGAGGAACTTGACAAATGTATCAGGTGTTTGGGTAATCACAATGTAAAGGATTGTTATGCCAAATTAAACTTCTGTTATCAATGTCACAAAGGAAGACACCATATAGTCATGTGTAAAGGTCTATATGATAATGTTGATAATAATGATAATGTTGACAATCCTGACACAACAGTAGCTAATGTAAAAATTGCTGCTAATCTTAATAATGATGGGTTTGCTGAAGTATCCTTACCTGTGTTACAGGTAAAAATTGATGATAAAAGGCATAAATCAAAAAATGTAAATGCATTATTGGACCAGGGATCCCAGCGTACTTTCATAAAACGTAAATGTCTTGATGGTATGAAAGTACAGATGGGAGATCCCACAACTTTAAAATTATCTGGTTTTCTCTCGGATAAAAGGTCTCAATTGTATGACACTGTTTATGTAACTGTCAGGTTGGGCAATGAGAAAAAACGTGTTAATGCACTAATTGTAGATAGACTTCCAGAGAAAATATCTACAGTAGGGCTTAGTAAAGCTACAGAAAGACTTTCACATAATGTAAATTTAGCACCTTCTGGTGTAAGTGATGATTCTGTAGGCCCAATAAATATTTTGATAGGTAGTGACTATTATGCCTCCTTTGTAAAGGGTATGGTAAAGAAATGTGGTGCCACCCTTTTGAAGACTGCAGGAGGCCATGTAATGTATGGTAGGATTCCTCGTAATAATAATTCATGACTAGAGGAAACTACAAATACCATAACTGTGTCTTACTCATGAAATCGTACCACAGTATAATTCTTTCATAGGGGATGGTGTTGAGCCAGTGCATAAATTGTGGGAATTAGACAGCATTGGAATAAATGTAAATGAAGAAAGTCCAGACGATTCTTTTACTCAAGAACAATACCTGAGAGATGTAAAATTTGAATCTGGACAATACTGGGTACGACTTCTGTGGAGATTGAACCATCCAGAATTGCCCACTAATTACAGAATGGCATATGGACAATTAAAGGCTCAGCTCCGCGAACTGAGTAAGACACCAGAATTGTTAACTGCCTATAATGATATAATTGCTGAGCAGTTAATTAATAAATTTATAGAAGAGGTACCTCCTGAGCAAGCCAAAATTTATGGTCACTATTTGCCACATCACGGAGTGAAGAAGGATTCTAAGACCACTCCTTTGAGGATTGTGTTTAATTGTAGTGCCAGGAGTAACAAAAATGTACCTAGTTTAAATGACTGTTTGATGACAGGTCCGTCGTTGACGGAAAAATTAGGAGATATCTTATTAAATTTCAGGATGAAAAATTATGCCTTTACGGCTGACATAAGTAAAGCTTTCCTAAGAGTGGGTTTACAAGAGGCTGACCGGGATTGTACCTGCTTCTTATGGCCTGAGAATCCTATTGACCCTTTTAGCCCTCTGAAAACCTTTCGCTTTAGGAGCGTATTATTTGGTGCTACATTCAGTCCGTTCCTACTTCAAGCGATGATAAATGCACACCTTAAATGTACGGGAAGTCCATTGAGTAAAGTAATGAGCAAACAATTTTATGTGGACAATTTCCTGGGTGTGAAGTCAACTGAAGAGGAACTGTTAATGACTTGTGGAGAGGCTAATAAAATAATGCAAAGTGCAAATATGCCTCTGAGGGAATGGGATAGTAATTCCTCCAAATTAAAGGACAAAATGAGTAAAGATTACCCTGGAGATGAAGTGCCAAAATGTAGTAATGTATTGGGTTTAACTTGGGATACTGAGAGAGATTTGTTAATGTTAAAGCCTAATAATTACAGCATGCCCAATAAATTAACTAAGAGAGTTTTGCTTGCTGAAGTTTCCAAATGTTTTGATCCACTAGGTTTAGTGTCACCCCTTACTATAAGAGGGAAATTATTAATACAGGAAGCATGGAAACTTAAATGTGCTTGGGATGAAATACTACCTGAGGAATTCATTAACAGGTGGGATGAATTAATTGGTGATTATGAAAAAATTCCAATGTTGGAGTTCCCACGCCAGGTGGCCAATCCAAATGGGAAAAATGTACTCCACATTTTTTGTGATGCTTCAAAATTGGCATATGGAGCAGTTGCTTACCTTCAATGTAATAGTGTTATTTCTCTTGTTATGTCTAAGGATAAAGTGTCTCCAATTAAATCACGTACCTTGTCTCAGTTGGAATTAACAGTCATTTATGTAGGTGTCAAATTAGCTAATTATATGAGAAATAAGTTGCAGGAGATAAATATTAGCGACACTGTAATTTGGTCTGATAATGAGGTATCCTTACAATGGATTCGTAATGGAAACAGTAAAATTGTGTACGTACAAAACAGAGTCGCTGAAATTAATTAGATGCAAGAGAAGTGTAATAGTTTGCGTCAGCATATGTTAACATTTAATCATATACCTGGTGAGGAGAATCCAGCTGATTTCTTGTCTCGAGGTTTACCTTATGCTAAATTTGTAAATGCTGTATCATGGTTTAAAGGACCGAGCTGGTTGGTAAATAAAGCTAATTGGCCTGTACAAAAGGCGTATATTGCTCCTGTTGAAATTACTGTGAACACCGCTCCAATAGTTTGTCCTTCCTTAGCCATTGATATAAATAGGTATTCTTCTTTACCCAAACTAATCAATGTAACTAAATTGGTGTTTAAATTTCTAAACAAGATGAATATTTCATATAAGTTTTCCATCCTCTTGAATATTGGATAAAGAGGGTACAGGAGGAAATCTATGGAAATGAGATTAAATTGATGATGGAAAGAAAAATTATGAAAGGTTCTATAATAGAGAAATTGGGGCTGTATTTAGAGAACAGTGTAATTAGGTGCAGAGGTAGGTTACAAAATGCTGAATTGGGTGATTATGCTAAACACCCTATCTTACTGCCCAAAACTCATCATCTAACAAATTTGATTGTTCTAAATGCCCATAAAAATGTAATGCATGGTGGGGTACAAGATACCTTAAATTGTATTAGGGAAACTTTCTGGATTCCACAAGGATGGCAAAGTGTAAAAAGGGTGATTAAATCTTGTGTAATATGTCGCCGTGTTGATGCCAGATCATATATGTACCCAGGTCCTCCACCATTGTCAAATGAGCAATTTGAGTCGTTTAGCAACGAACTCCGGCTGGCCGCAGTGTGGAAAATACTGTATATATTTTCCAGAAATTCAGTATTTATATGTAAATAGATGACCATACTGTATTTAATAATATTTATGTCATAGAAAACGGAAAGCCTGCGTCTGCGCAGACGGGTATTGATGACTGGACAGACATTTTTCTTAACAAATTACTTAAACTATACAACAAACATTGTCCTATAAAAACAAAACAGATCACAAACAAACGGCTTGGTTGCCCATGGCTACCCAGCACCATTCTGAAATCCATTGACAAGAAACACCAATATGAAAAGCAATATAGACAGGGCTTAATACACAAAGATATTCTTAAACACTATTCATCAGCTCTCACCAAAGTAATAAAGAAAGCCAAACAACTATACTACTCCAGTAGATTCACAGACACTAGAGGAGATATAAAAAAGACCTGGAAAACACTCTCTCAGATTCTAGGGACCCACAAACTGAGAAAAACCAAGAATATTGTCCTAACTAAACCTAATGAAACACCAATACATCCCACTGACACAGCTAACAAGATAAACGACTTCTTCTCAACCATAGGATCTAATCTCGCCAGTAAAATCCCACATACTAATGCCCATGCCGGGGACTACCTAGATGGGAATTTCCCTAATTCCTTCTATCTTGCACCAACTGAGCCCACGGAAGTCACTGAGATTATAAAGTCACTTAAAAATAACTCGGGGAATCTGTCTCATGTCCCACCATTACTGTACAAGCGAGTGGCCCATGTCCTTTCGCATGCTATTTCATTACTTTTTAACAAGTCACTAGAGACTAGCACCTTCCCGAAACTACTCAAGATGGCAAGGGTTACACCAATACATAAAGGTGGTGACCCTACAGACTTAAACAACTATAGGCCAATATCTAACTTACCATTGCTATCCAAAATCTTTGAGAAACTCGTGCACAGGAGACTGTATTCATTTATAACGGCTCAAAACATACTCAACCCCTGCCAATTTGGATTCAGGAAAAATAAAAGCACTAATGATGCAATCATAAGATAAGATAAGATAAGATAAGATTTCGTTCGGATTTTTAACCCCGGAGGGTTAGCCACCCAGGATAACCCAAGAAAGTCAGTGCGTCATCGAGGACTGTCTAACTTATTTCCATTGGGGTCCTTAATCTTGTCCCCCAGGATGCGACCCACACCAGTCGACTAACACCCAGGTACCTATTTGCTGCTAGGTGAACAGGACAATAGGTGTAAGGAAACGTGTCGGAATTTCCACCCGCCGGGAATCGAACCCGGGCCCTCCGTGTGTGAAGCGGGAGCTTTAGCCACCAGACCACCGGGCCACCATAAAATGCCACCATAAAAATGCTAGATCTGCTTTACACAGCATTGGAAAATAAGGAATATCCACTAGGAATTTTTATTGACCTAAGAAAAGCTTTTGACACAGTAGACCACGACATCCTACTCCACAAACTTGATCATTACGGTATAAGAGGCCATGCGCTTGCTTATTTCAAATCTTACATTACTAATAGGTATCAGTACGTCACCATTAAAGACACAGCATCAGCAACACGGCCACTTGATACTGGAGTTCCGCAGGGAAGTGTCCTTGGTCCCCTGCTCTTCCTCATATACATCAATGACCTTCCAAACGTATCCCAACACCTGAAACCCATTCTCTTTGCTGATGACACGACTTATGTCATCTCTCACCCTAATCTTGCCACCCTCAACACCATTGTGAATGAGGAGCTGATCAAAATATCGACTTGGATGACAGCCAATAAACTTACGCTTAACACTGACAAAACCTACTATATTATGTTTGGTAGGAGAGCAGGAGATGCACAAATTAACATTAAGATTGACAACACTCTAATTACCAGAAATAATGGGGGCAAATTCCTAGGCTTATACCTTGACAACAACCTGAATTTCAGCACCCATATCCAGCATATAACCAAAAAAGTATCCAAAACGGTTGGGATCCTCTCCAAGATACGATACTACGTGCCGCAAAATGCCCTTCTCACACTATACCACTCACTTATTTATCCATACCTCACCTATGCTATTTGTGCTTGGGGATCAACTGCAGCAACACACCTAAAGCCAATAATAACCCAACAAAAAGCTGCAGTAAGAATAATCACTAAATCCCATCCCTGGCAACACCCCCCCCCCACACCCTTCATAGACCTAAACTTACTCCCAGTTCAGTACATCCACACTTACTACTGTGCAATCTACATCTACAGGGCCTTAAACTCTAATATCAACCTTGACCTAAAATGCTTTCTTGATAGTTGTGACAGAACCCACAGGTATAACACCAGACACAAACATCTCTATGACATTCCCCATGTCCGACTAAACCTTTACAAAAATTCAATGTATGTCAAAGGCCCTAAAATCTGGAATACCCTACCTGAGAACTCTAGAACTGCAGACACATTCATCACCTTCAAAACTACCATTAGAAAACGTCTTATCTCCTTGATGCACCCCGTCAACTAACTACACGAATACCACCTGGTGGTTCACACTTACACTCACTCACTCATTTGACCATAAACAGAAATATTAATCTCAATCTTAAAATAATGAATCCTGTGATACTCCAATACTAAACTATGTACTGTGCCAAAACAAAAGCATTCACATTGCTAAACTCACAAACTAGTATTTAGTCACTTAGCCATAATACCAACTTACCTCATAATTTGTAATATTTTACAATTAAGAATAAAACTAAGTCTTCCCGAAATGCCTAGCCATGCTAAGCGTTCTAGTGGTACACTCTGTAATCACAATTTTACTACATGTAAACCACACAATAACCAAATTTCTGTAAACTCAGCATTGTAATCCTTATAGAGAATAAACTTTGAATTGAATTGAATTGAATCTTGGTTTTGAATTGGATACAACGTTAATATAATGGGAAGAATTTTTCGTGCTCTAGAGGTTAAAATTGGATTGACACCTCTCAAATAGGAGGCAAAATTGTTGGATGTGCATTCCTGCATAACTTGAGATATCAGACGACTGGACAAGACAGCTCCAGGAACCTCAGATAAGCTCTCTAGATTTGTGTATAATTCTGGCCAGTGTTTTCATAAATTTAGTTAGTGAGGTTTTTCTGAGTATGATACAACTTAATATCCAGTCAAATTGGTGAGTGATATTAAGATATATTTTTCTTCTGTTATGCATATGTGAATTTATATATAATCATTTTTTAATATACAGTCCACAAATTCATATATTTACCAGTATTCCTGTTGTATGTATATTTCATTTAATTAATGGGTCCAGAGCAACTTGTGGTTATGACAGTTGTAGGTATCGAAGGGGGACATTTTTTGCGACCTAGGTGTCCCAAATTCCTACTTGTCTATGTAACATTGATAAATAATAATTATCTTTGTAATCATTTACTGTTATGTACATAATTAGTTACATTCAGATACCTGGAGTTCACCTGGAGAGAGTTCCGGGGGCCAACGCCCCCGCGCCCCGGCCTTCGACCAGGCCTCCCGGTGGATCAGAGCCTGATCAACCAGGCTGTTACTGCTGGCTGCACACAAACCAACGTACGAGCCACAGCCCGGCTGGTCAGGAACCGACTTTAGGTGCTTGTCCAGTGCCAGCTTGAAGACTGCCAGGGGTCTGTTGGTAATCCCCCTTATGTATGCTGGGAGGCAGTTGAACAGTCTCGGGCCCCTGACACTTATTGTATGGTCTCTTAACGTGCTAGTGACACCCCTGCTTTTCATTGGGGGGATGTTACATCGTCTGCCAAGTCTTTTGCTTTCGTAGTGAGTGATTTTCGTGTGCAAGTTCGGTACTAGTCCCTCTAGGATTTTCCAGGTGTATATAATCATGTATCTCTCCCGCCTGCATTCCAGGGAATACAGGTTTAGGAACCTCAAGCGCTCCCAGTAATTGAGGTGTTTTATCTCCATTATGCGTGCCGTGAAGGTTCTCTGTACATTTTCTAGGTCAGCAATTTCACCTGCCTTGAAAGGTGCTGCTAGTATGCAGCGATATTCCAGCCTAGATAGAACAAGTGACCTGAAAAGTGTCATCATGGGCTTGGCCTCCCTAGTTTTGAAGGTTCTCATTATCCACCCTGTCATTTTTCTAGCAGATGCGATTGATACAATGTTATGGTCCTTGAAGGTGAGATCCACCGACATGATCATTCCCAGGTCTTTGACATTGGTGTTTCGCTCTATTTTGTGGCCAGAATTTGTTTTGTACTCTGATGAAGATTTAATTTCCTCGTGTTTACCATATCTGAGTAATTGAAATTTCTCATCGTTGAACTTCATATTGTTTTCTGCAGCCCACTGTAAGATTTGGTTGATGTCCGCCTGGAGCTTTGCAGTGTCTGCAATGGAAGGACACTGTCATGCAGATTCGGGTGTCATCTGCAAAGGAAGACACGGTGCTGTGGCTGACATCCTTGTCTATGTCGGATATGAGGATGAGGAACAAGATGGGAGCGAGATAAGATAAGATAAGATTTCGTTCGGACTTTTAACCCCGGAGGGTTAGCCACCCAGGATAACCCAAGAAAGTCAGTGCGTCATCGAGGACTGTCTAACTTATTTCCATTGGGGTCCTTAATCTTGTCCCCCAGGATGCGACCCACACCAGTCGACTAACACCCAGGTACCTATTTGCTGCTAGGTGAACAGGACAACAGGTGTAAGGAAACGTGTCGAATGTTTCCACCCGCCGGGAATCGAACCCGGGCCCTCCGTGTGTGAAGCGGGAGCTTTAGCCACCAGGCCACCGGGCGAGTACTGTGCCTTGTGGAACAGAGCTTTTCACCGTAGCTGCCTCGGACTTTACTCTGTTGACGACTACTCTCTGTGTTCTGTTGGTGAGGAAATTATAGATCCATCGACCGACTTTTCCTGTTATTCCTTTAGCACGCATTTTGTGCGCTATTACGCCATGGTCACACTTGTCGAAGGCTTTTGCAAAGTCTGTATATATTACATCTGCATTCTTTTTGTCTTCTAGTGCATTTAGGACCTTGTCGTAGTGATCCAATAGTTGAGACAGACAGGAGCGACCTGTTCTAAACCCATGTTGCCCTGGGTTGTGTAACTGATGGGTTTCTAGATGGGTGGTGATCTTGCTTCTTAGGACCCTTTCAAAGATTTTTATGATATGGGATGTTAGTGCTATTGGTCTGTAGTTCTTTGCTGTTGCTTTACTGCCCCCTTTGTGGAGTGGGGCTATGTCTGTTGTTTTTAGTAACTGTGGGACGACCCCCGTGTCCATGCTCCCTCTCCATAGAATGGAAAAGGCTGGTGATAGGGGCTTCTTGCAGTTCTTGATGAACACAGAGTTCCATGAGTCTGGCCCTGGGGCAGAGTGCATGGGCATGTCATTTATCGCCTGTTCGAAGTCATTTAGCGTCAGGATAACATCGGATAGGCTTGTGTTAATCAAATTTTGTGGCTCTCTCATAAAAAATTCATTTTGATCTTCGACTCTCAGTCTGGTTAGCGGCTTGCTAAAAACTGAGTCATATTGGGACTTGAGTAGCTCACTCATTTCCTTGCTGTCATCTGTGTAGGACCCATCTTGTTTAAGTCTAGAGAAACATTTGAGTTTACGTCTCAGCGTTTTTCTCTAATTATGTATTTTTGGGTACCTGGAGAGAGTTTCGGGGGTCAACGCCCCCGCGGCCCGGTCTGTGACCAGGCCTCCTGGTGGATCAGCGCCTGATCAACCAGGCTGTTGCTGCTGGCTGCACGCAAACCAACGTACTAGCCACAGCCCGGCTGATCAGGAACTGACTTTAGGTGCTTGTCCAGTGCCAGCTTGAAGACTGCCAGGGGTCTGTTGGTAATCCCCCTTATGTGTGCTGGGAGGCAGTTGAACAGTCTCGGGCCCCTGGTATGTTTGGTACACGGTATTTTATGCCAGTGTATTTTGTGTTGTGTGTTATGTTTTGTGATTGAATTGAACTTGAAAAAATGTGGAAAAATGATCTCCATTGGGTTATTCTGAGTTATTAATTAACCCTCCTAGTTAATATCCCCAAAAAGTGTACTAACACTGGCAATATTCGAGTCAAGTGTCTGGGTAATATCACTCCCGTCTGGATATTACTGTTTGGTTAATTTTATCTTGATGTCACAACATTCTGGATGCTGGTTGGCTATCGCCGTGACGTCAGATCAGTCTGGACAGTGATTGGCTGTTGCTGTGACGTCACAACACTCTGGATGGTGATTGGTTAGTGTTACTGTATTTACATCTTTACAGTGGAGGTGATTGGGTGAGAGGCTGCGTGTTTACACCGGTTCTCACTCGACCATTGTGGTGCACACGGTGTTAAGGTGAGTGATGCAGACAACTTCAGAAAATTAAATAATGTGTATTTAGAATTGTACACTTAATATAACATTTGCATAAGAAAGCTGGAACTTAAATCTTTCTTTAATATAACACAAATGTTAAATATAATTAATATTTTGAGATGGCACCTGGGAAGTGCCATGCCCTGTTGACCTACCGGTACACTATGCACACAAGGGTATGCAGAACAACTACAGGGGGAGTTGAATGATAGCTCTAGGCCCTTCGTGTTGCAATCAACACATCAGGAGTTTGGAGTGTTGCAGAAATTAGTAAGATCTCAGTAGATTCGTTCAGAGGGATGTTCTTGCAAGAGCGCTTTTCTGAACGAATCTGCAGAGATCTCTTACTCATTTCTGCAACATTGCAAGCTCCTGATGTGTTGATTGCAACACGAAAGGCCTAGAGCCATCATTCAAATCCGCCTGTGGTTGTTTTGTATCTTGTATCGTTGTTTGCAATTCTTACATAATACAAGTATGTTTTTATGCCTTTTTTTTTAACCAGAACTTACAGACTGCTTATAGAACAATCATCGTTTAGCCAAACAAGTACAACGTAAATGTACATATTTGCCATAGCTGCGAAAATCGATCAGAACATTATGACTAGAGTATTGCATCATCTACGGTGAAATTTCAATTTTTTTAGGTTGACCTGTGACAAGGAGTAGAATTAAACTCTAGTGATGAAATTTTAGTAAGATAAGGGTGGCAAGTTAATTTTGGTGGAAAATGGTGTAAGTCTTAGTTTTTCACCTTTAAATAAAAATCCGAAAAAATTAACTTTTAAGGAATTAGGTTTTTTTTTGTGACTGCTTTGTTTATAAAGCACATCAGGTTGTTTGGTACTTTATTCCCAGGCCCCACTTTGGTATTATTATTATGAGGGAGGTTAGGTTAGGTTAGGTTAATTGATGAACGATAATGGGGGTGGAGGTTGTTGGTAAGGTTACATCCAGCAACCTGTTGCTGCCTAGTCTCATAAATTATTAGTATATTACAATGATTATTATTTTATTATTATTATTATTATTATGTTATGGCTGATGTATTATGTTTTCTGCACAACCACATCAATTTGAGACAATTTCCATTAGAAAATAATGCTGAAATGGACTGGAAAATAAAGTACATAATGGAAATAAGTTATTTTGACTTTCTTTTGGGTTATCTAGGTAATCTACACAAATGCTGCTATGTATGATAATTTATGTAACTGTATATATGTGTACCTGTACCTGAATAAACTTATTTAATGACCTAAAGTAAACATTGACCAAATACAGTGAAACCTTAATTTAACAGCCAAATAAGGGAAAGAGGTTGTCAAATAATACTGATAGTTCATTAAATGCAAATTAACAAATTGTTTTTTCATGTTTGTAAAAATAACAGACAACTATACTTTGACTGTTACTTGGTGGAATTCAGCATTAGTCTATGTTGAACAATATATACAACATATGTATGCAAAAGAAGTTCTGCATTCCTTGTGCAAATTTTTATTTTGGGAGATATTAGTGAAAAGGTACTTATTTTGGTTGTGCAGCACATTTGCATCAATCACTTCTTTGTATTTAGTCATGTGAAGTGCCTGACCAAATGTATACAAAGATGCACAGCTTCCAATGGTGGGGCAAGGTTATTACCTGGAGTTTTACCTGGAGAGAGTTCCGGGGGTCAACGCCCCTGTGGCCTGGTCTGTGACCAGGCCTCCTGGTGGATCAGAGCCTGATCAACCAGGTTGTTACTGCTGGCTGCACGCAATCCAACGTACGAGCCACAGCCCGGCTGGTCAGGTACCGACTTTGGGTGCTTGTCCAGTGCCTGCTTGAAGACAGCCAGGGTTCTATTGGTAATCCCCCTTATGTATGCTGGGAGGCAGTCGAACAGTCTCGGGCCCCTGACACTTATTGTATTGTCTCTTAACGTGATAGTGACACCCCTGCTTTTCATTGGGGGGATGTTGCATCATCTGCTGAGTCTTTTGCTTTCGTTGTGAGTGATTTTTGTGTGCAAGTTCGGTACTAGTCCCTCTAGGATTTTCCAGGTGTATATAATTATGCATCTCTCCCGCCTGCATTCCAGGGAGTACAGGTTCAGGAACTTCAAGCGCTCCCAGTAATTGAGGTGTTTTATCTCCGTTATGCGTGCCGTGAAGGTTCTCTGTACATTTTCTAGGTCAGCAATTTCACCTGCCTTGAAAGGTGCTGTTAGTGTGCAGCAATAATCCAGCCTTGATAGAACAACCTGAAGAGTGTCATCATGGGCTTGGCATCCCTAGTTTTGAAGGTTCTCATTATCCATCCTGTCATTTTTCTAGCAGATGCGATTGATACAATGTTATGGTCCTTGAAGGTGAGATCCTCCGACATAATCACTCCCAGGTATTTGACGTTGGTTTTTCGCTCTATTTTATGGAAGGAATTTGTTTTGTACTCTGATGAAGTTTTAATTTCCTCATGTTTACCATATCGGAGTAATTTAAATTTCTCATCGTTGAACTTCATATTGTTTTCTGCAGCCCACTGAAAGATTTGGTTGATGTCCGCCTGGAGCCTTGCAGTGTCTGCAATTGAAGACACTGTCATGCAGATTCGGGTGTCATCTGCAAAGGAAGACACGGTGCTGTGGCTGACATCCTTGTCTATGCCAGATATGAGGATGAGAAACAAGATGGGAGCAAGTACTGTGCCTTGTGGAACAGAGCTTTTCACCGTAGGCGCCTCAGACTTTACTCTGTTGACTACTACTCTTTGTGTTCTGTTTGTGAGGAAATTATATATCCTTCTACCAACTTTTCCTGTTATTCCTTTTGCATGCATTTTGTGCTCTATTATGCCATGGTCACATTTGTCGAAGGCTTTTGCAAAGTCTGTATGTATTACATCTGCATTCTTTTTGTCTTCTAGTGCATCTAGGACCTTGTCATAGTGATTCAGTAGCTGAGACAGACGGGAGCGACCTGCTCTAAACCCACGTTGCCTTGGGTTGTGTAATTGATGGGCCTCTAGATGGGTGGCTATCTTGCTTCTTAGGACCCTTTCAAAGATTTTTATGATATGGGAAGTGGCTTAGCACTTCTTTTTGATTATAATAATAATAATAATAATATGATATGGGATGTTAGTGCTATCAATCTGTAGTTCTTTGCTATTGCTTTACTGCCCCCTTTGTGGAGTGAGGCTACGTCTGTTGTTTTTAGTAACTGTGGGACGACCCCCGTGTCCATGCTCCCTCTTCATAGCATGGTAAAAGCTTGTGATAGGGGCTTCTTGCAGTTCTTGATGAACACGGAGTTCCATGAGTCTGGCCCTGGGGCAGAGCGGATGGGTATGTCATTATCGCCTGTTCGAAGTCATTTGGCATCAGGATAATATCAGATAGGCTTGTGTTAACCAAATTCTGTGGCTTTCTCATAAAAAATTCATTTTGATCTTCGACTTTCAGTCTGGTTAGATTATTTTAGGTAGCGTTAGGTGTTTCATTAAGTTGCATGTTTTACTATTTTCACAGTATGTACTATCTTGACTGTAAAACCAGCTTATTTTTGTACATCTGCTTACCTGGAGGGTGTTCTGGGAGTCAATGCCCCTTCATTCTGGTCCATGACCAGGCCTCATATAAATTAAAATAAAATTAATCTCTGTAACATGCTGAGTAGTAGTTGTCAGCTATTACCTAATGGGCCTTTTTGAATTTAATAAACTTTGTCCATTAAATCTAAATTCAAATTATTTTGTGGATTGTAAGAATAATAGATGGTTCTAGATTTAACAGACTTTGTCCATTGTTTTTGGACCTTGTATAGACTACAGCTTTTTCTGTTAAATCCAGAATCTGTTAAACAGAGAACTGTTAAATTAAGGTTTCCCTATTTTATAAGTTTAAATAACAACCTGTTTACTGGTTGCTGCTTAATTGTAACATAAGTAGCCTTCAAGAAACTGTTTATTACCTGGCTGCCAGGTGAAAAGACACTTCCATAGCAATATAGTGTTGAGAGTAATATAACTGTCTTTAAAGCAGTATGTAGTGAACTTGAATGTTTTATTATACTATACTGATAATTGATTTTATTATTACCCCTTAAATCATTACTAGGTAAATAAATAAAGCAAATTTTATCTATAGAGAATAAATTATTATAGACTAATACACTTGTGTTCTTCATTATTTTAACATTTTTATGATTGTGTAGCATTTTGCATTCAGTACATAACAGTAAATTAATATGCAGGTTAGTTGTGGACTACATCCTGGGGAGAGATGTTAAAAGGACTGTAGTGGAAATAAGCCTTACTACTTGGCTAGTTTGTAGGGGTGTCATGGGTTAATAATCCTCCATGGGGAAATGGTATGGTGATACCAACAATATGTGGAAAAAGACACTTATGTACAGTTCAGGACATAAGTGTCTTTTTACACAATACTCATGGGTTACTTATCTGAAAAATGTCTCCTATTTTACATCTTATAAGAAAATACTTCGGCTGGCTTCTGCCTTATGCCTCTCAAGATTCTTCACTAATGTTACAAAGATCAATTCTTCTAGACTTTTAACCCTTCACTGTGTCCCATGTACGTATATATGTTTTTGAGTCAAGTGGCAATGTGTTGTTAGCAGTAAGTTTTGGCCTAAACATGAGAGAATAAGTTTGTGTAGAGGATGTGCACAGTATAAAAATAAATCCTGCCTCACTTTGTGCATATTGGGTACAGCTAACTTCTGACTGTGTTTTGCTTAAATTAACGACTTTGAAGCATTTTCTAGAGTTTTCTTTGTTTTATTGATTATTTCTTACCTGGAGGGTTTCGGGGGTCAACACCCCCATGGCTCGGTCTGAGACCAGGCCTCGTGGTGAATCAGGGTTTGATCAACCAGGCTGTTACTGCTGGCCGCACGCAAACTGACATACGAACCAGTGTCATTTAATAGACCATAAGACATTATTGAAATGGAGATGATTTTAGTTGATTTCAGACTGGAGGTTCCTGAAATAGGCAGTATTTGATTTTGGCAATTTTCCTGAGGAAGGGTAGGGCTTCCCCAATCCCCACTCTGATGTTTTATGGGTTTTTACTAGGTCTTACTCATATATTGAAACAGCCTAAATTTTGACCACTCGTTATTGGTTATACAGTAGGGCCCTGGTGTACGGCGTTTTGCCTTGCGGTGTTCCGTTAATACGGACATCTCAAATTATGACTAAAACTCTCTATACGGCTCCCCCCACCTGACTTTCTGATACTGTCACTGTGGGCCACCCAGTTTGTTTACATTCTCCGTGATCACGACTCTCCATTATGTCTGGAAACTTTACAAAATTTCAAGTGTTTTAAGTTATTTCATATTTGTATATACAGTGGACCCCCGGTTTACGATATTATTTCATTCCAGAAGTATGTTCAGGTGCCATTACTGACTGAATTTGTTCCCATAAGGAATATTGTGAATTAGATTAGTCCATTTCAGACCCCCCAAACATACACATACAAACGCACTTACATAAATACACTTACATAATTGGTCGCATTGGGAGCTGACCGTAAACCGGGGGTCCACTGTACTCTGAAAATTATTCTTATGTGCACCTGTACCTAAATAAACTTACACATTGTACTGGCTTGCAGGTACACCATATTAATAATAATAATAAGCAGGTACGCCATATTAATAATAATAATAATCACTCTGAGGCGCATTAAATGTTGTATATTACGTTAATATAGATATTTTGATTATTCCATCTGTAATATTTTTCAAAATTATTTAATAAACACGCAACAAATACGTAACAAATAAACATGATAAATGCACCCACAGTAGAATAAGTTTACATAAATATGAGATGTTTTTCCAGTTGTCTTGTCAGTGTTGGAAAGAATGTTTTCTCTAGTTCAACACCAAACAAACAAACAGACAAATTTTATTTCTTTGCAAGATTACATTGAGATTATGAAATTACATACAATAATGAGTTGCAGTGCAAAGAGAGCCACTATCATGCCTTGGCATTATGGGCAGACTTTATTTAATGGTTTACAGACTACTTATTACTAAAGAAAATGTGTACACAATAGTATTACTGAGGGTAACTGTAGAAAATTATTCCTTTCATATGCCTTCACTCAGAGCATTATTCCTTCTAAAAATAGTGTGTTACATGAGAATGGGAGTGTGCCTCTTTATTTATTCCACTTTTACCAACATGAAGACAACTTGTACACAATACAAGGTGTTTGTATTATGGTATAAGATTCACAGACATGCCAGTGAATGTGTATCAACCATACCCAGATGCATTCGTTTGTTTGTTTACACACTGCGGCTCTCTCTCTCATTTATTCGTTTTTGTCTCATTTGTTCACCTCTCACCCTACATTAGAAGACTACAAATATTTTAAGGTAAGTAATGGGTGTACTGTTTATGTATTTTATAACTCTAGGCCTCTTTAAATGTTGTAGTAGGTGGGGTGGCCAGGTGGTCTACCATACCTCCCACACCTGACTTTCTACAAATAAATATTATTCACCTCTCATCCTACATTAAGACCATTAAGACTACAAATATTTTAAGGTAAGTAATGAGTGTACTGTACATATATGCATTTTATCGCTCTAGGGTGCTTTAAATGTTGTAGTATATTACATGTGGGTGGGTTGGCCAGGAGGGCTACCATACCTACCACACCTGACTTCTTACAATAAATACTACTCGCCTCTCAGCCTACATTAAGACTACAAATATTTTGAGATGAGTAATGAGTGTACTGAGTGTGTATTTTACTTTTTATTGTTTTTTAATTCCTAGTTCTATTGCTAACTTAATATATGTTTGTGTAAACTTGTTATCTGGCATTTATATTTATTTTTAAGTGGAAATAAATGGTGTTCTGCCTTCCGGTGATGTCTGCTTTCCGGCGGTAGCCTGGAACATAACCGCCGTATAAATGGGGTCATACTGTATTTCATTTGCTGAGAAATAGGGTGGTTAACCCTTTCAGGGTCCAGAGGCCAAATTTCAAAGTGCACACCAGGGTCCAAGAATTTAAAAAAAAAAAATGTTATTTTTTCTTATGAAATGGTAGAGAATCTTTTTCTGAAGGTAATAAAACAAAAAGTACGAAATTTGATGGAAAATTGATCAAATTATGCTCTTGTGAATTTTGATGTGTCAGCGATATTTACGAATCGGCAATTTTGCCGACTTTGACTCCCATTTTAGGCCAATTACATCATTCCAGTTGATGAAATTCTTAGCTATTTCACTAGTGTTACTTCTATTCTATCAATTGAGCACAAGAAATTGCCTAGTCAACTGTTTCATCTGCAAAGTAAAGTTACTGGAAATTGTTAATTTGACCAATTTTATGCAGTTCAAAATATTCCAATTTCAAAATAGGGTCCAGAATAAACAATGCAGGCATTCCTGGCACGAAAGTAACATTTCCTCTGTTCATTAGTTACATTTTCAGGCTTTACAAATTAATTCCATTTTGATTTTTTATTCACATAATGAATTTTTATTCAAACCAAAAAAATAGAAGAGTTACTGTTATGCAATATTGTAATAATTGTATAAATAATATCACCACATTTGTGAACATATATTAGACCCACCAGCTAGCGTGTATTAGACATGTGAGGTCATTTGTTTACTCTTGAACATCGGCAAAAATTTAACATTTCCGCTATTTGAGTTCAGTTTCAAGCCGTTTTCAGTACTAAAGCTAATCAAAATCATCTCTGTTTCTGTAATATATCTTCCATTCTATGAAATGAGACCAAGAAATCGCAACTATAAAAAAACATACGAAAAACACTACAAAGTCGCTGTTTTAATCAAAAATTAGTCTCAGTTTTTTTCCTCTCATTATGCACTGTGTGCTGCAGGATTTGTTTTATGTGGTGCACACATACCACATAGATGCATTCTCTCATATCTAGGCCCAGATTTACCGCTCACAGCTTATCAGAGTGAGCAGAACTCATGGCGTAGATCTACAGTTTGGACCCTCAACGTAAAGCCATAGATCGACGGCACAGACCCTGAAAGGGTTAAATGTTCATACAGTAGTGTACTGTATATTAAAATAAACAGAATAGAGGAAATCAGCTCTAATGTACATTATTTAGGTATAAATACTGGTCAGAGAGCCCGTCGTAAGTCCGAGGCATCAGTAAACGAGTACGTTGCTAAGTGAGGAGAGGCTGTATTAAAATTGATTGTCCTGTATACACTGGAACCCCGAATTTCGTCCGGTGTGGATATCGTACAATTCGGATTTCAACCATTTTTTTTTGGCCTGGGTTTTGTACTTCTGTTCAGTAATCGTCTGTATTAGACATGTCCGCCCGCCCAGGATGTGGCCGCTCACATGTATGTGGCTCAGTCTTCCTCTGTCACTTATTCAGCGAGCAATACTCCGAACGTTCATCTGAAACATGGTGGTAGAGGGTGGTAGTGGTTGTGATGGTGGGAGAGGGTGGTAGTGATGGCAAACAACTGAAGATGTTGAGAAGTTAATATTGGTGTGGATCAATGAAAAACAGCGAGAGACAGTGTTGTGGAGGCGATAATTTGCGAAAAGGCAAGTCAGTTGCATGCGGATCTCTTAAAGAGAGTCTTCATTAAAGGTAAAAGTGATTTAAATGTTCATTTATCCATTAAGATTAGTGCTTTATATTTATTTCTCATTGTTTTCTGTATGTAAAACTATAGTTATTTTTCTATAAAATGCATTTTTTTGTTAATATTTTTGGGTGTCTGGAATGGATTAATTGGATTTACATTATTTCTTATGGGAAATATTACTTCGGTGTTTGTCCATTTCGGATTTCGACCGACCTTCTGGAACAGATTAAGGACGAAAACCGGGGTTCCACTGTACGTAGTATACACAGAGGTATGAGTGAATTTTACGTATACAGTATTAGGTAGGTTAAAGCTTTTGAAGAGTAGGGAGGGAGTGTTGCTGCCTGGCATTAGACTGGGTGATCATTTGTACAGCTGCTTTTTGTTGAGTTATTATTGACTTTGTGATTTGCTGTTGTGGATCTCCAGGCACAAATAGCATAGGTGAAGTAAGGGTAGATTAGAACATGACCTGTGCCTGTAAATTGTGTGTATATCTAGTAGAACATTACAAACATTAAATGCTGTATAAATGTAGCATTAAATATTTTTAGTGAGTGAATATGATGTAAATAATGTACATAAATTTTGAATCACTATTTTTATATGTAAATAATTGAAACTTGCTGCCAGTGTCTATGACAATTATAGTTCTACTCAATGTTAGTGAAAAAAAGAAAAAAAATACATTATTAAAAAAATAGTGAAGAAAAAATTACAATTTACATTACACATTGAGTGACAGGACCCGATGTTGCCATGCAGAGTGCCAGAAATGTCAACTTTGCAAGTGTGTAATTATTTAAGTAGGGTTTGTATGTCAATTTTGTTTGTTTTATTACCACCCAGAAAAATAATCTTTTAAATTTTAGAGAGAAAAGTATTTTTCAAAATTTAATGGATCACATGGTAGGTTTTTATTTTAAACTCCACAGCGAGTTAATAAAACCTTTGTAAAAGTTTAAAATCATGTATGAACCCTAAATCATAACTTTATCAAGAAGAGATGAATCTTGGGGAGACAGTCATGACATGCCTCATTAAACTTTTAGACCACATTTGTAGGGTCAGTGAAATGTCAATTTAATGTACCAGTAGGGGTGGAGGGAGTTTCCATTAATGTTGATTGTCCATTAAATCCATATACAGTGGAACCTCATTTTTCGGATGCTGTGTTTATTGGCCGATTTGTATTTAGGCCGGTTTTTCAGCGAAAATTTTGCTTCGTATTTTGGCCATTATCTTGTATATCAGCCATATTAGATGCTTCAGCCCACCTCCTGCCGGGACTAGTGCGGGAGAATGGGTCTGCAGTGGGTGTTTACAGTACAACATAAAAATTCCATGTGATGCATGATGGTAACAGCTAACTTCTGAATGTGTGTTTTGACTAAAATAGCTACCTGGGGCATTTTCTAGGGCAGTTTTCATAGCTTTATTAACCCTTTCAGGGTCTGTCCCGTAGATCTACGGCTTTACGTCCAGGGTCCAAACCGTAGATCTACGCCATGAGCTCAGCTCACTCTGATAAACTGTGAGTGGTACATTTGGGCCTAGATATGAGAGAATACATCTATGTGGTATGTGTGCACCACATAAAACAGATCCTGCAGCACATTGTGTATAATGAGAGAAAAAAAATGAAATCATGATTTTTCGATTAAAACAGCAACTTTGCAGTGTTTTTTCGTATGTTTTTTATAGTTGTATTTGCGATTTCTTGGTCTCATTTGATAGAATGGAAGACATATTACAGAAATAGAGATGATTTTGATTGGTTTTAGCATTGGAAATGGCTTGAAACTGAGCTCAAAGTAGCGGAAATGTTAAATTTTTGCCGATATTCAAGAGTAAACAAACGACCTCACACATCTAATACACGTCAGCTGGTTTTATACATTCACAAATATGGTGATGATATTTATACAATTATTACAGTATTGCATAACAGTAAATCTTCTATTTTTTGGTGTGAATAAAAATTCATTATGTGAATAAAAAATCAAAATGGAATTTATTTGTAAAGCCTCAAAACATAACTAATGAACAGAGGAAATGTTAGTTTAGTGCCAGGAATGCCTACATTGTTCATTCTGGACCCTATTTTGAAATTGGAATATTTTGAACTTTGTGTTAAATTGGCCAAATTGAGAAGTAATACTAGTGAAATAGCTAAGTTCTTACCGCTAGTGCACCAACCGTAAATATACATTTTATTTTTCCTGCCTCCAAATTTGGCACGATTGGCCTGAGATGCCTGGTCAGCATAGAATGGGTCTTAACACTTAGTGTGCACTATATTTAAAAAATCTGGGACCACTTTAATTACCTTGTGGGAGCGCCAGTTATATTGAGCACAGCTCGAGCAAACAGTGGGGCAAATACCAAGGATTAACTGATATAATGTCATATTAACACACTCCTTTTAAGAGGAAAGTGATGTTAACCCCAAGCTTAGGATCTGTCTATTTCTGTCTATGTCTATTTCTGTCTGTCTCTCTGTCTCTGTCTGTCTCACAGGTACACACAAATACAATTATACATAGTATAAATTGCCTTGGATAGCCTAAAAAAAATCCGAAGTGCTATACAGTGCTTGTAGATATAATGCATAAGAATACCTGTTGGTTCACAGTGGCTCTCTCTGAGACAGAGACAAGCAGAAAGACGGAAAGAGACAAGCAGTCAGAGAAATAAGACAGACAGATAATCAGAGATACCAGCTCATCAAATGTCATCCCTTATCTCTGCACCCTTGCTGGCACCCATCAAATGTCATAGCTTATCTCCTCTTATCTCTGCACCCTCGCCCATCAAATGTCATCTCATATCTGATCTTATCACTGCCCTCCCAGATGTTTGTCACTGAACACTTGTCTTACACATTGCTTCAAGGGAATTTCTTCCTTCCTCCTCCTCCCTTCTTCCTCCTTCTTCTTCTTCTTCTATGCTCCCGTGTATCCAAAACATTGCTGGGACCTATAAATACTTTGTATATTCCTAGACAATAGTAAATAGCCAAGGCAGGGGTAAATGTCCACCTGTCAATGTGTTTGTGACAATTTGAGTACAATTTCAGTACCTAATATTAGTGTCAGAACAAAGATTGGTTATGAAATGGCAAGAACTACAATAAATTGTAATTATCAGAACCTAAAAATAATATAAAAATGAGAGAAATGGTATATCGGCAACACTTCTGCAAGCAGCAGGACTCTATGTTGCCGTCAGGTGAGCATTAAGTGCCAGCTTTGCAGCCTCATATCTCAGTAAGTACTGACCCTATTTTTTTTATTTTAATCCTGTAACACTTAGAAAAATGTGCTCTTTATTTTCATCAACAAAAATGATTTTTTTATTTTTTAAAATATTCGGGGCACTGGGGTAGTGAACGTATATATACGTTTGGACCGTTTACAGGTTAAGGGTATGGGCTCCCCTTCCCCAATGTTTATATTTTTTACTAGGTCTTTTTCAATTATTGGTATGGTCTAAATCATGACCAGTCATTCTTGGTTATATTTTATTAGCCAAGAAATAAGATAAAGTTTTTTTTTTTTTTTGTGATGCATTTAAAATGTAGGGCAAATGTTATGTAGGAAAGGCCTGGTGACAACATTAATGAACAGAGGAAAGGATGCTTTAGTGACTGGAATGGCACTTCATAAATTAGTTAAGATTGTTGAATGGGCAGTTATTTGCCCTCAGTTGATAGAGCAGGAATATTAGTGAAATGGACAGTTTGACTTAAAATAGGCCTCAAAGTGGGCAAAACCACAATTGCATAAAGTGCTATCCACCTTTGTGCTTAAGCAGTTCCATTAAGTTTTACATCAAATTTGGTATTTTTGGTGTCATTATCTTTACAAAACGATTCTCTTCCATTTTAGCTATTTTAAATAGTGACACTGACAGGACTTTTAATTCTGGAGGTCGCAATACTGAAAGGGTTAATTGTGCACCAAAACTATCAAAGAAGTTAACCAAGCCTTGATTAAACTTTTCTTCTGTAAAATAGCTTACTTTACCTAACCTAGCATTTGTGTAGCTTTGGTTACTTTGGTGGGAGGGGCTGGGAGGAGAGTGAACATTCAAGTAACTCCGGATATACAAGGCAGTACAGTACTAATTATA
The DNA here is from genome assembly GCF_038502225.1 of Cherax quadricarinatus. Lineage (NCBI taxonomy): Eukaryota > Metazoa > Arthropoda > Malacostraca > Decapoda > Parastacidae > Cherax > Cherax quadricarinatus. The sequence continues at coordinate 12,351,572 of NC_091343.1, read as the reverse complement.
ATCTCAGAAATTTTCTTTGCAAGGTTCTGCGTGTATCTCCTTTATATGGTATTAACATTGTAATTCATAAGAAAATTACACCAAAAGTTTACTGTTTTTCAAGCCAAGAAGATTCATGAGCTCGAATAGAAATTGCCTAATCTAGAAACAGCAAATGATGACCATAAAGAAGTGCTGTCCACTGCTTAAAGGCATGCTGAACAAATAATATCCTTCAAAACTATGATTGATGACTGTGTACAGGATTGGAAATCCTGCACTGATAGACAGAGACAGAAACAGACACAGAGACAGACACACAGAGACAGAAACAGACACACACACAAACAGAAACAGACACAGACAGGGTTGGAGGTAAAGTTTCTGACTTCTTCAAAATCAATCAATATTTTGCAGTTATACTGCAGTTATCTGGTGCTGTAATTGTAAACAGCTCACATCTGCCAGATGACATTAATGCAAGTTCTAGTCTTTGAATCACTCTACAATTGCTCAAAAATGAACTATAGGTATATTTAGAAAATAATGACATGAGACTTGATTGTTAGACATACTGGAAGGTAAACAAAATGTAATGCTAAGATTCCACTCTTCTTTGAAGAAAAAACCTAATACCATCACAGTAAAGAGAAGTGTTTACGTAAATGAGTGTTTAACAAAAAAATGCCAGAACCTACTGTATGGACTAGGAAAACTCAGATCAAAAAATCAAAATCAAAATCTTTATTTCCTTGTAAAGCTTACAATGTGTGGTTTACATGTTATAGAATACGTATTACGTAATTACAAAGAAGGCCACTAGCATGCCTAGGCATTTAGGGCAGACTAATACTAATTCTTACTTTACAGTGGAACCCCGAGTTTTGGCTGCCCTAAGTATCGGCTACTTTGAGTTTCGACCGCTTTTTTTGGCTAAATTTTGTCACGAGTTTTAGCCATTGTCCCATGTTTCAGCTGGCATATCAGACCTGTCCGCCTCCCCATGCAGGCATCGTGAGCCAATCTAGCTTTGTTTATCCTTAAGTGAACATTACCCTGCACGCTCATCCAAACATTTCACAATAAATTCATTGTGTTCAGTGCTTGTTTATTGATTGTGACTGTGAAATAAGCCACCATGGGCACAAAGAAACTTCATAGTGGTAGTCCTTTGGTAAAGAAAGTGAGAAACACTATAGAAGTGAAGAAGGAGATAGTACAAAAATATGAGAGTGGCGTACATGTGGGTGAGCTTGCCAGGATTACGGTAAGAACAAATCGACAACCACTTCTATCCTGGCGAAGAGAAAAGAACTCAAGGAAGCTGATGTTGCGAAAGGTGTTGACATGTTAACCAAAAATAGGTCACAAACAGTCGAAGAGGTTGAGAAGTTGTTGGTGGTGTGGATCAATAATAAACATAGCGGGTGATAGTGTTTCAGAGTCAATCATTTGTGAAAAGGCAAGGCAGTTGCATGCTGATCTTCTAAGGAAAATTCATGGAACCAGTGCTAATGTTCCTGAAATCTGTCAAACCAGCAGAGGCTGGTTTGACAGATTTAAGAAGCTTAGTGGCATACACAGTGTGGTAAGGCATGGCGAGGCTGCCAGTTTTGACAAACATGCAGCTGAAAAATTCGTAAGTGAATTTAAGGGGTACGTAGAGACTGAAAAATTCAAACCCCAACAAGTGTTCAATTGTGATGAAACAGGCCTTTTTTGAAAGAAAATGCCAAAGAGGACTTACATAATGCAGGAGGAAAAGGTACTGCCAGGACACAAGCCTATGAAAGACAGGCTAACTCTTTTGTTCTGTGCTAACACTAGTGGGGATTTTAAAGTGAAGCATTTACTGGTGTATCATTCAGAAAATCCCAGAGTGTTCAAGAAAAACATTATCATCAAGAATAAATTGTGTGTGTTGTGGAAAGCTAATACAGTGGACCATCAGTTAACGACATTAATCCATTCCAGAGAGCTTGTCATTGACCGATTCTGTCGTTATCTGAATTAATTTTCCGCATAAGAAATAATGGAAATCCAATTAATCCGTTCCAGAGACCCAGAAGTATTAAACAAAATAATTTTTTTTACATGACATATACATTTCCCTACACAGAAAACAGTGAGACATGCAGAATAAATACATTAATAATTAATAAAATGACACCTTTATTGAAGACGTATTTGATGAGTGATGAGATGGGAGGAGGGTTATCTCCTTCCATAGGGACTTTAGGTAGCAAGTCCTTTTCCGGGGTTACCTCATTCTTGTTTTTTAATGCCACTAGGACCAGCTTGAGTCACTGGACCCCTGTCGCACCAAAAATCTGTCCAGAGAGCTCTGTTTCTGGTGTACTAATGTGACATTTTATTATAGCAATGTTTCGCTCTCCAGGAGCTTTATCAAGTGAAACGTTGCCACAGTAAAATGTGACATTAGTTGCATGGGCCAGTAGGCCTTCTGCAGTGCTCCTTTCTTATGTTCAAACCAACACACTAAACTACCACTGCAACAGCCCCCACCACCACATCCCCCACTGCCACATTCCCCACCGCCACCACCATAAACAGTCGCCGCTGCCACCACCACCACAAACACCACCACTACTACCACAGACACCACCACTACTACCACAGCTGCCACTACTACCACAGCTACCACTACTACTGCAGACACCACCACTACTACCACAGACACCACCACTGCTACCACAGACACCACCACTACTATCACAGACACCACAACTTCTACCGCAGACACCACCACTTCTACCGCAGACACCGCCATCACTACCACAGACACCACCACCACTACCACAGAAACCACCACCACTACCACAGACACCACCACCACTGCCACAGACACCACCACCACTGCTACAGACACCACCATCACTGCTGCAGACACCACCACCACTGCCACAGACACCACCACTACCACGGACATCACCACTACCACAGACACCACCACCACTACCACACACCACCAGCACTACCACAGACACCACTACTTCTACCGCAGACACCACCACCACTACCGCAGACACCACCACCACTGCCACAGACACCACTACCATGGACACCACAATGTACACCACCACCACTACCACAGACACCACCACTACCACAGACACCACTACTACCACAGACACCACTACTACCACAAACACCACCACTACTGTCACAGACACCACCACTACTACTACAAACACCACCACTACTGTCACAGACACCACCACTACTACCCCAAACACCACCACTACTGCCACAGACACCACCACTACTACCACAAACACCACCACTACTGCCAAAGACACCACCACTACTGCCACAGACACCACCACTACTGCCACAGACACCACCACTACTACCACAAACACCACCACTACTGCCACAGACACCACCACCACTACCACAGACACCACCACTACTGTCACAGACACCACCACCACTACCACAGACACCACCACTACTACCACAAACACCACCACTACTGTCACAGACACCACCACCACTACCACAGACACCACCACTACTGTCACAGACACCACCACTACTACCACAGACACCACCACTACTGCCACAGACACCACCACTACTGCCACAGACACCACCACTACTGCCACAGACACCACCACTACTGCCACAGACACCACCACTACTGCCACAGACACCACCACTACTGCCACAGACACCACCACTACTGTCACAGACACCATCACCACTACCACAAACACCACCACTACTGTCACAGACACCACCACTACTACCACAGACACCACCACTACTGCCACAGACACCAACACTACTGCCACAGACACCACCACTACTGCCACAGACACCACCACTACTGCCACAGACACCACCACTACTACCACAGACACCACCACTACTGCCACGGACACCACCACTACTGCCACAGACACCACCACTACTGCCACAGACACCACCACTACTGCCACAGACACCACCACTACTGCCACAGACACCACCACTACTGCCACAGACACCACCACTACTGCCACAGACACCACCACTACTACCACAGACACCACCACTACTGCCACAGACACCACCACTACTACCACAGACACCACCACTACTGCCACAAACACCACCACTACTGCCACAGACACCACCACTACTGCCACAGACACCACCACTACTACCACAAACACCACCACTACTGCCACAGACACCACCACTACTGCCACAGACACCACCACTACTGCCACAGACACCACCACTACTGCCACAGACACCACCACTACTACCACAGACACCACCACTACTGCCACAGACACCACCACTACTGCCACAGACACCACCACTACTGCCACAGACACCACTACTACTGCCACAGACACCACCACTACTACCACAGACACCACCACTACTACCAGACACCACCACTACTACCACAGACACCACCACTACTACCAGACACCACCACTACTGCCACAGACACCACCACTACTGCCACAGACACCACCACTACTGCCACAAACACCACCACTACTGCCACAGACACCCCCACTACTGCCACAGACACCACCACTACTGCCACAGACACCACCACCACTACTACCACAAACACCACCACTACTGTCACAAACACCACCACTACTGCCACAGACACCACCACTACTGCCACAGACACCACCACTACTGTCACAGACACCACCACTACTGCCACAGACACCACCACTACTGCCACAGACACCACCACTACTGCCACAGACACCACCACTACTGCCACAGACACCACCACTACTGCCACAGACACCACCACTACTGCCACAAACACCACCACTACTACCACAGACACCACCACTGCTGCCACAGACACCTCCACTACTACCACAGACACCACCACTACTGCCACAGACACCACCACTACTGCCACAGACACCACCACTACTACCACAGACACCACCACTACTGTCACAGACACCACCACTACTACCACAGACACCACCACTACTACCACAGACACCACCACTACTGCCACAGACACCACCACTACTACCACAAACACCACCACTACTGCCACAGACACCACCACTACCACAAACACCACCACCACTACCACAAACACCACTACTGCCACAGACACCACCACTACCACAAACACCACCACTACTGCCACAAACACCACTACTGCCACAGACACCACCACTACCACAAACACCACCACTACCACAAACACCACTACTGCCACAGACACCACCACTACCACAAACACCACCACTACCACAAACACCACTACTGCCACAGACACCACCACTACCACAAACACCACCACTACCACAAACACCACTACTGCCACAGACACCACCACTACCACAAACACCACCACTACCACAAACACCACCACTACTGCCACAGACACCACCACTACCACAAACACCACCACTACCACAAACACCACCACTACCACAAACACCACCACTACCACAAACACCACTACTGCCACAGACACCACCACTACTACCACAGACACCACCACTACTACCACAAACACCACCACTACTGCCACAGACACCACCACTACTGCCACAGACACCACCACTACTACCACAGACACCACCACTACTGCCACAGACACCACCACTACTACCACAAACACCACCACTACTACCACAAACACCACCACTACTACCACAAACACCACCACTACTACCACAAACACCACCACTACTGCCACAGACACCACCACTACCACAAACACCACCACTACTGCCAGACACCACCACTACTACCACACACACCACCACTACTGCCACAGACACCACCACTACTGCCACAAACACCACCACTACTGCCACAGACACCACCACTACTGCCACAGACACCACCACTACTGCCACAGACACCACCACTACTGCCACAGACACCACCACTACTGCCACAGACACCACCACCACTACCACAAACACCACCACTACTGCCAGACACCACCACTACTACCACAGACACCACCACTACTGCCACAGACACCACCACTACTGCCACAAACACCTCCACTACTGCCACAGACACCCCCACTACTGCCACAGACACCCCCACTACTGCCACAGACACCACCACTGCTGCCACAGACACCACCACTACTGCCACAGACACCCCCACTACTGCCACAGACACCCCCACTACTGCCACAGACACCCCCACTACTGCCACAGACACCACCACTACTGCCACAGACACCACCACTACTGCCACAGACACCACCACTACTGCCACAGACACCACCACTACTGCCACAGACACCACCACTACTGCCACAAACACCACCACTACTGTCACAGACACCACCACTACTACCACAGACACCACCACTACTGCCACAGACACCACCACTACTGCCACAGACACCACCACTACCACAAACACCACTACTGCCACAGACACCACCACTACTGCCACAAACACCACCACTACTACCACAGACACCACCACTACTGCCACAGACACCACCACTACTGCCACAGACACCACCACTACTACCACAGACACCACCACTACTGCCACAGACACCACCACTACTGCCACAAACACCAGCACTACTACCACAGACACCGCCACTACTGCCACAGACACCACCACTACTACCACAGACACCACCACTACTACCAGACACCACCACTACTGCCACAGACACCACCACTACTGCCACAAACACCACCACTACTGTCACAGATACCACCACTACTACCACAGACACCACCACTACTGCCAGACACCACCACTACTACCACAGACACCACCACTACTACCACAGACACCACCACTACTTCCACAGACACCACCACTACTGCCACAGACACCACCACTACTACCACAGATACCACCACTACTACCACAGATACCACCACTACTACCACAGACATCACCACTACTGCCACAGACACCACCACTACTGCCACAGACACCACCACTACTGCCACAGACACCACCACTACTGCCACAGACACCACCACTACTACCACAAACACCACCACTACTACCACAAACACCACCACTACTACCACAGACACCACCACTGCTGCCACAGACACCACCACTGCTACCACAGACACCACCACTACTGCCACAGACACCACCACTACTGCCACGAACACCAGCACTACTACCACAGACACCGCCACTACTGCCACAGACACCACCACTACTACCACAGACACCACCACTACTGCCACAGACACCACCACTACTGCCACAAACACCACCACTACTGTCACAGACACCACCACTACTACCACAGACACCACCACTACTGCCAGACACCACCACTACTGCTGCCAGACACCACCACTACTACCACAGACACCACCACTACTTCCACAGACACCACCACTACTGCCACAGACACCACCACTACTACCACAGATACCACCACTACTACCACAGACATCACCACTACTGCCACAGACACCACCACTACTGCCACAGACACCACCACTACTACCACAGACACCAACACTACTACCACAGACACCACCACTACTTCCACAGACACCACCACTACTGCCACAGACACCACCACTACTACCACAGACACCACCACTACTTCCACAGACACCACCACTACTGCCACAGACACCACCACTACTACCACAGACACCGCCACTACTGCCACAGACACCACCACTACTACCACAGACCTCCACTACTACCAGACACCACCACTACTGCCACAGACACCACCACTACTGCCACAAACACCACCACTACTGTCACAGACACCACCACTACTTCCACAGACACCACCACTACTGCCACAGACACCACCACTACTGCCACAGACACCAACACTACTGCCACAGACACCACCACTACTGCCACAGACACCACCACTACTGCCACAGACACCACCACTACTACCACAGACACCACCACTACTTCCACAGACACCTGTGAACAGGCTCCTTCCTAAAACTAAAAAGCGTTGCTTCTTGGTAGCTGTGGGCCAATTCTTCCAGTCGATCACAGCGTCTAGGAAGAACATAACATAAGAACGAAGTAACACTGCAGCAGGCCTACTGGCCCATGCGAGGCAGGTCCAAGTCTCCTACCGGCTTAAGCCAATGCACCCAACCTAGTCAGGTCAGGTCAGGTCACATTGACTTAAGGGAGGAACACGGCAACCGACCTGGTAGCACAAGCTATCAGGTCCAACTCACACCCACCCACATCCACTCATATTTATCCAACCTGTTTTTAAAGCTACACAACGTTCTGGCCTCTATAACTGTACTTGGGAGTTTGTTCCACTCATCCACAACTCTATTACCAAACCAGTACTTTCCTATATCCCTCCTGAATGTGAATTTTTCCAACTTAAAATTAGGGGGGATATGATTGAGGTTTATAAATGGAAGACAGAAATAAATAAAGGGGATGTAAATAGTGTGCTGAAAATATCTAGCCTAGACAGGACTCACAGCAATGGTTTTAAGTTGGAAAAATTCAGATTCAGGTAGGATATAGGAAAGTACTGGTTTGGTAATAGAGTTGTGGATGAGTGGAACAAACTCCCGAGTACAGTTATAGAGGCCAGAACGTTGTGTAGCTTTAAAAATAGGTTGGATAAATACATGAGTGGATGTGGGTTACCTGGAGGTTATTCCGGGGATCAACGCCCCCGCGGCCCGGTCCACGACCAGGCCTCCCGATGGATCAGGGCCTGATCAACTAGGCTGTTACTGCTGGCCGCACGCAGTCCGACGTACGAGCCACAGCCCGGCTGATCCGGCACCGACTTTAGGTATCTGTCCAGCTCTCTCTTGAAGGCAGCCAGGGGTTTATTGGCAATTCCCCTAATGCTTGATGGGAGGCTGTTGAACAGTTTTGGGCCCCGGACACTTATGGTGTTTTCTCTTAGTGTACCAATGGCGCCCCTACTTTTTATTGGCGGCATTTTGCATCGCCTGCCCAGTCTTTTACTTTCGTAGGGAGTGATTTCTGTGTGCAGATTTGGGACCATTCCTTCCAAGATTTTCCAAGTGTAGATTATGATATATCTCTCCCTCCTGCGTTCGAACGAGTACAAGTCAAGTGCTTTCAAGCATTCCCAGTAGTTAAGGTGCTTGACAGAACTTATACGTGCAGTAAAGGATCTCTGTACACTCTCTAGATCTGCAATTTCACCTGCTTTGTATGGAGATGTTAATGTACAGCAGTATTCCAGCCTAGAGAGAACAAGTGATTTGAAAAGGATCATCATGGGCTTGGCATCTCTCGTTTTGAAAGTTCTCATTATCCATCCTATCATTTTCTTTGCACGTGCGATCGTGGCACTGTTGTGATCCTTGAAAGTGAGATCCTCAGACATTACTACTCCCAGGTGGGTGTGAGTTGGACCTGATAGCTTGTGCTACCAGGTCGGTTGCCGTGTTCCTCCCTTAAGTGAATGTGCCCTGACCTGACTGGGTCGGGTGCATTGGCTTAAGCCGGTAGGAGACTTGGACCTGAACATTAAAATGGTATAAAATACCGAGAAGTTGTTAGCTAAGACACATATGCAACAGTTAGGTATATTTATTTCGAAACGTTTCGCCTACACAGTAGGCTTCTTCAGTCGAAGATTGAGACACTTATGCAGCATATGGGAATCTTTATTCAGGAAACGTTTCGCCACACAGTGGCTTCATCAGTCCAATACAAAGAGGAAGGCGTAAGGAGAGGAGGAGAATGAGGTAATCAGTCCCTCAACCTGGAGTCGATGTGTTCAGCCCATCAATCTTGTAGAATGTACAGCATAGGGCCGTAGACGTGGCTTATATACTGTAGTGAGGTGACGTGAAGCAGATGGAGGCGGGGTCATAGTGGTACCATCCACTAGTCGAAGTAGGTCTTCGTCCAAAGGTTGAACATTCTTCAGTCGAGTACAGAAAAGTTGATAGAAGCAGAAAATACTTGAAGACGATGTAATCAGTCCATCACCCTTAAAGTTTTGAGGTGGTCAGTCCCTCAGTCTGGAGAAGAGCATTGTTCCATAGAATGAAACAATGTTCCATAGAATGTTCCATAGAATGAAACAATATTGTTTCATTCTATGGAACAATGCTCTTCTCCAGACTGAGGGACTGACCTCAAAACTTTAAGGGTGATGGACTGATTACATCGTCTTCAAGTATTTTCTGCTTCTATCAACTTTTCTGTACTCGACTGAAGAAGCCTACTGTGTAGGCGAAACGTTTCAAAATAAAGATACCTAACTGTTGCATATGTGTCTTACCTAACAACAGTTAGGTATCTTTATTTCGAAACGTTTCGCCTACACAGTAGGCTTCTTCAGTCGAGTACAGAAAAGTTGATAGAAGCAGAAGATACTTGAAGACGATGTAATCAGTCCATCACCCTTAAAGTTTTGAGGTCAGTCCCTCAGTCTGGAGAAGAGCATTGTTCCATAGAATGAAACAATATGGAGATGAAGTGACAGGATGGAGCCTTATATAGCGCCAAGATGTGAGACGTAGGTCACTAGAAGAGGTAAGAACTCAGATGTTGGGAGGTCAGGTCCCTCTCAAATCCAGCCGTTCTCACTAGTAGAGGTTGTCGAAGTTGATTGTAGGTCTGTACCAAGATACCCTTGTGTTGCAGTGTCTGACAGATTGAGGCTGAGGGACTGATTACCTCATACTCCTCCTCTCCTTACGCCTTCCTCTTTGTATTGGACTGATGAAGCCACTGTGTGGCGAAACGTTTCCTGAATAAAGATTCCCATATGCTGCATAAGTGTCTCAATCTTCAACTTGTCGGTTTTTCAAATCATTCATCACAACTGTCAGACACTGCAGCATCATGGGATCTTGTTACAAAGAATTCTTCAACACTTGTTCAACCTTTGGACGAAGACCTACTTCGACTAGTGGATGGTACCACTATGACCCCGCCTCCGCCTGCTTCACCTCACCTCACTACAGTATATAAGCCACGTCTACGGCCCTATGCTGTATTGTTTCATACTATGGAACAATGCTCTTCTCCAGACTGAGGGACTGACCACCTCAAAACTTTAAGGGTGATGGACTGATTACATCGTCTTCAAGTCTCTTCTGCTTCTATCAACTTTTCTGTACTCGACTGAAGAAGCCTACTGTGTAGGCGAAACGTTTCGAAATAAAGATACCTAACTGTTGCATATGTGTCTTACCTAACATAGCTGACATTGTATGGGACTAAGATACTGTGCAGGGTGTTCAAAAGCATACATAGTATGTTTATGTTTTTAAAACGTTATATTTTTTTATTAAAAAAAAACTGATAATACAGCCCCCATTGTATTAATTTTAATAACCCTATATAATGTATGTTTTAAAAGTAGAGCTCAAACATGAGACGTGGTAACCGGTGAAGTTGGCTTAGTAATTTCGTAGAAGCGGCAGGTTTGGCAACCCTGGGCCAGCTGGCCTGTGAGAAAGAAGCATCTTAGTGTCAGTCTGCGTGTGGCCATAAGAAGGGTGTATTGTGCTGCTCCTGGTATATATCACACATGTATGTAATTATTGAAATATCTTATTTGATATTGTAATCTTAAGTATATATTTGTTCTAAATTTGTTTGTCATGTTAGTCATTTATAATTGTTCTCCGTTGAAAGCTGGGTATCCAGGTGAGTACAAAATAGAAAGGGCGTTTGTCTCGCTCTTTTCAGACGGAGGATTGAGCCTCCACCACGTACCGCTGAATGACCCACTTGAGTTTAGCGCTTAACATGAATTATTATTTAATTAGCTGTATAGAATTGTGGCTTAGCGCTTCTTTTTTATTATTATAATAATTTAATTCCAATGAAGGCTGTATTGAGTGATAAACGTGCACATTACCATGTTATTTATAAATGTTTATTATATGTATTCATTTTGCTTAATGTATAAGACATCCTGCAGTTTATATATATATATATATATATATATATATATATATATATATATATATATATATATATATATATATATATATATATATATATATATATATATATATATATATCATCCTCAGCTAAACACTCACTATGTTTAACTCAAACTTTTTATTAGTCAAAAGTAACCACTGGGCCTTTCACTTCTTAAGGAACATACTCAGTGTTTGTGGCCAGTGATTTTTTTTGGGGAGGGGTGTTATCGTAGCCCCTCAAGGGAGGTTCTTTGATTCTGGTGAGGGGCTCTTGATCTAGAGAATTGGATCTGTGCTCCAGTTCTCTGAATTGGGCCTGAATGCCTTCCATCCCCCTCCGCCACATCCGCTATATAATCCTATGGGTTTAGCGCTCCCCATGGTTATATAATATATTATATGTTAGGTGAAATTAAGACACAATGTGTAACATCTGGGTATCTTTATTGTAGACGTTTCGCCATCCAGTGGCTTTATCAATACAAATTCTAGGACATAACTTGAAGACAGTAGAATTATGTACAGAAGATGAGGTAATCAGTCCCTCAACCTAGGTGTAGGTGCGAAGAGCACCATAGTCGTGGAGATTCTGAAGCAGAAGAAAGGAGCCTGGCGCTTATATAGTAACGTCAGGTGTAACAGACGAGGGCATAGTCACTGGTAGGCGGGATTCCCCAGTGGAAGTTGGTCCTTCCCAAAGAGATGGGTTAGTTAATTAAATTATGTTGTGATAGAGATCATATATAAGCTCCATTAACTCCCTAATACTGTGAAACTGGTTTACTATTGAATAGTGTATAGTCTTTGAATGATTATATTGTTCTGTTTAATACTGAACCAGTGTTTTTTTTTTATGTACTCTGCATCTTTGTATATGCCTCCATTTATATTGATAATTTTTATACAGTACTAAATAAAATAGTCATTGCAGTTTATTACAGGTTTAGCATTATATATGAAAATAATATGATTTAATTATCAGAATGTTGCGAGGAGCAGGAAGAGCAGTTGTGAGGGTAGTGGTTCAGGCTGGGGGAGCCCAAGGAGGCCTCCTTAGAGCCTCTGTCCCTACTGCCACTACAGTCTCTAGACGCTGGCAGGGTGACTATGAACGTCACCAGATTCCTGAGCGCCTTCAGTACATCCCTGATGCTGAAGAACCAGCCTTCTTTGAGATGGTTGAATATTTCTTTCACCGTGGCTGCCAGGTAAGTCAGGTCATGGCTCTTGATTTAGTTAAATGACAATTTTACTTGCAATGCCCAAGTTACTTTGGGTATGCTTTCATGAAAAACATTAAACTTCACTGTATACAGTACAAATGCACTGTATGGATAGCATTATAAAAATAATTAGGGCCTATTGTATTAAGTAATTGAAGTTTCTTTATTACCAAAATTTTAGTAATGGTCTTGTGCAAACAGAAAGGGTGCTCTGCCCCCCTTAAAAAATGAATAAGCTATCATCAAGAGGTGCCATTCAATAACACTATCACTGACCCCCTTTTGTTTCTGCCTCTGACCAGGTAGTTGAGGACCAACTGGTTGAAGAGATGAAGGACCGTATTACTCTGGAGGAGAAAAGAAACAAGACAAAAGGCATCCTAAAGATTATGGAACCATGCCACCATGTCCTGGAGGTCGCTTTCCCGGTCAAACGAGATGATGGAACCTATGAAATGATCAGCGGTTACCGTGCTCAGCACTCCCTACATCGTACCCCCACCAAGGGTGGTAAGTAGTGCACCGTTTTTTGGTAGTAAAGTGTTCTCTGCATATACACTAACTGAGCTGCCTCTCTTGCTTACTCCCTACTGTCACTCCTTTTCCTCTCAACCAGGGTAGTACATGTTGGGAGTATGGGGGGGTGTCATCGATTGGCAGTGGCAGGGTAGCCTTGCCATTTTGTCTCAATTGGCATTAGAGTTTATCCAGTTCTTTGAGAGGGTTCTAGTGATAGGATGCAACACCCTTCCTACAAGCAGAAGTCAACCATCTCTGGATGGTTGACTTCTGCCTGTAGGTGGTGTCTCAGCCAGCTGGGATACTACGGAACATTTTTTCCACTCAGCTCTCATGTATTTCCATGAATCCCTTTGCCAGTATGGCACAAGTCACCTGTAATTACCTCTTATGGATGAGCCTGGCTATGATTCCCTCAAGAGATTTCTGTCCTTCACCTTAAGGCTTTGGAACAAATTGGCAAGCTTTATTGGTGCCATCCACACTTTCCTGCAACAGCTCTAACCAGGTCCTCTGGACTCCTATTCCATCTCCTATAGGGGCTGCTATGCCCCCTACTATCCTTCCATGATTAAGAACTCCTTAATTCCCAGGAGGTAGGGATCAAAACGGCTTTCGCCGTGGTGGCCCTTAACAACCTGAACACCACCACCTATGTAAACCCCAGTCATGTATATGGTACGTATATTCTGCTTTAATACTCATTGGAATACTTCAGCTTTCTGAATGCTCTTATGTTAGAATATGTAGGGAAAGCATCACAAACATGAATTTGTTTATTCACAGGGCATAGGTAAAGCTGGTGCAGTGTTGCTTAATGTAATGTGCCCCCTGCATCTGGAGAAAGCAACTTAGTGGGCATGGGTTATGACATGAGGAACTTGTATTTCTTTGTGACCCAGCAGGTAATATATGGTGTACTTTAGGTAGGAATGTTTTGACTGCTGAAGATCAGCCATTATCATGATGTCAGAACCTCCCCCCCCCCCTCACCACCACCGAATACTATATACACCATACTAAAAATTGCCACTAATGTAGGACTTATTGTATATCTTGGGTTTCACCAATGGGAGGGTTCACCCAGTGATGAATGGTTGGGTGTCCCCAAAAGCGGTGGCGTCGCTAGGGTTGGTGTCACCCAGGGCGGCATCTTTGGTGTCAACCCCCATGAAATCCAAGGGCGGGGGGAGTAAACTCCAGTTACGTCACTACTGCATGACCAGTGACTAATGTTTAACAATGAGAACGTTTAAGGGCCATAAACAGAACAGGAGGATACTTCTCAACTTTATTAATGATAAAATAAATAATCGTACTAATATTGAGGAAACAAATACAGGCAACAGATCCTACATTTATTCGTCTTCAGTAATGCAAAAAAAAAAAAAAAAAAAGAACTTGAAAAATAAAGAAAAACTTTGCAATATCAGAGAAACACTAGTTCTGGTTTGACCTTGAGTACAGGTAACATCTCAGTGAATATGATCTTACATTTCCTTGCCTTTAATCCTTGGAAGACAACAGTTTAACAACTCCAGTCAGATCAGTACACTACGTCTACTTCCACCCATTCCCTCCTTGCACTCTGGGTGGCAGTTTGTCCACCCAACTAATATCTGCCAGTCAATCATTGAAAATTCAGCATCCCTATGATCAGTGTTGATAATAATCAACAGAGCAACACATTACCATAAATGTGTCTGTTGTGATACCTCCACAGGACTGTTCGTTGCCATGCATAAGGTTTTTGGAAAGTAGTACTTTCTTAACGAACACTATAATCTTGAGGTTCTTTAATGTGTGCCACATTAATTTGGATCTCAGTGTCGGGCATTTTTAATAAAAAAAATAATTCACTTTATGAATACTCTTTATCAAAGTGTGTGTACATGTTTTGGAGACTTTGTATTGTGGGAATTATGTCGCTTAGATTAATGCATCTTTAATTAATAGAAGTTGATCAGAAAAAGAGCAACAATTAAAAAAAAAGTGGGTGTAGGAGTTATTGTGGTGGTGAAAGATTTTCATACAATAAAAATTAAGGATGTGCAAGAAAGGTAAACAATACCAATAAAATGAAAGTTAAGACATGTGCTACATCTGGTTATTTTTATTGTAGACGTTTCGCCATCCAGTGGCTTTATCAATACAGGACATAATTAGAAGACAGTAGAACTATATACAAAAGGTGAGGTAATCAGTCCCTCAGCCTTGGAGTTGGTGTTGAGAGCGCCGTGGTAGTAAAGATTCTGAAGCAAAGGCAAGGAGACTGGCGTTTATATAGGCGTCAAGGAAAAGGGACGTGTAGCAGACGATGGCATAGTCACTGGTAGGCGGGATTTCCCAGTGGAAGTAGGTCCTACCGAAAGGGATGGGTTAGTTGTAGTAGCCGTGAAGAAGGTCTTGTAGGTGTCCTAGATTCTGTATTGATAAAGCCACTGGATGGCGATACTTCTACAGTAAAGATAACCAGATGTTGCACATGTGTCTTAACCTTCAAAAATTAAAGATTAATGTTTGTTTTATACAGTTTTTTTAGAGATGTTAATGTTTACAGGTGCACAACATTTGAATAGAATATTAAATGGAAACTACAGACATTGAAGAATATGATAGTAAAATGTAAATAAGGATTTCAGTGTGGGAACGTAATTTTAGGGATAAGAATGCAGTTGAAAAAACTCCATGAAAATGAAAAACCAATAAAATCGAGAACCTACAATACAGAGAAGGATATTCATCAAACACCCTTAAAGGGAGGGGGTTCCTTGGTGCTGCTGAAGGGTTCTTGATTCAGGAAATTAGAGCTACCCCTCCCATGGGATCAAACTGGATTATCTCCCCTTCCCTGACCCTTGTGGGGGTCATGCACCCTCAGTTATAAATTAATAGCCTTTAAATGCAGTATATTAATTTATGTAAGTTGAAGAAAGTGGTTATAATAAATGTTACACATGCAATAGAATTAAGAAATAATGTGAAGAAAGACGACCATGCATCAGGGTCTATTTTCGCCTTGCTCAACCCCCTCCCCCTCTCCCCACCAAGATGCCGGCAGACTTGTCCTTGTTGCTTATTGGCTGACAGCACTCACACGCCCCACGGAGCAGCCAATCAGTGTTCATGTACTGGCACACCCTCCTTGTCTCCAAGACTAAAAACTAGGAATTTCTTCAAGGATTTCAGGGTTACTGTTATATTTGAGAGAAGAGACTGTGCCCTCCCCCCGTTTTTTGGACAAGGGAACGAGCAAATATAGGAAGAATAAAGTTTAGAAAGACTTTATCAAGGTGTGTAGGTACCTCTTAGCACGATTAGTTCAATTAAGGGCTTAACAATTTATGCTGAGAGTTGCATCCTGGGGACGGTGGGCAAAAGAACCCAGTGGAAATAAGCCACACTAATTGACTTTATTGGGTTATCTTGGAATACTAGTCCTCTGGGGTTAAAGATCCGAATTGTTTTCTATATAAGCGCTTCCAGTCTCCAGTTGCAGTGATTGAAATTCAACTCATGGACCTCACACCTCGATCACCTGGTGAATATTTTTTTTTTTCAACTGGATGATTCTGTATACAAGTGCGCATGTTTTGGAAAAAAAAAAGTACAGTATGCATAGGGATAATTTGGTAAGTTGCCAGGGTGTACTAGTCGTGATAATTTGGTGTACTAGTTGATGGCGTGGGATCCACGTGCTTATACTCTGGCGGTGGTGCCAACTCTCGCGCTTGTGCCAAGTCGACTACTTGCTCAATCAGCTTTACGCCTTTGGACTGTAATTATCTACGAGTCTGCTGGGTGAGGGAGCTAAGCTCATGCTCTTGGCGTCGCCGTTTAACTCCCGACCGATTGACGTGAAATAGTCATGTCGTGTCTAATTTTAAGCCCTGTACAGTGCTTTCACTACCACTTGATTCCACTTTTTTTTTTTTACCTTAAATATGTTGAAGTAGTTTTTTTTCTGTATCGATATGCCTGATTTGGGAATAATTTTCAACGATGACCCCTTGTTCTTGTTACAGCCTTGGTAGAATCTGATCTTATCTACGTCATGGCCCTGAGTAGTGCACACGTTGAATTGGCTTTACGGGGGTCTAGCCAATAGCTCATGGCCCCATATCTTAACTAGTGGCATTAATACCTATTAATATTGAGATTTTTAACATTGTCACTGATTTTTATGTTTTTGGGGATGGAGAGGACCTTACTGCTCTGTTTAAGTAAAATGCACGGTAGATGCATTCATGAACTTTAGAAATATCCTCGGCATGGGGGCGGAGGGGGGATTCCAGTTACTATTGGTGAATTCGTCCGGGAGAATAGTCTTGTGATGTCTTGCTCCGAGTAGATTTGAATGATAGTGCCGTTGGCCTGAGCTTACTTATTCACAAGTTATATAATGTCAAACATGTAAAAATCGAGCCCCTAAGCACCATTCTTACGTATCAGATGAATTATTTAAAACTTTCAATTTAGGTTAGGTAAGCCGCCATTACCAACCTAATTTAACCTATCTTAAATATTGTAACTTACGAAACTATAAATTTGAAAATGACCAAAGGCTTCGTTAGTATTATATAGCGGGGCAAAAATTAGTCTTTGTTGAAGTTTTTTATTTTATCATTCCAGTCCCAGTTTAACATATACTCGCTTGTCAAACGAAATATAAAGTATCCAAGTCATCTATAAATTCACTACAAAGTGATTAACAACTTATTGAGGAATAATAATGTTGCATATCGTTTTATTGCCTATTATGGTTATAACTATAATCATAATTTGTAAAGGGGTGGACCGGTAAGCCAGCGGAAGGCCTCGGTCAGATGACCAAAAGCTCCCGCGTCAGGAATCACTTCTGCTGTTTCCTGACACACCTTACCTAACCTAACCTGCCTAATGGAAATAAGATATTGGAAATTGATTACACATCCTAAAGTTCCTGGTAACCGATTTGTACAAGTTTATTTAAAACATCTACATGTACTCGACTAAATTTAAGGGTTCGTGTATACATTTGCTACTATCTGTATAATGGAGATGGGGTACACAATAAACTTGCCGCATCAACATTGTTTTTTAAAGAATTATTAGATAGGTCACATTGTACGGATACCTATTACCCAGCACTTGGATAATGCCAGGTCTGGAGTTTTGTTACACATTGATAGTTTTGTTCTGGATTTGACTTACAGCAGGGTTGGAGTCTTCCAATAAATTTGTTAATTTTTTTTTCTGGACGAGACTTGGGTCGGCTGACCCTGAGGTACTTATGGAGGTACTTATGTTTTCCGCCATGTGAGCAAGGACAACAGGTTTGTAAGGAAACTTGCCAATACGTTTTACGGTGCTTGAAAATCGAACTCAAGCTTTTGGGATTTTTAGTGATCCGCTGGTCCTCATTTCAATAATGAATTTCTAGGAAGGACAGTTTGGGTGTGAAAGCGAGGCCTGTCACAGGGAAGGGGGCTTTAAGGGTGACCAACATAGCTGAACGAGAGGCTACTGGTGTATAGCCCCCAGGAGTTGGTGGGAGCCCAACTTCATTTGAGGGTACATCACAGGCAAATTCAAGCGTGTGTAGGGAAAGGGTGCGCTATGAAAACGAGAGTGGCATTCACGGGAAAGCGCCAGGGTATTAAGAGGTAATCAGGTTTGATCCAAGAAAGAGCAACTCCGATTTCTTAGATCAGGAGCCCTTCAGGATTAAGGCACTCGCCCCATTCTTGAACATATGATGTAACACTAAGATAAGATAAGACTTCGTTCGGATTTTTAACCCCAAATGGTTAGCCACCCAGGATAACCCAAGAAAGGCAGCGTGTCATCGAGGACTATCTGTCTTATTTCCATTGGAGTCCTCAGTCTTGTCCCCCAGGATGCAACCCACAACAGTCAGCTAACACCCAGGTACCTATTTGCTGCTAGGTGAACAGGACAACAGGTATAAGGAAACGTGTCGGAACGTTTCCACCCGCCGGGAATCGAACCCGGGCCCTCCGTGTGTGAAGCGAGAGCTTTAGCCACCAGGCCACCGGGCGTATTGACCCTTGATAGGTAGGTCTTTCATTAAGTGGTCCCAGGCTATTCATCTTATCAGAAACATTGCTAGGACAAGTGGCGAAGTCTTCAAGAGGAAACTGGATAAGTATCTCCATGTGCCAGATCAACTAGGCTGTGATGGATATGTGCGTCAGCGGGTCGCCAGCAGCATCAGCCAGGTTGACCAGGGAAGCTTGGTCTTGGACCAGGCTCTGGGGGCAGATAAACTCGCGAAATTCCGTGGTAAAGGTATAACCATACCCACTGATACCATACCTGTCCAAACTGTTTTAAAAGCTACCTGAAGTTCTCCCCACTGACGTTCATGGGAGGTTGTTCCGCTCAGCCACAATTCTGTTGCCAAACCAGTACTTCCTTAAACCATTCTAATCTGAATTTGTCCAACTTTAATCCATTGCTGCAGACTTGTATTAGGTTAGATACTTTCAACGCGTTATTTATAGCCACTTTGTTTATTGCTGTTTTCCATTTGTACACTTAAATTGTACCCCTACCCCCAGTTTTACGTCTTTACAGAGTGCAGATTAAGTACTTTCAGCCTATTTTCGTGGAAAGATTTCGGATACAGGGGATCAACTTCAGCCTTTTGAGCAGCGTTATCCATGTCGGGCCTTATTAAAGATACATAAAATTGAAGTACAACCCAGTCTTTTGTTATTATTTATACTTCTTGATATGAAGCCAAGTATCGTATTAAATGAAAAATAAATTTTATTAAAATAAGTGCAGTGCTACTACAGTAAAGTATTTTTGTGATTCAGTAAGTTGCTTCATGATACGTTAACTCTTATACACCGAATGTTAGAAAAATTTAGGTGTTCTGGCTACTAGAAATGTAGACTTAAGATCTACACCATTTAGGTTACCTTAAGATCTATACCATTTAGGTTACCTTAAGATCTACACTATTTAGGTTATAAGTACCATAGTTGTTGGGAGAGGATGGGTGGAGAATTCTGGGAACTACGATAACAATCCAAGTAACCAGTTCAGTCTTGTGCTCACCACGCCACTATTTAATTTCTAAATAGTTCGTCAAAATTGAGCGCTGTATGACCCCAGTGAATTTAGCTCTTGCCTATTAATACGTATAATAATGGGCTCAGTCGAAAAGTTTTACGTCCTGCTGACTTGAGTGTTACGCATTGTTCGGGAGGTGTGTTATGTAGTCTTACCCTTGATAAATGTTACGTAACGCATGGGAGGTGTTACGTAGGGACGACCCTCTTACCACTGATGGCTGAGAACCTTAAAAGCATGTAGTGTCGGTGTGATCGCTTCATAAAAAACTAAGGGCAAGCTCTATACATCGTCAATTTTCTCAAATTTTAAGATGTGCACAAAAATCGGGTAAAAAAATGTATATAATTGTGTTTCTGTGTAATTTTACCACAATGAAAGAAAATTTAGTTTTAGGCTCATTCCTGATGTATCAGTCGCATGGTTTCGAGGAACATTGTTTCACTTATAAATAAGATGTAGCGTGTTATCTTTTCAGGCGTTTGTGTA
Organism: Cherax quadricarinatus; assembly: GCF_038502225.1. NCBI lineage: Eukaryota > Metazoa > Arthropoda > Malacostraca > Decapoda > Parastacidae > Cherax > Cherax quadricarinatus. Next base: position 12,330,373 of record NC_091343.1, on the reverse strand, counting down.
CATAACCTGTCTTGCCAAACTCGCATATTCCAGTTGTATGAGAGGGTAGCGCGTACGAGACACTAGTCTTGCAAGGAGCATGTGGTGGTACCCAGCCAAGTTGGCACCATGCTCATCATCTGTTGCTTTTTCCTGCAGTTGAAGTTTTTCAATCGGAAACTGTCGCATTTTGGGACATTCGTGGTTATTCATTTTAAATACGTTATGAAAATCATGATTTGTTTAGCAACAATATGTATATAACCGTATCATGGGCTGTTCTTAACATGCAAGTTTTCACAGATACAGTACTTATAAATATAGAGGAATAACCTCTTCCACTTATGCTAAAAGGGTTTTACTGTAACAACTTGCACTTGTGACTGTAATCCTGGAAATTAGCTTGAGCTAGGGTAAGGGAGGGATAGGTTAAAATGAAGATTTACCAGAAAAATACATTATTAACTCCAAACAATTTTACACGGTAGTATATGGAGCTAATTAAAACATACTTACTGACGAAATTATTAGCCTTGGAGAATAAAAAATCACATCTGTGCAAACTAGTAAATTAGTTGCAACACGGTCCAAAAAAATATTTATATATTACAGGAAATAGTACAAATCTGGATCGCCTGAATATTTGGAAACTTCAAGGTAATAATGTTATTGCCCACGCTCTATGTATGCGTATTATACTGTTTCGCAATCCATTTCTTGTCTAAAGGTTAATGTGCACGTGTTGACCTTGGATGGGTGGTACCCCCTCATGGGCTCCTAGGAAGCTCCCCCCTCAAGGAAGGTTCCTTGATGTTGATGAGGGGCTCTTGATTTAGGGAATTGGATCTGTGCTCCAGTTCCCCGAATTAAGCCTGAATGCCTTCCACATCCCCCCCAGGCGCTGTATAATCCTCCGGGTTTAGCGCTTCTCCCTTGATTATAATAATAATAATAATCCTAGGAAGCTCCGACGTAGATTTTCTACTGTTTGGATTTTTTTTTTAGTTTGGTGCAAAATGCTGCCTTGCTATCGAATCATGAATCTCTAGTAAAAGCTGCAGGGTCAACATTAATTATTTGGCCCAGTAGTAACGTGCACTTCTTGTGGTTGTAGGGTGCTCTCTTGAATCCCACTCTGCCCTTTCTTCAGTTTCTAAATTTGAAATGTGTTAGAATTTATTTTAATTGTATTTTTTTACAATACGTCAATTTTAATACTGGATTACAAAGCAAATAGTATAAGTAAACTCATAGACAGCGCTAAATTATAATATCCTGGCATAAGAGCCTGGCCCCAGGCCGAGCTGCGAGGTAGGAAAACTAAACCGGTCACATGTATGTAACTACTGTAACAAAAAAAAAAAATGAATAAAGATGAATATCAGAAGGGCCTTGTTGAACTTAAAGCTTGGATCTAGAAGTGATAAATGCAGTTAAGTCTACACAAATGCAAACTCTAAGGTTTGTAAGTGTATACGTGTATAATAATATGTATATAAAATTCCCATCCCTTCCCAAAGGTTGTGTAAAATAACTTGGGTGTTTTGTATGAGTACGTTTGGAGGATGATTGTATCGAGATGACAAAAAATTACTTAGGTACGTATTGTGTTAGATTGGTGAGTGGGCACGAGTACAAAATAAACATAAGCGGAAAGAAAACACCAGTTGTGTGCACTTGGCACACAGGTCGAGTCCTCGTTGGCAGTCAAGTGTATGTATGGCCACGAAGTTTTTTTGTATTGTCTTCCCTGTAGTGTTTTCTCACGTTCCTATCACGAGCATTGCCTTTTTTAAGGACAAGACAAAATGTGTATTGGCTTATGGCATGTAGCTTTTATTTAACTTGAAATTATTTTTGCTTATTTGTTTAAACTATTCAAATACTGTATGATACTTGCTTCAGCTGTATATGGGAGCAGTGCTGGTTTTAATAAATAAATATTACACACACACACACACACACACACACACACACACACACACACACACACACACACACACACACACACACACACACACACACACACACACACACACACACACACACAGATAAGAAGGGAGGCCCAAAGACAATATGAAAATGACATAGCAGCGAAAGCCAAATCTGACCCGAAACTGTTGTACAGCCACATCAGGAGGAAAACAACAGTCAAGGACCAGGTAATCAGGCTAAGGAAGGAAGGAGGAGAGACAACAGGAAATGACCGGGAAGTATGTGAAGAACTCAACAAGAGATTCAAAGAAGTGTTCACAGAGGAGACAGAAGGGACTCCAGAAAGACGGAGAGGTGGGGCACACCACCAAGTGCTGGACACAGTGCACACAACCGAGGAAGAAGTGAAGAGGCTTCTGAGTGAGCTAGATACCTCAAAGGCAATGGGGCCAGATAACATCTCCCCATGGGTATTGAGAGAGGGAGCAGAGGCGCTATGTGTACCCCTAACAACAATATTCAATACATCTATCGAAACAGGGAGATTGCCTGAGGCATGGAAGACAGCAAATGTAGTCCCAATCTTTAAAAAAGGAGACAGACATGAAGCATTAAACTACAGACCAGTGTCACTGACATGTATAGTATGCAAAATCATGGAGAAGATTATCAGGAGAAGAGTGGTGGAACACCTAGAAAGGAATGATCTCATCAACAGCAGCCAGCATGGTTTCAGGGACGGGAAATCCTGTGTCACAAACCTACTGGAGTTCTATGACATGGTGACAGCAGTAAGACAAGAGAGAGAGGGGTGGGTGGATTGCATTTTCTTGGACTGCAAGAAGGCGTTTGACACAGTTCCACACAAGAGATTGGTGCAAAAACTGGAGGACCAAGCAGGGATAACAGGGAAGGCACTACAATGGATCAGGGAATACTTGTCAGGAAGACAGCAGCGAGTCATGGTACGTGGCGAGGTGTCAGAGTGGGCACCTGTGACCAGCGGGGTCCCGCAGGGGTCAGTCCTAGGACCAGTGCTGTTTCTGGTATTTGTGAACGACATGACGGAAGGAATAGACTCTGAGGTGTCCCTGTTTGCAGATGACGTGAAGTTGATGAGAAGAATACACTCGATCGAAGACCAGGCAGAACTACAAAGGGATCTGGACAGGCTGCAGAACTGGTCCAGCAATTGGCTCCTGGAGTTCAATCCCACCAAGTGCAAAGTCATGAAGATTGGGGAAGGGCAAAGAAGGCCGCAGACGGAGTACAGTCTAGGGGGTCAGAGACTACAAACCTCACTCAAGGAAAAAGATCTTGGGGTGAGTATAACACCAGGCACATCTCCTGAAGCGCACATCAACCAAATAACTGCTGCAGCATATGGGCGCCTAGCAAACCTCAGAACAGCATTCCGACATCTTAATAAGGAATCGTTCAGGACCCTGTACACCGTATACGTTAGGCCCATATTGGAGTATGCGGCACCAGTTTGGAACCCACACCTAGCCAAGCACGTAAAGAAACTAGAGAAAGTGCAAAGGTTTGCAACAAGACTAGTCCCAGAGCTAAGAGGTATGTCCTACGAGGAGAGGTTAAGGGAAATCAACCTGACGACACTGGAGGACAGGAGAGATAGGGGGGACATGATAACAACATACAAAATACTGAGAGGAATTGACAAGGTGGACAAAGACAGGATGTTCCAGAGATTGGACACAGTAACAAGGGGACACAGTTGGAAGCTAAAGACACAGATGAATCACAGGGATGTTAGGAAGTATTTCTTCAGCCACAGAGTAGTCAGTAAGTGGAATAGTTTGGGAAGCGATGTAGTGGAGGCAGGATCCATACATAGCTTTAAGCAGAGGTATGATAAAGCTCACGGCTCAGGGAGAGTGACCCAGTAGCGATCAGTGAAGAGGCGGGGCCAGGAGCTCGGACTCGACCCCCGCAACCTCAACTAGGTGAGTACAACTAGGTGAGTACACACACACACACACACACACACGCATACACGCATACACTCACACTCTCCCTCTCATTCTCACTCTCACACTTACACTCCTGTTGACCCTTGACCCCCCCCCCCCCTCGCGGCGCAGTCGAAAATCCACGTATAACTTTTGGTTACCCCAAAACTTAAATATTAATAGCGTATTGTTGACCGGAAGCCTTACCGATAACATGAACAGTCAGTTAACACTTATTTGGTATGTTATATGTACCATATACGGTATTATTACAATAAAGTAAGTCAGAGAAATTTTTTTAAGAAAATCACAAGGCAGAGAAAATACATTTACAGTTCTGTACTGTAGTTATCGATACCGTAAGTTTACGTTGTCTGTTTACAAGATGAATCGTCTGTCTCTCAGTACTTACATCAATATTGTCTTACATGATGCAAAACACCGTATTGTAGCACTAACACCAGACATCAAAAATGAAAAGGTAATATGAAAAGAAATTAATATTTTCTCGACTGCGAATGGAACGTGTACGATCAGTAATTGTTTGTGTGCGTAAGTTTTGATAAATTTTTAACCTTTTATAATAGATTTGTATATATTTTATGGTAGTAGATGACAAAATAGACAAGTGTCTACATATATTTTATGCATTCATGACATTCCTAACTTTTTATATTTTTTTCAGCCACGTAGTTCAAGGGTCAACTCAATCTCATTCTTTTTCTCTCCCACTCTCTCAGTATTTATTAAAATGGATTCAGAGTAACCGGTTAGCCGGACTTGAGTTCTGGAGGTGGTAATTACAATGCCTGCACTCTGAAGGAGGGGGTAGGGATATTTGTTGTGTAAGGGGACATTTGCACTGTCGTATCTGCGCGCCTCTGGCAAGACAGTGATAGTATGAATGATGGTGAATATTTCTTTTTTTTTTTTCGGGTCACCCCTACGTCGGTGGGAGACGGTCAGTGTGTGTATTATATCTCATTAGATACTGCAGTTTAGATAAGTTTTTTCCAGATAGTAAGTATCCTGGGAGGTACTTTCATCCTCGTCATAGGGGTGTGAAACGAGACAAATTTTTCACAGGCAAGTTTTCTGGTCGTCTGTTTCTCATGGACATGTTAGATGACAAGTAAATCTTAAAACTTTTAAATTCATTATACGCGTTTCTTTATCGTTATAGTTTTTATTCCAGTAATTCAGTATTTTCTTCCCAGTTTAGGAGTCCAGATTAATACAGAGATGTAGGGATGATAATTGGAATCAATAACATGTATACCAGTGATCGGTTTCGGGAGTTTTTCTATCCTAGCACCCTGCCAGGCTTTTCTGTTGAGTGAGTTTAATCGGCCTGTTGTTTTTGGTGGCTCATCTGCCCCCCACATCCATATCACAGCCTGATTGATCTGTCACTTCGCAGATGTAGTGGTCCAGTTTCCTCTTGAATATTTCTGCACTTCTTTTGACAATATTTCTGATATCTACCAGTACCAAGTTGAATAATCTTGTTTCATGTATGGTCACATGGTGTGCACATGGCACCCCTGGTTTTCATTTGGTCTTATTTACGCTTCCATATCCCATTCCAGTACGTTATAGTAGTATGTAGATTTAGGACTAGGCCCTCGATAAGCTTCCATGCACACCCAATGACCACTTTATTGATTACACACATCTAGTACTGTGTAGAACCACCTCCCCCTGCCTTTCCCTTTGCCCCCAGAACAACCTGTGGCATGGATTCAACAAGGTGTTGGAGATTCCGGTCCATCATGTATGCTGCAAATTTGTCGGCTGCACATTCATGCTGCGAGTCTCACGTTCCACCACATCCCAGAGATTTACACCAAATTCTGACCCCACCATCTGCATGTCTCAGCAGAAATCACGATTCATCAGACAGGCGATGTTATCCAATCTTCAGATGTTCAGTTTTTGGGAACTTGTGCCCGCTGTAACCTCAGTTTCCTGTTCTTAGCTGACAGGAGTGGAACCCGGTGTGGTCTGCTACTGTTGTAGCACATCCACTTCAAGGTATGGCATGTTGTGCATTCAAAGATGCTCTCCTGCATACCATTGCAATTTGTGGTTATTCGAGTTTGTCTCCCTGTCAGCTTGAACCAGTCTGGTCATTCTCCTTTGATCTCTCATTGTCAAGGCATTTTCGTTCACAGTACTGCTTCTCACTGGATGTTTTGTTTTTCACATTATTCTTTGTAAACCCTATTCTGTGAAAACCCCAGGAGATCAGCACTTTTAGAGATACTCAGACCACCCCGTCTGGCACCAACAACCCTTCAACAGTCACTTAGATCACATTCTGATATTCGGTCTGAACAACAGCTAAGCTCTTAATGGGCCCCTTAACCATATCTGCATGTTTTTAGGCATTGAGGCACTGCCATGTGATTGGCTGATTACATCTTTGCATTAATTTTTTTTTTAATTTTAATGAGCAGGTGTACCTAATAAGTGCCCACTGAATATTTGTACGTGTATATGTATGTGGAATAATAGGGTTACCAAGAGAGGGGTGTATGAATCTGGGATGGAAGGGAGGTATACAGGTTGTCCCAGGAAGGGTTGGGGGAAGGGGTTAAAGGAGGTTCTGAGAGCTAGTGGCATGAGCATCCACCATGCGTGTGAGCATGTTTGATCGGAGTGACTGGAGACGAGTGGTTCTTGTGGTTTGACTTCCTGGAGTATGAGCAAGGTAACATTCATGAAGGGATTAAAGGAAACCAGTTAGCCGGACTTGGTGATGAGAAATGCGGTACCTGCACTCTGAATCGGGTTGGAAATGTTGCAGATTACCAACGGACCGGCTCATGGTAAGCAGTCAGGCAAGCGTTCTTACTGTTCTTGTTCACACCAGGGGGAATTCAGATAATCTGATTTGATGCGAGGAAGGGGAGGGTATCTCTAATCCCTTGTATCAAGAGCCCCTTATCTTAAGGGATACACCTTCTGACGGAAAATGCCTGAACTGAAACGTGACCGCGAGTGCAATGAGCCCCAGAACCATCAGGAAAACAGCAACGCACATTTCCTAAATTGTCGCCGCAACAACCTCTGCCATGTTACATTGTTTAATATAAACCTCCCACCCATACATACATGGAAATAACGTTTTGAAAAATATATGACGCTAAGTGGAATTGGATGTGAAAGTTGTTGGTCTTGTATGGTGAGAAGTAAGGTGAGAGGGGACACTCCTGCGCCCCGCCCAGTTCACCACTTTCCCACATGGCTAAGCGAAAGTGAATCTTTGGCAGTGTTCACCGCCTTCCGTTATGCTCTTCCTTCCCTTCCTCTTTCGGAATGACTTTATATACTTCTGCCTTCTCATTACATATGGCGGTAGCCGTTTTCTCTAATTGAAAGTTATGATGTGGGCTATGGTGTTGGTGAGCTGGTGTGGCCTTAGAGTTGATCAATACGGTTAGCTGTGAGGTGTATCAACCCTCCTAGCCACGCCCTCACCTCCACCAGTTCGTATTGTATGTTTAATTTAAACGAGTTATTTTCAGTTGCTAATGTTTAAAAGGATATAAATATTTGATGCCGCTTAACTCCTATCGAGTGAAAAAATAATCCTTCTCTCTGCAGTATATAATTTATACACGTAATTTTTGTTGCTTTGTATCGATAACACAATTATAAAAGCATGCTTTGGCGTATCTTTTTATTTTATAACCATCTATGTTGTAGGTTGAAAGGTATGAGGGTACTGACAAGTTGGAATAAAATCAGATAACAATCCGCTTGACGTACCAAAAATACAGGAGTAACAGATAGAAGAGTGAGGTTCAGTGCAGGTTACTGGACCCAGGTCAGCCTAGCATGGACCAGTAGACCTGCTGCAGGCCTACTGCAGTGTTTCTCCATTCCTTTGCTCCTATGTTCTTGTGTATTGATTCCGGTTAGTTGTGTAGTCTCGGGTCTTTCTAGGTGTTTTTGAAATAGTAATTGTGCCAACGGTTTTGCGATTTGTGTACTTAAATGCATTTCTGTAATGCTGTTAGATGTGCTGATGAAAGCAGATTCTAATTGTTTTCGAGGTTAGTCATAAAACAAACAAATCTACCCAGGAGGAAATGAATAGAAGCCTCTAATCACTACCACTACCACTTACATCAAGTAAGTACATTAAGGCCTGACATAGCTCCTAGTGAGCGAAACGTACCCTTCGATAAATTATCTGAAATGTTGCACATCCATTACCCAACCTATCCTTAATCTTTATACTCAAAGTATTTGCTTCCGTTACCTCCTTAACCCAGCAGTATTAGTGATTAAATAGAAAATACCTACATCGATTTATTTCTTGTTGCTGACAAGGATTACACGTGTTTGGATGTTTAGTGAGTAGTATTTCCTTGGCATCGAAGAATGAATAGTGTTACTAGCGGGACACCTAACCATTCTAGGTAGTTTCGACTTAACTAAGCTTTCATCAAATCCCACATCGAGTATCCTGTGTGCGACACTTATTAGTAGTGTATTAATAATAATAATAATTATTATTATTATTATTATTATTATTTAATAACTAATTGTAATGAACACTTGTCACTTCTCAATACAAACTCAAACTTTTCCGAGTCTCTCTCCATATCTCCGGTTTCTCTTTTTAACTTTAGTAATGTAAACAGGAGAAGAGGTTACTAGTCTTTTGCTTCTGGCATGTTAGTCACCTCTTATTACACGCATGACTTACGGAGGAAGAATTCTATTCCACTCCCACTTTGGGCCCAGTCCCTGGACCCATTACATATGTACCTCTGTAATCTTTTGACTACCTCCCACAGAATGGGTATGGGGTGCATAATAAACATATTAAATTAACTAACTTCCCCATAGAATTATTATTTTTATTATTATGGAATAATAACTAATTTCAAGTAAGATGTTTTATATTGAATCATTGTATTGAGTATACTAGCTTTTTTGACGCGTGCGGTTCACGTCCTCAGTAATTTCACCGATGAAGTTTCTTCTTTTCTCTGGCATTGAGGGTTCATTTTTAATAGCATGCTGATGTCCCAGAGTTAGTTGTGATTATATCTCCTCTGAAACTTTCTTATACGATTGTGGGGCTTGGAGTTTGTTTGTGAATATGGTTGGGGACCTTTTCTCTGGGGGGGGGGGGGGGGGGGCTTTTCTCTCCACTGCTGCTTGTCTAAAAACCTAACATATCTTTCGTTGTAAACGGTGGGGATACTTCCCCTTCGTCTAAATTTGCTAATATTGCTGACGACACGAAACAAATTATGAATACGGAGTGCGGAACGTGAAACATTGAATAACCAAACTTCCAGAACTTAATGTTTTTTATTTTTTTATTTTAAATGTATATTGATAGTTACTCCATTGATATATACTTCAGGCAACAGTTATCACTGGCTTCTGTGATCTTGCCTCTGTTAGTTGATATCTAGTAGTATGCACCTCTCACAGTTAGGTCCACCCACACCCTGCTCCATGGACTTTATCATACCACCTCCTTTTAAAGCTATGTATGGATCTTGCCTCCACTGTATCACTGTCCAGACTGTTCTACTTCCTGACAACTCTGTGGCTGAAGAAATACTTCCTAACATCCCTGTGACTCCTCTGAATTGTCAACTTCCAGTTGTGACCCCTTGTTGCTGTGTTACATCTCAGAAACATTCTGACCCTATCCACCCTGTCAGTTCCTCTCAGTATTTTATATATTATCATGCCCCCTTATCCCTCCTTTCTTCCAGTGTTGTCAGGTTGAATTCCCTTCACCTCTTTCCACAGGATAAACCCCTCAATTCCGGGACCAGTCTGGTTGCACTTTCTCTAATTTCTTAACGTTTTGACCAGGTGTGGGTTCCATACTGGTGCTGCATACCCAAATAGGTGTTAATGTGTACTGTGTCGTAAATGACTCCTTAGATGTCGAAATGCTGTTCTCAGGTTTGCCAGGCGCCCGTATGCTGCAACGGTTATTTGGTTGATGTGCGCATGAGATGTGCTCGATATGATGCTTACCCTAAGATCCTTTTCCTTGAGTGAATTTTACAGCCGTTGACCTCTTAGGCTGTACTCCGTCTGCAGTCTCTCTTGTCTTTCCCAATCTTCATAACTTCGCACTTGCTGGGGTTAAACTCCAAGAGCCATTTGTCAGACTAGGCTTGCAGCCTGTCCAGATCCCCTTGTAGGCTTACCTTATCCTCTTCCGCTTTTATTCTCCTTAGTTTCACATCGTCTGCAAACAGGGACACCTATGACTCTATCCCTTCCGTCATATCATTTACATATACAAGAAACAGCACCGGACCTAAGAATGACCCTTGTGGAACCCCATTCGACACATGCACCCACTGACACCTCGTCTCGGACGGGCACACGTTGTTTTCATCCTGTCAGGTATTCCCTGATCCATTGCAGTACTTTCACTCCTATTCCTGCCTGCTCCACTAGTTTTTCAACCTGTCTCTTGTATGGTACTGTCGAAAACCTTACAGTCTACCCATCCCTCTCTCTTTTGTCTTCTGTTACCTTGTTATAGAACTCCAATAGGTTCGTGATGCAGGACTTCCCTTCCCTGAAGCCGTGCTGGTTGTCATGTATTAGTCCATTCCGTTATAGGTGCTCCACCACCCTGAGGCCTGGTCTCAGACCGGGCCGCGGGGGCGTTGACCCCCGAAACCCTCTCCAGGTAAACTCCAGGTAAATCCTTTTTCCTGATAATCTTCTCCATAACTTTACATACATGTCAGCGACACTGGTCTGTAATTTAGTACAGCCTGTCTGTCTCTTTTCTTAAAATTCGGGACTACATTTGCTGTCTTCCACACCTCAGGCAGTTGCCTTGTATTGATAGAATTATCGAAGATTGTTATTAGTGGCACACAGTGTGTCTGCTCCCTCTCAGGACCCAAGGAGAGAGAGTATCTGGACCCACCGCCTTCGAGGTATCTAGTTCTTTTAGCAGTTTCTTCACTTAATCCTCGGTTGTGTGCAGTGTCCAGCACTTCCTGGTGCATCTTGGTGTTCTGGGAGCCTCTCTGTCTCCACTGTGAATACCTCCCTGAATCTTGATCTGAGCTCTTCACATACTTCCTGGTCGTTCCCTGTGAGCTCCCCTCCTTCCTTCCTCAACCTGATTACCTGATCCTTGACTGTTGTTTTCCTCCTGATGTGGCTGCATAACAACTTTCGGTCAAATTTGGCTTTTGATACTGTGCATTCTCCTATTGACACTAGGCTTCTCTCCTTATCCATGCATATTCATTTCTGGGTTATCCTAGGTTCTCTACACATATGCTGCTATGTATGATAATTCTATGTAACTGTATTTGTGTATACCTGAACAAACTTACTTACCTGTTTTTCTGGGTCCTTTGCTTTCTATACTTATTCCATACTCTTTGCACACTTGACTTTGGCCTCTTCACACCTCTTGGTAAACCATGGGTTAACTCTGGTCTTCCCGTTGTTTCTGTTGCCCTTTAATATACACTTTTCTACTGCCTCCCTGCACTTTGTGGTCATGTACTCACCTAGTTGTACTCACCTAG